>NC_046220.1:26885987-27193401 GCF_011004875.1 Balearica regulorum gibbericeps
ACAGTACCAAAGTGTCAAAATTAATGTAAAGATGTAGGCAGTGTTTCAAATGGAATATAGTGTTTCAGCATATATCTGTACTCAGTAAACATGCCAGCATGTGGATTTTGCGATGTAGTAGCTGAATAAGCTATGTACTTCACAAGGCTGATAAACGGGTTGTGTACTGCATTTAGCAAATGAATGTTTTATGTAACACTTTCTGGTTTTTTCACACCTAAGTTACATCATGGTATAACCACAAACAAAAATCAGAATTTTATTTTTCAGGTTTGGGGAGGTTAATTATACACACATATGGATATACAATGAATTGCTTCTTTTGCGTTTTGGCAGGTTATTCCATTTTAAAAATTGTCAAGTGGTCTGTTTTTAAACTTGGTTAAAAACAAAAAAACAAACAAAACACAAAACAAAACCCCCAAAGAAAAAACCCACCCCAAAACCCCCTAAAAACAACTTTCAAGCATGAAACCTTGTCTTCCAAGTTTAAACACAGAGTAAAATTTAACAGCTGAATCATAAAGTCATAAAAATGGGAGGGTGTAGGGGGGAGTGTGTTAATGGAATTAGTGTGACATAGCCATAAGTATTTTGGTACTAGCAGGTATAGCTACAATATAAAACACCCCTAATGTAATAAAAACACTGGTTATGCATAATATCAGGGTGTCAGAGACACTATGTTCCCTTGGGGGAAAAAAAAAACCAAACAAAAACCACAACAAACCCCCCCCCAGAAAACTCCTCCAAAACCCACAACTGCTAAGAAACAAAAGCTTAATATTTGGGCATTTATTCTTAATGAAAGGGAAGGAATCTTATTCTCTATATAATGGGGAGAAGATGGAGGGAAAATTAGAAACAAAAGCATAAAATGATTAAAAAAAATAAAAATCAGTCTTTCTTCCCTCATTGGTTAATAAGACCTGTGGCTGATGTAGAGATCTGGTGTTACAAAGCAGCTGTGTAAAGATTTTCTTAAAGGACATCTTTGAAACACTGGAATAAGAGATTTATTATAAAATAGAGCTTTAAAATGTTTTCAAAGGTTTTCTGTTGAATCTCTTGATATTGACTCATAGGAACCAGATTAGAGCAAACAATCAGAAGCATGCTGGATTTAATGCCACAGAGCACACATGAAAAAAGAAATTTTAAAATTCATGCTTTCCTTATTTTTGCCTCAATTTTATGTCATTGTTATTTTATATTATAGGCAAATAAGTTTGGTGGGTGTTTTGATGTGCATATTTCCCAAAAAGGGAAGCACCAGTTTCCTCAAGACAAAAGAACTGCTTCAGAAAATCAGGTATCTAAACAATGAGTTTGTTTCCTTTCAATATATTTTCCCTTCAATTTACTTTTCTGCTCTTCTGGGCTTTCAGAAGCACTGCCTAATGATCTGGTTAAAAGAAAAAAAAGCCACCCAATTTCATTGATCTTCCAATTTCACCAAACCTTTTTCATTTGAAGTTCTTATACTCTCTTACAGTCTTATGGACATATGTAAGATTATTGAAATTAATACTGTTTTCCACAGGGATCCTGGATTCCTCGTTAAATTTTAGAGCCTTGACACCATTGAATAAGTTTTATGTGAGAAGCAAGAATTATCTCCTAATTTCCTGAGATACATACATAAATTAATTTTTCCCTTGATGTCATACAGCTGAGCACACAGTTTTCCAGTAACTTGACAAATAAAATGACTAGAAGGCCTGACTGTTATATGGAGACGCTCCATAGCATGTTTCTATCGTGCAAGGACAGAATGTGATACACAAGAAATACTAGCAGAAAATCTGTAACAGTAAGAGAAAAAGTGGATAGAAGAGAACCATTTCTGAATTAGTATCAAAATGGACTTTTGGAATGATCCAGGTGGACTGCCTAAGATCTGTATTAGAAATATAGAAGATTTATTTCCACAGCAATGCTTTTTTCTTAAAGTTCCTTTGGGGTTTTTAACCTTGAAAAAAGATTGTCTTTCATTGTGTCTGTACTTTGGCTGAAAGGGCTGAAAACCTTTCTGTGAGTCCCTGGGATATAGTGATTGAGAATTTAGCCTTATAACGTTCTCATATGCATTAACATTGTCAGACAAATGCTTCATAATGGAGGAGTCCAAAATGGACTAACAGAAGGCTTGTGGGTGGAAGCATTTCCCATTTAAAGAAACCTATGAAAATCATAGGAAAGATAAATTAGTCTAGTATGGAATTACAGAGGAAATCACATCTATCTAGAGACGTCTCCTCGGAGACCTTTGGACTTGAGGGGAGATAAATTAAATTAACTTGAAGAATTGTTTCAGAATAATAGAAGAAAATAAAGGAAATATGTAGAATGTCATGACTAGTTTAATATTTAATGCTATTAAATATTATGACTATCTTTTAATAGCACATTAAGGTTAAAGTTTTAAATAAGATATAATATTAGTATACGATACACTACACTTACTATAATAAAAGGAATCCCTGAACACTGAGTTGAAGTTTCTTGGACTTATTTAAACTGATTTCCATTTAATACTGTGTTGACTACACATACACACGCACATACACACATCTCCATATATATGTCTGAGTGTGCATATGTATGGATAATATAAGTTATGGATTGTTGTATAATAGTTACAGTTGATGAGACAAATTTTGAATGTTTTGTCCATTTTGAATGGAATTTTCTGGAAATAAACTTCAAACAAACTGGAGGTTAGAGGACGAGAGCAATGGAAAATGGCAGAGAAAGACAAAGTGCTGAAAAAACTTATTCTGATCTAACCAAACCCAAGAAAATAGGCTAATCCGCCACATTAACTTTACAGGAGAATAAACATATTAATCTGAAAAACAAATTATATTATCAAATCTCAGTCAGTAAAAATGTTTACACTACTTGTTTTTAGATAAACAGTAATTTATACCATTGCAATCTTTCTGAATTTCCACTCTGAACAAGAATAGTTAGATCTCTTCAGGTGGAAATACATTTTCATCTAGTCTCACTCTCTTCATTGTCACGGCTAAACTCAGCAATGGAAAAACCACATTCCTGATTTATTTTTGGAGGCCTAATTTTAATTATTACGATAATATTTTGCCTCATATGTATGCAAAAGTTTGTTTTAATGTTTATGAGGATGAAGCATATCCTTAGAAAAATTAGCAAATAATCAGACATTTACTAAGTTGAACAAAAAAGTTTTGAACTGTAATATTTTATTTTGAACTGTAGTATTTAGCATGTCTTAACTTTTTTTGAAAATGGCAGTGTGGAAAGCAGAAGTTCCATGTCTGTGCTGATCACAGTTCTCCTGTCCCAAAGCCTTGCTTTCATTCTTAAATATAAATGAGCAAAAATCACCTAATTTTTCTACTGTTTCTATTGCTGAACTCTCTAAAAATCACACTGAACCATATTAAGACCACAGCAACATTACCCACATATATGCTCTCATCATGTATGTTTTTAGACATAGTACTTGAAGAAATAAAATCTGAAAAACTCTGGCAGCTGTCACTTTAAAGAGCTATAACACATGGGAAATATAAAATATTTCTGTTTCGGGAGGCACTGTAATATCCCAGGATGCTTTTGGTCAAATGCTATTTACGGGTCTGGTTAGCAATAGGTCTAGACTTCAAGTGTATCACTTATTGTAATAGTTTCACAGTGTTACCTCTTCCCTGCTTTTTTATAATGTTGTGTTGCGTTTGTGTGGCAAGGTTTTGGTAGTGGGTGGGGGCATGGGCTATAGGGGGTGGCTCCTGTGAGGAGCTTCTAGAAGCTTCCACGGTGTCTGACAGAGCCAATGCTCCAAGATGGGCCCGCCCCTGGCCAAGGCCAAGCCAATCAGCGCCTCTGTGATAACGTATTTAAGAAGGGGGAAGTTTTTTTCCAGCAGGTGGAGACACCCGAGGGAGGCTGTCGCTAGTGGGAAGCCCGGGCTGAAGCAAGTTCCTGGCCAGACCGGTAGACTCGTGGAGAGGGGAGCCCACGCCAGGGCAGGTTTTGGTGGCGGGACTTGTGACCCTGTAGGAAACCCATGCTGGAAGAGTTTTCTCCTAAAGGTCTGCACCCGGTGGAAGAGACCACGCTGGAGCAGTTCATGAAGGCCTGTAGCCTGTGGGAGAGACTCCATTTTGGAGCAGGGGAGCGATGAGAGGAGTCCTCCCCCCAAGGACAGCGAAGCAGCAGGAACAACGTGCGCTGCACTGACCGCAACCCCCATCCCCCTTCCCCCCCCCCTCGCCGCTGAGGGGGGAGGAGGTTGAAGCAGGGAGTGAAGTTGAGCCCGGGAAGGTGGGAGGGGTGGGGGGAGATGTTTTAAGGCTTGATGTTATTTTTTTTTCATTGGTCTATTCTGTTTAGTAATAAATTAGATGAATCCCTTTTTCTAAGTTCAGTTTGTTTTGCTCGTGACGATAATTAGTGAGCTCTCCCTGTCCTTATCTCGACCCAAGCCTTTTGTTAACTTCTCCTCCCCATCATGCTGGAGAAGGAGTGAGTGGCTGCGTGGCGCTCAGCTGCCGGCTGGGCCTAAACCATGTCAAATGTAAACTATAAAATGTAATGTAAATTGTATTTTATAAGCAATATGTCCATTTCATGATATATTTACACCATTGCTTTCCTATTAGTCTTTTTATAGCTTTCATGATACCAGCTAGAATATTTAAAAAGGCCACAAATCTTTGAAATAGCTGACAACATAGACAATATTTTGCTACCTTTTAATGACTGACATAAATGCAATAACTTATATGAGATTACCAGAGAATGAAAACAGAGCACTGGACTAGAATGTTCTAAGAGGCTACTTAATGTACTAAAATGAGACTCACTCAAGTCCATTACATGATACTATACATTTTTGTTAGATGCCATTTAAATGACAATTTAGAAATGTCAGATTTAGTTTGTACTGACTTTTCATTCTAACCCTGAAGACAAAATGCCTCTTTTGTAACCCTGGGTAAATAAGGATTGCAGAAATCCATTTTTGCGTATTCATTATGTCAAACTACAAGTAGTTATTTGTGCAGTCCAAGACCCATGTTTATTCTAACTTAACAGTTATGTCAAAGAACTAGAGAAATAGCAAAATATACTGAAAACAGGATCTGAAATTGGTTTAGTGGGAATGTTTGTGATAAACGGAATGTTGATTTACAGAATCAGTTGTCTCTAGGGCATATGGAATATCCTGAAGGAAAAGTGCATGCATCTGAAGATTGTAACTTTTATGCTGGATGTTTTAACACTCAGAAATGAATAGAAATGAATCATGCTCACACCATATAAAATAAAAATAATTCTATGCCAATGAGGTATATTATTCTAGTTCACTATTCATTCAAAATGCTGATAAAACCTATAAGCCCGGAGGATTGAAACAGCTCAAGAAATTGATGTTGGTAAAAAGAAAATAAAAGTGAAGATAAATAAACTCATTTTTGTTTGTAGTTCAACAACAAATTGCACTGCTTTCAAATGAACATAGGAGCACAAGGTGATTTCACCCTCAAGAGATAAGTGTAGGTTTCAGATGCTTCCTGAAATCATGTTCACCATGCAAACCACTTTCCCTATTATATAACAAAGAATTCAAGTTTGCTTTTATTATCCCAGGGCATTGCTGCTGAGACCTCTGTTTACTACCTCTTCATACATAAATACAGTTGTACTATGTATGCACATTTAAAGAAGAATTTGGGTAGTTTAGTATTTGGCATAGGCACTTCTGCAATTAAATTAATATGATTCCTAAATTGCTTAAAGGTTAAACCAAGACAGTTTATGCTGTTGTGAATGATGTGATGACAGTTTGCCAAGTTCTGCTTTTAGTACATCAGTGTAAAACTAATATTAAATGCATTAAATTCTCCATGGAATTTGACTAGGATTTAAAAGCAGCAACCCACACAGATACTACTACCTGAAGACAAATCCCTTCCAATTCAATTCAGTAATTTAACATTTCTGTTACATCACTGATTGTCTACTGAATGAACATCTGGGCTCTTGTACATTTTGTGTGGACAGTCCTTGTCCAGTCACAGCTCAGGCATCCAGTCATACACCTATTTTTGTACATGCATAATTTTCAAGATTTCAATGACATTATAATTCTAGACAATGATAAAAAGTTTTATGGGAAATTCTAGAAGTAGGAAGTCTTCCAATGAGTGATGTAGACATGCACTTCCAAGATGAAAAATACATTTTTTTTTTCCATATGTGCCTAAGAGGGTTGATTAATTTGGTAGGTGAGCTGCTGAATTAGGACAAATTGTTTCTTGATCTTAAAGACTTCTTACAAGTCTTCAGTCGTATGTCCCATTTTCTTATTACTCATGCTTATTCTATTCTAGTGGGAATTCCATTATCCTTAAAAGATTTGCTTCTGAATTACAGCTATATGAGTTGGGGAAAAAAATATTTTCTTTATAGACATGTAGAGAGGGATGTATGTGAATGTATAGGACTATGATTCTATCTTAATGCAATAGACGAATAGAGATGAAACGACTTGCCTTTCACTTTCATGTAATTTCCTAATAAATAAGAAGTACAAAGTTTCAGTAGTTTTTCCTTTAATGTCTTGTATCTAGGCAGCAGCATAAGGTCGCTACTTACTTGACATCTGAATTTATTTTAGGTTTCCTTTTCTCAAGCACGATTTATTGCTCAGGATATGAGCCAAAGACAACCTTCTGTCTTTGAAAGATGAGAAAATACAGGCATTTTTTTCATACCTTCAAAAAAGGGAAAAATACTGTGTGGTATCCTCTGATTTTATAAGTAGTATTTGGAGTTTCCATTGTTTTCTCGTCCTGCTGATGCTTACAAAGCAAAGAAAATAGATACTTGTGCTAGTTTTGGCTGGGATAGAGTTAATTATAGGGCTATATTTTGTATTTGTGCTGAAAACAGTGTTGATAATATAGAGATGTTTTTGTTATATAGACCTATTGTTGTTGAGCAGTGCTTACACAGAGCCAAGGCCTCTTCTGCTTCTCACACCACCCCACCAGCAGGATGGCTGGGGGTGCACAAGGAGTTGGGAGGGGACACAGCCAGGACAGCTGATCCCAACTGACCAAAGGGATATTCCATACCATATGATGTCATGCTCAGCATATAAAAATGGGGGAAGAAGATGGAAGAGGGGGACGTTTAGAGTGATGGCGTTTGTCTTGTCAAGTGATCATTATGCGTGCTGGAGCCCTGCTTTCCTGGAGATGGCTGAACACCTGCCTGCCCATGGGAACTGGAGAATGAATTCCTTGTCTTGCTTTGCTTGTGCACGTGGCTTTTGCTTTAGATCTTAAACTGTCTTTATCTCAACCCATGAGTTTTCTCAGTTTTCTGATTCTCCCTCCCATCCTGCCGGGAGGGAGTGAGCGAGCGGCTGCATGGGGCTTAAATGCCAAGTGGGGCAAACCCACGACAAAACTAGAGGTATTCAATTGGAGGAATGTCTGCATAATTTTTCTGTGCATTAGATACAGAAATTTAAAAATGTTTGTTCTATCAGTTTGCAGCTGATTATGAACCTGAGATATGGTATGCTACATAAGTTTTAACATACATTCTTTCTCTAAAAAAATTTGTTTTCTTGTTTCCTGCATAATATTATTTTCTTCCGATGTACAGGATTTTGTGTACATTTTTGTAAACCTAGAACATATCGAACATATTCAAAGCAAGTTGCTGCGTCAATTGAATATGTGTTGAGTATGAAATTACTCACTGTATTTCATTAGAATCCCTGAGACAAACCTGAGACATTTATAGATGGAAGGGTGATTATTGACAGCTTTCTCTAATGGTAAATTTATAAATCTTACTTTTAATTGTGTGAGGAAATAGTTGTATGAACAAAGACAGTCCTCTTTTTTCATTCTTGGTTTGAGTTGGGTTTTTTTTGTTTGCTGCAAGAGTTTTACTGAAAAAAAAATTAAATAGGCTGAGCACATTCCTAGGCCGAAGCATGTGCTACTGAGAAATAGCTTTGGTATTTTAGAATTTCTAGCTTCCTTCTGTCAACAGCTAAGCTAAAATATATATATTACAAATCCAAGATAGCTAAAAGAGTTCAGAATTCCTATTCACATCGTTCTATTCCCTTTTTTAGCTATTAAATAGTAGCCATCAGTTCAAAAGACTATTTAAAAACATTCTGGAAAAATATGAGACACACATTACCATCAGTAACTTATTTCTCCACAAAGTGTTAAAGGAAAATAAAGGCTGACAGTGAACACAGTAAAATGTAGCAATGGAAGAAAGACATGTTTGGGGAATGACAAGATTGGTAAATACTTAGAGAAATGTTTTGATTATATTTAACATAACTGAAAAGTCAAACACATTTCCACCTTTATAGCTATTCACAGATACCTATTACTTCTACTAGATACAAGAGAAGGTTCTAATTTAGAAAAACAGAATAAATCAGTCCTTCAGTTCCTTACTCAAGTCTGAACTGGGAGATTTGAATGAGCATGAACACATCCATTTATTTGGATCCATGCTTTCTATTATTTATTACAAGCTTGACAGATAAATTCAGTTTAGTCCTGATCACACACACTCCACTTCTTTTGTTCAACTCTGCAGCTGATTTTTCTTAATCTTGATCTCTTTTCTGCTCTTGCCTGTCATGTGTATTTGTTCTGCTCGTTGTCAAGAGTCAGGTTTTGTTTGAATCATTTCTCTCTCCCTCTCCCTGCCTTGCTCCCATGCCACATGTTCCAGCCACATCCTCTGTTGCGTCATATCTTTTATTCTTCAAGTTTCTTCTTCCCTTTTGCATCTGCAAACCTTTAATTCACTACTTTTTTTTTTTTTTTTTTTTTTAAATAATTCTTCTGCCTCACATTAGCAGGGACTATGTAAACTCCCACAAATCTACATCTGAATGTCAGCTGATACAGTGTTAATTTTTTAAACTTTGTACCACTCTCTCTGTACCCTGGAGTGTCGTTGCTGTTTCTCTTTAATTATTTTCCTTCTATTTGCCTATTGTGTTCTAATTAATAGATTGAGTGGGGGTGAACAGCTAAGTTACTGTTTCACTGACTGACATAAAATTATCTCAGACCTCAAATAACAAAGTGCCTACAGATTCCCAAGAGCTTCTGGCTGGGTTAACTCTTTCCATAACTTTTCACCTATAAAATTCACTGAATTTATAACAGACATGAAAGTATTAAACACCTTATGGTATTTTATGCTGAAACACTTCAGTTAAAAAACCTGTTTTAAATGGCAACAGCAGTAGGACTAAAGGTCATTATATCAACAGCAACCAATTTGTTTGGTTGTTTGGCTGGTTTGGTTTTTTAAACAAATGGACACTGAAAGAACCGGAGTTTGAGAATAAACGAATCAGAGAGGGAAATAAGGACTATAGTGTGTTGATACTTAGGAAGCAAAGCAGAGATTTGGTAGATTTGCTTAGGATTGGATGTGACGTGACCTCCTGAACATGGTTGAATGTTTTAAGTAGAACAAAGTAGTAATACAGCATTAGAAGATGGGGCTGTGGACTTCAGTGTAAACTGTTTTAGGAGGACAGTTATGTGAAGATACTGTCACAGTTAAAGCAGGAACCAAATTAAGTTGTAGGAGCTATATAAACAGGAGGTGAGTTCATCATTAGAGATGAAGCCAAAGGAATGCAGAAATGAGACAGCTGCAGTTCAGAATATCCTCATTGCTCAGTAGGCGTATTACTGAGACATTCTGTTGAAGATTATGAGGAAGAAAATTTCATAGAAAAGCAATCAAGAGAAGGGAAAAAAGCCAGGCATAAATACAGTACAATACTTTCTTCACAGATGTGGAACAAAGGTCATCTCAGTGTTTAAAACTGTAACCAGATTACATCTACAAAGTTGTTTATGTTCTGATGTGTATGCTAGCAAAGTCGTACTCTGAAAGGAGCTAGAAGCAAAAATAGATGGAAAACAAAGACACTTGCAAAGTAGGCAACGCTAGAATGAAAAGCACCACTCTATGCAAAAGTTTAGCAAACTGATAAGTGTTTTAGTTCTTTTCCTGCTATTCCTGGAACAATAATCAGGACTTATTAATCATATTTGTTTTCTCCTGAAAATGTTAGATTAGAATTAATTAGAATTGAAAAGCATGAACAAAGAGACAGCTCCATACATACAGAATCAAAAGTCAATGAAGTTCTGGAATTTATACAATCTGAGGACTCTCCAGCCATTTATTTAATTCTTTCTGCTTAAAATTAGTTTCACTAACCCACAGGTGACATTCCCAGATCACTTTGGAGATCTGCTCTAGACAAATGGCTATGAGGAAAAGAAGGTTGGCCTTAGTTCTCCTTCACTGTCACAGCACCTTTTTTTAGCTGTAACACAGTGAAAGTGTCTCAAAGGCCATTGGAAGGCATCTTTCACTGAAAGACCTTGACGTGGTTTAGCCCCAGCCGCTCGCTCACCCCTCCCCCGGCAGGCTGGGGAGGAGAACGGAAAAACAAGGGCAAAGCCTCGAGGGTTGGGATAAGGGCAGTTTACTGGGACAGCAAGGGAGAGGGAAACAATCAACAACAGTGCTGATAACAGATATTCACAATGGGTGATAACAGAGAACGATTTACTGACCCGACGACCGACCGACCGGACGCTCGACCCGTCCCGGAGCCACGCCGACACGCCGAACCCGCCCCTACCCGACTAGTCCCCTTTTATGGTGAGCATGATGTCCCATGGTATGGAATAGCCCCCGGCCAGCTTGGCTCACCTGTCCTGGCTCCTTGGGAAATTAACTCTATCCTTGCCAGAACCAGGACAGACCTGTTTAAATAGACCTTGGCATAAAACAAAGATCAAGACCCTTGTCTTTGAAAAACTAATGCATTTTAACAGAGAAAGGGCTGTATAGAATCAGCATTTTATCTTATGTATTGGAACTAACTTCTCTGTTTAATTGTGGCAATCACAACAAAACTACCTTATAGAAAGCTCAAGGGGGAATGTTGAAAACCAGATGGTTGTTTTGAAAGGTTAACTGTTTGGATTCAGCCTGTCACATTTACTGGCATGCTACTGGGACAAGAAAAAATTGAAGAGATTATCCAAAAAATTTCATAGCTGCATACTCTTTTAGTCTTGTCAACTGTAGGCTTTGCTATGTTAATTACAACAGGATGGAGTAAAAATAAGTAGCAACATCACAAAACCCTAATGAATTTGAATATATGTATGCAGTTTACCAAGCATATTAGCTACGTACTGTAGATACACATTTTGAAATTAATGTTATGCAAGTGAACAATTGAATCTTGATCTTGATCCCTGCTGTTGAAAACGTCTTGCTCAGTAGAACCACTGACATTAATGAACAAATTAAAATTCTGTGGTATATTTGCATTGCTAATCTACAGCTCCAGGCCATAGTTAATCTTACGTCAACATTTTCTCTGGTGCTCTGATTTAAATGTAGCATAGAAGAGGAAATGGTAGTAAGTCTTAAGGATTAGGTTTTCTGAAGAGGAGAAATATCTGTGTATCACAACCCTTAGTCATGTCTGTATGGAATCAGTGACTGAAAGCAAGTTAATGTGAATAAACTGATCCCTGTCAGGTCAAACTGGTGCACCTTGCGATTGATTCCATCTGAGGGGAGAGGGACTAAAGGAGAGCAGTAGCATGGTCTGAATGACAGGTAGGTAAAATCTTGGTAGTCTGGAGATATGTTATCAGCCAGGTGAAGAAAAATAAAGTTGTATCAGGAGGAACAGTTGTGTTTAATTTTCAAGCATGCCCTGTTGCACTGACTATAAGCTTTAGGAGTATGTTGAGATAGATGACAATTTGTCTAAAATTTTTTTTTTTTTTTTTTTTTACATTTTGGAGGCAAAACCCCAAAATATTCAACATTACCCTCACACTGACACTTCTGCTATATTCTGCTGCTATGGATATGACTTGAATCTAACTAATTCTGAATCATTTACTGCTCATTTTTAAAATGCCATGTTAACTTCTGTGCTGATGGGCAAACTATGCAATTCTTCAGTTAATTTTAGCAGATATCAGAGTGTAAATCAATAAAGTCCTTTTTTTGTTTTGGTTTTATAATCCTGTATAAAAATAGCAGGGGGCATAAAAAAAAAGTATAAGAAAAAGTATGCCATTGTGATATGGCCATGACTTTCTACCAGCTTGGAATTGCTCTGATGCTTAATATTACATTTATTTTGGCTGCTGAGATTATTTTTGAAAGAGAAATAAAGCTTGGCAATCCTTATGAGACTTGCCTTGAGCAGTGCCAGAAGTTATATCAAACATGCAGTTGCTCACGTTTACAGACCAGAGTGTATGAGACATTAAGAGTCTCATTGACAATTTCAAACCCATCTGCCTCTACCTTAAATGACTGTATAATAAATGTATCCGAAATGTAACATAGGAACAAAGCTTTATTATCTTCTTTACTCTTTATTACAGTATTTTTATAATGTATTCTAGAGTTTCTTGGAAACAACTTTTAAGATTTCATCAGAATTCTCCATCTTATTATTGTCCAATAATACCTTAAGACTACATTGTAACTGAATTACAGTTAACTTTAACCTAGAGGGAAGGTGATTTGGCAGGAGTTATAAACACAATTACATATATATGTATAAATGTGCATGTATATGTACACATGTGCATGTATATGTACATCAATATATTCAGAATCCCACAGCTGCACACTGATGTGCACGTGTAGGTTCTGATCTTATGAGCAGGGAGTGGTATGCAGGTGATTTAAAACTTCAGCTTTTCCTTTGCTAAGCAAGAAAACCCCGTGCACAGCTTAGCATGTTTGAGGGAAGAGATAGATAATGACACATTTACATATAGATTTACCAGGTCAGAATGCTTACTAGCATTATTACAACTTCACCAAAAGCAAATTATCTTTTTGCCATCTGAGAATTTGTCTCAGTATCAGGCTGAGATCTGTGATGTCAAAATAAGGACACATAAATAGGATTCCAAGTAACAAAAGTAATTTCTGAAAGTGTATTTGTCAAACTTAGTGTGCACATTAAATCCATATCTGCAAGGCAGAATGGACTCGCAACCTTTTTTTCAGATATCTGAATTCCCCTTCAGAATCTCTGAGTCAGTCTGAAACGTCTTACTTTTACAAGACCAACATAACTAATGTCAAATATAGCAAAACTATTAGCAAGATGCAGTAAGGATTAATATGGTCTTTTTGCCCCTGTGGAAGTAAATAATACATTTCTCACTGCATTTGTGAAGCTTCATTCTGAAGGTTGCATAGTAGAAGGATTATAGAGGCAGGAGTAAATCTGAAGGATAAGCAATTACAAATGCATTCAGTTTAAGTGTATATTAAGAAAAGCAACTATAATGATTGTGGTGTGAACATTCATTAACTGTAGTTTTAATATTTGTTATGAATATATTATAGATATGTGCATACAATTATCTGTAAAGATTTAATTACATGTCTGATAAACAGAAAATTTGCACTAAAATTATTTGTGTAACTTTAGGATAAAGTGAGATAAATAATAACTTTCTGTGTTCATGACAATCATGTGTTCCATAATTAAACACTTATTTTCATCTTGAAATTAATGAGTAAAATAAGCAAAAAAATGCTCTGATACATAAACCAAAGAAACTCATCTGTCTGGAGAATTTACTCACTAAGGAGACACCAAATAATGCAATGAAGTACAGTACAGCAAGAACCAACCTAATGCAGAAATGCCTCTAAGAGAACTGGAAGTGAAACAGGTATGAAGTGGAATGCTCCACTCCACTTAAAAGCATTGCTGAAAGATAAAGACTTCTGCTGAGGGTAGTTCTATTTTAATGACCAAGACTTTAACTTTTTTGTAGGCTTTGCATTGTAATTTGTGCATTTGGAGCTTGCATTGCTGCTTGGTCTGGTGGATTTGAGCACCACTGTGTCAGATATATGCATGCCACAGTTTATATGAGAGGAAGTAGTCTTGTTTCCTTGAGTGGTAGAAGAAAACTTAACTGACATTATCTTAATGTTTCTATTGTGCTTGCTGTGTAAAGATTCGATGTACCACACTACAAGTTCAGAACTATGAACGTTTCGTAAGCCCTACTCAAACACACCCTCAAGCCTTTGAAAGGGCTCACACTAATAATTGAAATGGAGTAGAATTTTGATTTTGCATTTCTAACTGTACCAAATATGTACAAAGAAAAACCTTTCTTTCTGTCACTGAGATCTGCTGTGTACGCCTTACCAGGCGAAATACTCCATGGAAAGAAATGATCTAGTCTCCTATCCTGCACGCATCTGTGCATGATGATACTTTCATACTGAATTGATCAATTAATTATAGGCCATATTAGCAATTTTCTCTAACACATACACAGTTAATCAACAATACCAGACAAATGATCATAAAGACAACCTTTACTGACAGCATTTTTATTTGCTTAATTAAGGAATGGTAGCCACATTGGATTGTCATGCTGATGCTGGTCAAATAAAGACAGAATTAATTTCTGACCTCCTTAGTGGGCTAAAGCATTCAAGTCTATGGGAATGACTGAGAAAATATTTCTTCTTAATGAATTTTTAGAGTTTCGATTGCTTCACTGAAGAGAAACTACAAGTCAGGTGAAGTAAAATTTCCATACCTGCAAATCTCATGTACTGAGATGAACATTCTACTTCATATAAATATCATAGGTGGATCTGTTGGACCGGAGAGGCCTATTCAGTTGCATGTAGTGAATGAATGGTGCAGAAAGATTAAAAACCTGAGCACAATAATGGCACAGTTAGTTTATGAATTAACTGCTCCTCAAGCATGAACCCAGATGAATTCGGTTTACCCAGTAAAGTTCATGATACTAACCTTCTTCCTCCAATAAAAAATTTACAATATCATTTGTGAACAGATTAGTCCAACTGTGACTATATTCCAACTATGAATTTCTTGAAACACAAAATTTGTTAGTCAAAAATCTTAAAGTTTGTGTCTATGACATTTGGAACAACCAGAGCATGGCCTCAATCCTATGAAAGTCAGTGAAGAACATGGTGGTGAAAAGGGAATGACTCCCAACACTTAATTACTATCTAACATGAAAATTTATGTCCTGTTTCCGGTCTGAATTCATATAGCTTGAGCTTCCACCCATTGCTTCTTCTCCCTTAGATTGAAGAACTCTCCATTAACCAGATTTCTGTTCCTTGGTAGGCACCTACAAACTGAGATTGTGTCACCTTTTCCTGGATAAGCTAAATAGTGTGAGCTCCTTTCAAGTCTGTATGACAGACCTGTATGACATAAGGGGAAAAGGAAAAGTTGCTGGTCACGAGTATAAACTAGAGCATAGGAACTGGGGTTGGGAGCGAAAAAATACAGGAAATGTACAAATCTACACTGCCATTCATATAGAGAATTAATAACAAAAATGTGAAAAAATTTTGGAAGATGGCTACAATGTGTTTATTTCAACTCTTGAATAACACCTTTGACTTTTCTTTGAACTTGAGTTTTTCAATATTATTTTTTTTTTAAAAAGCAGAGTACAGACACCATAACTGGTCTTAGTATTCCAATCATATCCATGCCAAACAAGACACAGAGGTAATAAAAATTCTACTGTAATTAGATTAATTGTCCATGGCAAAAGCTTCATTCACTCATTCATTCATTCATTCATTCATTGTCAAAGTTTTGGCCACAGTGACACACGTTTAACATATATTTCAGTTTAATAACAATGTGGGGTTTTTTGAGAATCAGTGCTTTCCTAAATGATTGTCCATCTTGTTAGCGTGTACTATGTTTTTCTACTTGACTAATTTACATCTGTCATATTGCAATTCAGCTAGTTTTAGAGTGACTTTGTTTATGTCAGCCATCTTCACTATTTATGAGTTAATGAATTGGTATTTGTTACATACAAAATTTGCCAGTAAAGTTTTATTAATGCTTTTATATTAGTGGTGGACCAAGAAGCAAACCCTGCTTCAAGTCCTTCAAGATAACTGCTAACCAAGAGGATTTTGTATTGTTCAACTCACTGCATCAAAATGGAATGATTCCAAGTCAAAGAAAGAGGTTATGTACATTCACAAAATTTGCGGTTGTATTCAAAGGAGATACTAATTTGAAGTGGTAAGACTTAGTTTTCATAAGTCCATATTAATTGACATTAATTGTATTAGATCCTTTTAATTCTTTTTTAATCAATCCCTGTACCAGCTGCTCCATTATTTTCTTCAGGATCCATATCAGGTTGACACGCCTATAATTAACCAGATCTATTACCCAGGTTAATCTACCCTTTCTAAATATTGACATAGCATTAGCTTTATACTAGTATTCAAGAATTTCCACAGTCTTCCAAAACTTACTTAAAACAGGCATAAATAAGTGTGCCAATTTAAAAATGTTTATTGTTAATAAGTGTTGCTTAACATGCTTAAGAGTTAGTAGCAGAATTAGAGTGTTTATCATCATTATCACATGAATACTGCATCTAGCTTTTTCTGAAATACAGACATACTAACTGAACACTTTGCCTTCTCTACATTGTTGCTGGCAATGCTAGGACGTCCTTCTATAACTGTCCAGTATCATGCAGATGATTCCTTAGTGTATGTCAACAAGAAAGTCAATGAAGATCAGAGACTTTTGTACTTAAACGCTGCAAGTTCATATGGGAAAAAATAAAGCACTGTAAATTTACTTTATCAAGACTAGAAGCCATGTAGTACTATTAAAGTAGCACTTTCCTTTACCTGGGCATTAGTAGTAAAAAATAGTAAGTAGTGAAATTAAAAGCACAAACTCAACTTTTTGATAGTTCAGGCTGAGCAGTGACAGGAAATTAAGCTCTCTTCTTCTGAACTTGGAAGTAGGAATTTGCCAGCTGTTGCCCTCCACCAATGAAGCAAAGGCTTATTAGCTAACAAATGGTCTATAGTGTTTCTGTATTCAAGCTGACTTAATGACTAAGCATGTCAACACCAGTGGAATTTATTTCTCTTAACATTGCAGGCAGTTGAGGGATGGGGGTTTTTATTAGATATTTGGTTTACTTATGAGTTTCTACAGTTCAAATTCTCTGATCTCTATCAATTTTCCCTTTCCTTCCCATGACTTGCTATATAGTAGGGGTTTGCTTTTGCTTTTTGATAGGTATTTTTATTTTAGTTTGAGGATTTTTTTAAAAGATTTTTTAATTACTTTTTCACCCATAGAATCTAGTACAGTTGTCATTCATTCATTTAGGTATTTATTGTCCTACCTGCTTCTGTGCAAAACTGTTTCTAAGATTAGACATCCAACCTCATTATGTGTATCAGCTATGTTTATTGATAGTTTGCATTTCAAATGTAGCACATATAATCAAGTGATTTTTATTCCTGTGATCGTACTGTCTTTAACTGTCACAACATCTAATGTCAAATTCCCTTATGTCAGAAACAATGGTCTATTAGAAAATTGAAGAGTACTTTTAGAAATAGCAGCATGCTCCTATAGAAACATTATCCAGTGCTTGTCATGTGTATTATAACATGAAAGCATAGTTATCCAACATTGCTTACTTCAGACATTTCAATGCCTCAGAATTAATTAGTACAACATTTGAGATGATAGAACATCACTCCTTCTTCTTTATTCATTTGATCTAAGTGATTTATAACCATTGATTTAAACAGTCCAATAACATGAATCCCACAAGTTTCCGTACTACCAATTAAGACAAATTTATGTTCATAAACATGCAGTTCTAATTCTTCTTGTTTATCACCTACACTCTTGGCACAGGCATATACAATTAAAATTTTCTTTCCTTCAAACTTTTTAGTGCCTTGATGAATTTTATTCCTGACACCTTGATTCTGTGCTAAGTAACTCTCCTTTGTTCAACTTTTGCTGTTAGCTTAATATCTCCTTGAGTAATTCCTTTAACTTTTCTTCTAGTTGGTTATCGTACTACTAAAATATGGGTTAGTGAGGCTTGTCTCACCAGTAAAGAGGGGCCAGCACACTGTAAGACCAAGACTGCCTACTTGATGGGACAGCAGGAGTCTAATATGGCAAAAATGTAAATTGAAAACTATGATTGTAGTGAATCCTTTACAATAAAAGCTGCTTGAACATTTAAGGAAAGTAACAAATTTCTAATTCCTATCTATAGCTAATTACACATGCAAATATCCTCATAATGTCTAGAATTCTTAGATACTACTATAGTAGGAAACAGAAGAAATTATGTTATACAGAATGCTCTATTAATTGTAAACAAATACAGAATTCTGAAGTTGCATTATCAATACAACTATTTCCATTAGCCTTATTCTTCTACAGAACACAGTTTAACTCCAAGATATAGCATACAATGCCTTGAATCAGATGATTCAGGTCTTGATTAGAAGATGCTACTATAGTATACTATATTTTGAATAACTATGCATGGGATGTGTTTTACAGTATCCACTCAAATCAAAATATAGCCTTTAAAAAACTTATAAATAAACTCTTTTATTGCCCTGATTGGTATTGTCTTCCTATTTGTCAGGCACCAACTAATACTTTCCTTTACTATTAAAAATCAAAAGCCAAGTTTGCTATTCTTCCTTTGATTTTTTGTTGGTGGTTGGTTGGTTGGAGGTTTTTTGCATTTCACCACAGAAGAACATATCAGCATAGCTGGAGGCTGACTTGAGCTCCCACTTGCAGGGCAGAGTTGCAGCCTAGCTTGAACTCTCAAATTTTCCTGCACATTTGGAAGCACCTTACAATATACATAATGTCCAGTTTTGTCAGCATTCCAGTAACATCCATGTTCTTACAGCAGTTATTTGTGTTAACAGGCAGGATTGGCTTTCCAGCCATGAGGAAGGCCCGTAGCATTCATGACTCTATATTGCCTTCTGATGAAATCTGGTGCCAGAACGTCCCTGACTTTGCAGCAGAGGAACTTCGGTCTGTCACAGGCCATCACTGTTGCTTTCCTTCCAAAACAACACAACTTTGAGCAGAAAATACAGGTTAGTGGTCAGTTAATATATTCATGGAGCTTTGTCGCAGGTTAAAAATTATTTGTATAAACTGACCTTAGTGGCTACTATAAAATAGTCCAATTATTTCATTCCTAGAGTGACTGTAATTAATGTAATCTCCAAAGCACTAAGATATTAATATTTCAGGCTGCAGATTGTCTGTAACATTTGCTGCACAAGCTGGTGGTTTAATGTGCAGGCTGTGGCATAATTCACTCCTAATCTTTCAATACTGTGCCTTTAAAGTGCCAGTTCTTAGTAAATTACTGCTGCAAAATCATAGGTTTGAACTTAGCTCTTGTTGAAAATTGGCAATTAAAAACCAGCAGTAGCCTAATACAAAAATTTAAATTTAAAAAAAAAAAAAAGGTAGATACCATCTATAATGGTAGCAATTATAAACAAGAGCAATTATTAACCAGGCCTAGATTTTACCTGATATTTAACAAAACTGACATACTGCATCCACTGTTTGATATGCATCTTCAAAATCTTAACCATGATTCAATGGCATTTAAAGAAACAGAGAATATAATGTTCTTGTTTCCTATTTGACTATCATCAAAACTATGAAGTGTGAAAGTCTTATAAAATGTCATCAGTATTTTTAAATAACCTTTCTCATGTCTTTACAAGGCATGAGGTGTAGGCGCCTTGGTTAAATAATCTGTGCTGTTAACCTTGAAGTCCCTAACACAGGCTAAACATAGTTCAATAAACTACAAAAGAGATTAACAGAAGGCATTGTATTTGTGCTGAAAGTGATTTGAGCTGAAAATGAACCTTCTTCCTTGAGTTACACCTAGCCTGCTTAAAGGATTGGAAACTATGAAAGATTTTAATAAAAGTGCTTCTAGTAAATATATTTCTATATTTGTTAAAAGTATAATGAGTATAATGCCACTTACTTTCAAAAAAAGCGCACTTGAAAGTCTGAGAGCAAACTAGAATGTATACTTAGAGACATGGCAGTAATATTACATTGCATTTGGTTTGGGTTTGGTTTTTTTTTTTTTTTTTGGAGGGGGGTGCATTTTATATCCTGTAGGATAACATTTTTCCGCTGCTCTATCTAGGCTAGCTAATACATAGTGGACACTAACAGATATGGAAGTGATGTATTATACTACCTAGCTTATTGACCCATACAATCAAATCCATTACTCTAATTAGTAATTTTATTTATAATTATGAATAAAAAAAATTCTTAGTATTTAGCTGCAGTTTTATAGACACTATCTCCTTAGGCATAAGGTTCTGAACAGGTTTAATGTTTCATTTGCCTTACTTTAAGGTAACAAGATAGGGTTTCAGATAATTATAAAAATGTGATTCATTATATTGTAGAAATAATGGACATAGAATTGCCAGTTCTTACCAGTCTTGTCATTCAGCTATACATATCATAAATCTTTCCTGACTTTCCTGACTCACATTTAAGAGCTTTTCTTTTTTTAATTTGAAACTTAGTATGCACCTTAAAACATTTTTTGCATTTCTCTTCTGAATGACTATATTTTGTACTCTGGAATTGACTCATTAGAAGGAGGAAGAGCTTCCAAAATGACAGTTTAATGCTTTTTGTTATGACTCAGGCAGCCTGTGATAGCCAACTTCTTTCTTCCCATTCTCGCAATTATGTTACAGCTATAGTAACCTCCAAAGAGAACATTCTTTGTTTCCCAAAGGCTAAGCACATTCAGAAGTTTGTTACTCTGTTGGTACGTCCTAAAACTTAATGAAGCCATTAATTGTATCTGTCACACATGTATAGTTCAAAGCTTTCTTTGTCCCTTTAATAAATGCAGTAAATGACATGCTTTCAGATACATTTTTTTCTTAGTAAATGTATATATGTTGCATACATTCTGGTGGTATCACATTTTAGCATGCTTTCTGCTACTGTTTACACAGGTGTTAAGAAAAATGTACTATTTCAAACACCTTAGAGTTTATGCCTTGTTTTCTATCAAAGATAGCACTAGCAATTTTTTTTGCTTGCAATGCAAAATTTTCCAGTTTTCCCTTGTTATATGCATCTATTTATTAGCACCTCTACATATACTCACAGCATTCATCATTACAAAGATGATGAGATCCAAAGACTGGTTGGCCAACTGGAAGCACAGCTGTGGGATGTTAAGAGCAAGCAGCTAATCAGAAAGAGTATATAAGATAATGGAAGGAAAAAAGAAGGAAGAAGGAGTAATGAATCAGAGCTTAGCCTAACTTAGCTTAGTTTCACTTCTCTTAGCATCTCTTTTCTGCATTTAAAGTCAGGTCTACTGCTCAAGCCAATGACAGGTGGTGTCAGCAGTGGGATGTCATAAGTGCTGCAGGGAGAGTTTTCATAAGTTTTGGAAGCTCTGACAAATGGTCAAAGCTTGAGAAGAAAGCAAGGGGTGCCTTGAGAGCAGAGTAGAGGGAGCTGGGGAGAAGAGTACAGCAGTCTTCCATATGTGCATCTATGTTAGTTAGGAGAAGATGATTTATCTCTCTATCTGACTATTTAGCTACCTGTCTTTCACATGCAAGTGATTCCTTAAGCTAATTGTTCTAGCACTTCTGTAGGGGTCCTTTATGGCCCTGCTCCATAAAATTTCTTGGCATGAGTTTTTCTTTTGCTGTATGACTAGTCTTATTTCAAATGTTTAAAATGAAGCATATGCTAAATGATAGTGTTGATGGTTGTGGTTAATTACAGAAAGTAGCTACTTAGTATATATATTCTGAGCAACTGACTTTCCCTATGGAAATTAATAGCAATAGTGGATCTGGGTTTATATGTATATATGTTTCTTCTTTGATATTAAGGCAGTTGCAATACAGATAAAATTGACCTAGTATGACGAATTTATTTTCAATTATTGTTATTCTTTTATTAAACATGAAAGTGGGGAAAAAGAAAGCCAGTAAAAAGCACGTGTAAATACCACCATCTTCCCTCATTGTATTCTTCAAACTGTTATACTTATTTTACGTTCAGAATAGAAGTACTTTATGCTGTCATAAATATGCAATGTTTGGAAGGACAGTTGTTCAGGAAAGAAATAGCAGGGCGACAAAGTGAACTAAGATAAATGAACAGTTTGTGACAGTTTGAAAATGCAGGAAAAATGTTGATTTCATCCAAATTTATGTTAATTCTTGGGTTCGTGTTTGAGGTATTGCAATCCATTGAAGAAACTAAGAAAATCTAAGCTGAAATTCTAACAGCTCACATCATATATTGGCAGATTCAATCCTGATTGTTTATGCTTGCCATTTCAATTTAAAATTGTGAAAAGTAGCCAATAACTGTATTATTTTTACACTTCTGTCAAGATTTATCCAAAAGCTACTTGAACAAATATAAATAATGAGCATTTTGCAATTGAACTTTTGAGCCTTTATTAATAATTGGAAATCTTTTCTGGCTAATAGTTTGGGGGAAACTAGAAACAAAGGTATTTAAGTAGGTATTTAGTGGTATTTTAGGCAAACAGAAAATAATTGTTTTACAACAATTTGAAGGGGAATGGTCAATAAAATGAATACCAGGAAAAGAGAAGCTGCAGAAACATTATAAAGAACATAAAGCAAACCACAAAAATTCATGGATTGCTAAATTTCTTGGCAAATTGGTAATCCATTTCACTGTTGTAATTTGGCAAAACGTTCTGTGGACTTATAATTTACAAAAGGTTACTATGTTATCAAGTTAAGGCATGAGCATTTAAACTTGTGTGAAATCACCATTTTCTTAACCAATTAATGAGAAAAAAGAAAAAGCTTTTGAATCAAGGCAAAAAAAAAAAAAAAAATCCTCTGTAACACTGTTGAAGCTTGGATATCCACAGGCATGTGAATTGAATTGTGAAGAGACTGGTTATTGTTGTGGTTCAGCCCCAGCTGGCAGCTGAGCACCAGACGGCCACTCAGTCTCCCATCCCTCCCTGGTGGGATGGGGAGGAGAATGGGAAGACAAAGATAAAACTCATGGGTTGGGATAAGGAAAGTTTACTGGGACAGCAAAGGGAGAGAGGAACGCCAACAAAATGGGTGATACACAATGGAGTTTCTCACCCAACCACCACATAATTCAGACCTCATGCTCAGACCCATCCCAAAGCCAGACCATTCCCAAGCCACCTGTCTTGGAGCCACCCCACCCTTCCCCAGCTAGCCCCCTTTTATGCTAAGCATGATGTCACATGGTATGGAATAGCCCCTTTGGCTAGTTTGAGTCACCTGTCCTGGCTGTGAGCCATCCCAGCTTCTGGTGAAATTTAACTCTATCCTAACTGAATCCAGGACAGTAATGAAAGATTGTATGAAACCCTGAACTTCCTTGGATCTCTTCTGGTACAGTGACAATTAACAATACATGAAATGGAATATTTGAAGCTTATGAATCAACATCCTTAAAACAGGAATCTTCATTCAAACATAAAAAAGTCAAGTAAGACATTACCCAGATGCATTGATCTTTTCAAGTATGACAGTTGTGCTGTAAAAATAAGCATCTGTGTTAAATATTCCTGTCACATTTCTCTGTCAAAATGGTTGACTCGTGAAAATCAATATGCTCATTGTCTGTAACTGGTATCTAGATTTTTTTTTTTTTTTGAGAGAGAGAAGGAAATATACACCATTATGTCCAAACTGAAATCCATTTGTTGCACAGGAACAAGAGAAAACCTTAGAGCTGTATGAAAAAGACCTTCCCTGACTTTTCTCAAATGAAATTAACAGTGTTGACATTTCAATTATCATCACTGGAAATATACGTGAAATCTTTCAGCTGCAACAAATAGAAAATGTCACACATTTCATAGCTGCTTTTCATAACTACTTTTCATACCTCCCTGCAAGTTTAAGCAGATGCCTCATCAGTGATGTGTTGATGTTTCCTTTACAATCATAAATGTTAGACACATTTTTAAAATGGAAGGTCAGAACCTGAATAAAAGGACAGAAGTTGATTTCTCTGTGAATAACCTCAAAAAGCCATAAACACATAATTATCCATTTCCACTCTTTTCAGAAGTGTCAGAGTCACATATTTTAAGAGCCTGGGAAGTGAACTATTCTATCTTGCTTGAAGTGATTTTATCATTCAAATTTAAAATTTTTACCTAATAAGACAATAGGATTTCAAAAAAGTTGTTATTGACCTTCCTGCTGAAGCCAAAGTTCTGCAAAATTACAAAAACAACAAAAACAAAAACAACAAACAACAAAAAAGTTATTCTCTCAGGAACACTAGCATGTATTTTTTCCAAATCAAAATACACTTACTCAAACTCTACAAGCTTATGTCCCAAAGTCAGTGATTTCCATGTGTTTCACTTCTACAAATTTCTGAGCAGGAGCAGCCACCAAACCGAGCTTTACAAAGGGGAACTACAGAGTTTAAGGCCGCACTGGTCCATCTGGTGGATCCACCCTCCTTTGGTAGGCTGTTTGTCATGCTTAGACAGACTGTTAATGACAAGGATTCAGAAGCAAATCAGCTTGAATTTCTCGGAAGATGTGTGGAAAGAAGACAGTTCCATGAAATCTTTCACTGGTAGTCCATTAGTATTCTTCAATAGAAAATATGCTCCAGTGCAACTTTGTAGGGTCTCTTTGATACTACTCTAACATGCTAGTAGAATCTTATTGCTTAGTAACTGTCCTATTTGCTAAGATGTATACTTCCTATGTAAGAAAGAGTCTGGTTCATTGTTAGGTTCATTGTTAGGTGCGTACAAAAAGAGAAGTCTTGTGCACAGTTCCACAGTGAATGTTCATATTTTATTAGGGGAAGTGACAGAAAAATATAAACACAGTTACATGTAAAGTCCAAAAATGTGAAGCTATTTTGGTTTTGCAGCTTGTTCTTGCTCTGTTTGCACTGCAAAATAACAAACTGATCTGCCTTCTCTTGTAAATAGCCTTCTGGAGAAGGCTAGCTGACTGTGGCTAGCAGCTGGCTGGACGATTTAAGTACAAATGACAAAATATTTATGTATGGAAGCATGGTATCTGGAATTTTACATTTCAAGACTTTTTTGTGTTTGGCATGGCATGAATTCTTGGGGAGAGCCATACTGAAATGTAAATGCTTTCTAATTCTACAGAACCAAGCGCAATTTTGTCCATATATTTACTATTAAATATACCACACCTGTGAAATCATTACCAAGTAAAATCACTTGGGACTAAGGGTGGAAATGACTAGGCAAATGCTACCTAAGACCTAGTATTTAAACTACCAAAAGTTTCCAGTGAAGTGTATGCCATCATTACCTTTTTGTTCTCACGATAACACAGCAGTAAACCAGCAGATAACTACAATTTCTCAAAGAGTTTAACCTTCTCTTTCACTTCACTCATCAAATGTATTATCTTTCACCTCTTTCATTTCCTTTCTGTCTATAATGTCAAAATTTTCAAATGGAAAGAACAGTAAAAATTGTTAATAAAGATCAATTTGGTTTATTCAAAACCATTGTTTGCCATTTGGAGGGAAAATGTGTCTGTTTTTCCGCTCCTTGCAATCCATATATTCATTCTGTGATAAATATAAAAATTCACATGACATATTGATCTATAAAGTGCACCTTCTGTTTGGTAGGAATAAAGCATAATTTTCGTTTGATGTGTACTCACTGAGGTAACAATATTGTTAGTGATTTTGGTAGCATGGTGCAGCAAAGGAGGATGTAAAAGATATAAATCTTCTGTATGTCAATTACTATTCTGTTTTCAATTTCTAAATGCATGAAAATTTGTATATCCTGATCATTACCCTGTTTTAAGCATTAAGATATCACAATGGTTTGTGACTATGGTACATGCTGAAAAAAGGAATGAGTGAAAAAATAAGTCCGAGTGATGGTGATAGAAGTTTTTTCTCTTGTTACTTTTCTTCTTCTTTACCATGCTTTATGAAGTATGAGAGCCTGAAAAGAGGATTTTAGTTTCATTTGCCAGTTCCCTATGAGCTTGTACTTAGTGATGTCACAGCTGGTTGCTATGGAAATTATTTTAATTTCTAGAAAACTGAGACTAAAAGGGAATTTGGATTTGGGAATAAGCTATAGGAAATCATGAATTCTCTTTTTTCTAACAAAAATGATTAAAAAAAATAGACTAACATATTCAAAACTGTGGTAGGCTTTATCTGTAATAACCCTTAATTCAGGAAGAGTTAATACATCTGTTTATTTGGAAGTATTGTCTAAGATGACAGGAATGTAATACATGGTAATGGGATTCTAGTGATTTAAAGCTTAAATAAAAACACATTTCTGTCAATCACTAAAAAACAACCACCACCACCACCACCACCCCCCAAAAAAAGGGAATTTTTTTTTTTTTTTTTTTGTGAGGGTAGTGTTTGTCTAGAAGTAGAATATGTAAATTATCTTTCTAAAGAGTTGCTAGCATTGAGGAAACTCTGAGTGACTTTCAGTTACTTCATTTAATATGTCACACTGTCATATGTTAGATTAGGATCCTCATCTCCAGACATCATTATATTTTATTGCATAAATGTCCTTATACTACACTATTTATTTTTTAAAGGTTGAATGAAGAATGCTTAGTGTCTGTAGGTTAACATAGGGTTTAAATTAAAATGCATTATATGGAAAATATTTTAAGGACATTCTAGGCACAGGTCATTTATTAACATCCTTATCAGCAATCTCATACTGATATGAAGTATCGGGACAACAAAAATGCTTAGAGGAAAACTCTGGCTACATGACATTGTTTATAGTGTGGGCAATTGTTAAAACATTAGCTTCTCTGTCCACAGCATAAATATGTATTTAGTGCAATTTATTTGTTGCAGTGTTTCTCTCCACAGGAGCTACTGAGGGACTTGTACAGATCTTGGTTTGTCACAATCTCATATCAATTCTAGCTGGGTAGTGTAAGTCTTTAAACCCTTGTCCTGGTTCTGGCAAGAATAGAGTTAATTTCACAAGGAGCCAGGACAGGTGAGCCAAGCTGGCCGGGGGCTATTCCATACCATGTGACATCATGCTCACCATAAAAGGGGGGCTGGTAGCGTAGGGGAGGGGCAGCATGGTTTCCGTGTTGTTCCAGGATGGTCTGTGGGTCTGGTCGGTCAGTGGGTCCTTGGCTTGGTAAATTGTTCTCTATTATCACCCATTGTTAACTCTTGTTATCAGCACTGTTGTTGTTTTCCCTCTCCCTTGTTGTCCCAGTAGACTGCCCTTATCCCAACCCTCGAGGCTTTGCCGTTGTTTTTCCGTTCTCCTCCCCATCCTGCTGGGGAAGGAGTGAGTGAGCGGCCGCGTGGCGCTCAGCTGCTGGCTTGGCTTAAACCACGTCACCTACCCATGTATATCTACAGTTGTAAAACTGTATTACTTGGATAGGAAGAAAGGGTAAAACTACTAAAGCGTGCAGTGAAGATTCTCAAGATATTCCCCTTCCTGTATCTCTTCAGAAGACAATAGCACTGAAACAGAAATATTCTTTTTTCTGTAAGGAACCAAATATTTTTTTTCATTCTGCTAATAAAAATAATCATAAGCACTGTAGTGGGAGTGCAATCACCAGGAGACTGCATAGCATCTTCCAAGAGTTGTTCTATGTTTGTAGGAATTGAGACCCAGATTATCCACAGACTCTATAGGGTGAGTTGGAACAAGACATTTCATATTTAAAATGTGTGTAGGAAAATGCTCCAATTTCTATTTATTTAGGGTTTTATTGTGGTTGTTTTGTTTTTTTCATTTTTATTTCTCACTTACCTATCTCCTCCATTGTATTACTGGTTTAGAACAAAAATTTCCTTCAGAATTTATGACCAATGTTAAACTGGCAAGCTTGCTTACAGTGAGAAAGGAGAAAATCTTACTGCTAACTTCTTGAGTTTAGCGGTCTGATACTGCTCAGTTTTGGATGACTAGTCAAGTTTATGAAGTGTCATTGCTTTCTTTCACACTTTCTGACCCTCTATCAAAATTCTACCTTTCCCTACATACTGACATTCTATCTCCTTAATAGATGAGGTATATTTCTGTGGCATTGTAGAAGGATAATCAAGGAAAGTGTAATTTATTTTCTGGCCTTATGAAGGGAGTATTCTAAGTTATGACAAGTCTTCCAGATCTGTAGGGACCTGTGTAGCTGCAAGAAAAATGAGCTCTACGGTCAGTAATAAGCATATATTTATCTTAGGAAGCGTATATCGGTATTCCATGTACCAGTTAGTAACAATTTACATATATTTCTGGAGTCCTTTTCCTTTGATTTAATTATTACCTATTATTATAGACAGACATTTGGAAGCACCAGCTGAGATCCAGGGCTTGGTGTCAGTCAGCCTCAGTTTAAGGCAACGTGTAAACATTTGAGGGTAATGTTTTCCTACCGAAGACAGAGTAAAAATTGAAGTAGATTCAGACACATAATTTGATGAGTGGAGCAGTAGAAGAGGTAAAAATAGCTTTCTAGCATCTCTCCTGTTCTGAGCACACTGCAAATACCCTGATCCCCTGATCTATGAGGCAATTCCTCTAACTGTATGGTATATTTTTATAATTTACACATGAGAACTCCAGTTGCTGCATTTACAGTGCTACTCAAGCATTTGCAAAGTTCTTGATTCTGGGAGTTGCCAAACCCAGTGGACTAACAGAGGTGAGGCAGTTGCAGCTCTGTGTCCCTAAGTCCAGCTATTAGTGTTGCTGAACATGTATTCCCAGTAGGTTTACATGTACACATGCATAGTACATATATGCGTATATACATGGCCAGTGACTGAGGTGACCCAGAGAAACACAGAAAACAAAAACACAGCACTCACTTAAGTACAGATAATGTCAACAGCCTCATCCTACTCTCCACTCTGGCTGATCAGGGTGAAAGCCTGTAAGTAGGAAAAATATACATTAGTACATATATATATATATATATATTCAGTATGGATCTCTTCAGTAACCGACCAAGACAGTCCACCCAGCAACTGCCCACTGGATCCCCACTCTGCCCAGCAGCTGGTCCCTGACCATGGGAGACACTTGTACACAGACATGCACTCACATATGCACTCACACGTATACACATTATGTATCCCACTAGTAACTGGCTTGTACACCCAATCTAACCAGTAGCTGGCCCTTGGATTCCATGATCTCCCAGTAGCCTCATGTACAAAAATACATATGCAAGAGGAGTCTCTCTGCCAGCTAGTCCTGCCCAATGGCCTTGCCAGTAGCGTACCACAAGTCCCTGTGGCTGCTCCAGCTCCTGACTTGGACCTCGATCTCTCCAGTAGCTACTTCTCAGACCCCCGGTGTCTCCAGTACCCAGCCCATACTTATGGCCACTTTGACACTGGCTCCTCAGCCTCTCATCCTGCTTGCCTTCTCATTCAGCCTCATGTTCACTACCAATATCACACTGACATGAATACCCATACAATAGACACACACTCAGGTCTCTCCAGCTGCTGCCACCACAGACACACATGTCTCTGTGGTGTCTGTCTCCAGTTGCTGGCATTCACTCCCCTCACTGCCTCATGTCTCTGGGCTCTCCATGCACATGGAGATGAACAGAGCTTAATACCTGCTTTCTCCGTGAACTTATAGCAAGGAAGGTCTGAGCTGGGATAAATTATACAGAAAACTGATGCAATGTTTCCTACAACTTAATTTCATTATGGAATTGAATAAAGGATCAAAAAGATTCAAATAAACTTATGGAATGTGAATATGGAAATAATACTCACATTTGCATTTCAAATAAAATTTTAACTGTCCCTAAATGGAATGGTTGACCTTTCTGAAGTGTTAAAAAACATAGGGAAAAATTCTGTTATGTCATTCCAGAAATGCTAAAGTCATTATTATTTATTGTCCCCAAAGGTACTGAAAACTTAGTCTGCTTTTTCAAACAGCATTTAAATAACAAAATTGATAGAATGTGTATTAATTACATTTAAAGTCAAACTGTGATCAAGGACCATGTAATAGCTTTTCTTTCCGTGCCAAATATTAGTTGACATCCTTTGTCTACCTCTTTCCAGCACTTGCAAATAGTATCATTTTCCAATTATCATCCGTAAAACAGTCAGCCTAAGCATTTGCTGCTTTATGGTATACATACGTATGTAAAGAAATGCTCCTTTTTAAAATGTATTTGCTAACTCACACGTACTGAATGATCCACAATTTTCCCTTTATGTTTTTAAATGTGGCTTACCAAATTCTGGGGCTCTGCATTTAGTTTCAATTTTAGTTATTCTTAAATCAAAGGCATAGTTCCCTGGCCACAGGAGCAGGAGTGTGCCCAAGTGGATTTAAGTCACCTTTGAATTATTTTGTTGCTCTATCCAGCAACTGTGCCAGCTGCCTAACTTATGTCCTGTCATTAGTGGCCACGGTGGATGCACAGAATTGTGTACTCTCATGAGCTGGACATAGCCTGCCTTCCCTATATATGGTATTTAATATGACTTACACTGCAGTGTGATATATACTTTTTTTGAGTTATTCAAAACCTGAAGTACTTCTGCTAAAATAGCAGTATTTTTATCATTCTAATATTAAGTAAAATATTTGTGTTTAAAAAAAAAACAACCCAAAAAAAAAGAAACAAAAACCCAAACATATTAAAGAATGTTAGAAATTGTCCCATCAAAAAGTTAACCATAGTGAGAAGGTAACACAAATTTTTAATGAAATATATAGATAACTCTCAGAGCTACTGAAAATCTGAAAAGCTTTTCCACAAAAAGAATATATCGTAAGAAAAATAATTTTAAACCTACATTTGCAAAGCCAAAAGTCATTTTCATTCAAAACGATTGGAAATATTTTAGAAGTAACATTATCTTTTTACACTTTGCAGAGCTGATGTAACTTATTTTGACCAGCTTCAATAACATTTTGTAATTTTCTCCTATTATATGCAATTTTGATATAAATTAAAATGGACTGGTTTCCTATTACATTATTTCAGCAGCTAAAATGGACTGAAGTAAAATTTGGATTTATTTTGGAATTACATTATGAATACGCCTTAAATTGTAAAGGAACAAATGTAGTATATTTTCAGTTGGGGTTTTTTGTGTGTTTTTTGTTGTGTGGGGTTTGGTTTTTTGTTTTTTTTTTTTTTTTTTTTTTTTTTTTTTTAATATAGACAGCAGAAAAGACTTCTATCTTTCCATTTTGGATTTATGTCTTAGATTTTAGAAATTGACCTATTATACCAGAAGATACTCACCTGTGTCCCTATATCTTCAAAGATGTCCAAAGATCTACCCCTATACTGTAGTCACAGAAAGCAACATTATGAGCATATACCAGCTAGGTTGTTCACGAAGATCATCGGAGAAATAATGAAAATGTTCTGAGGGCATCACTATAGGGTTATTGAATCATAGAGTCATTCAGGTTGGAAAAGACCCTTAAGATCACCAAGTCCAACTGTAAACCTAACACTGCCAAGTCCACCACTACACCATGTCCCTAAGCGCCACGTCTACATGTTTTTTAAATACATCCAGGGATGCTGACTCAACTGCTTCCCTGGGCAGCTTGTTCAATGCTTGATAACTCTTTCAGTGAAGGAATTTTTCCTAATATCCAATCTAAACGTCCCCTGGTGCATCCTGAGGCCATTGCCTCTTGTCCTATCATTGGTGACTTAGGAGAAGAGATGGACACCCACCTTCACTACAACCTCCTTTCAGGTAGTTGTAGAGAGCAATAAGGTCTCCTCTCAGCCTCCTTTTCTCCAGGCTAAACAACCCCAATTCCCTCAACTGCTTCACATAAGACTTGTTCTCTAGACTTTTCACCAACTTTCTTACTCTTCTTTCGATGCTCTCCAACACCTCAATACCTTTCTTGAAGTGAAGGCCTAAAACTGAACACGGGACTCAAGGTGTAACCTTGGCAGTGCCAAGTACAGGGGGACAATCACTTCCCTAGTCCAAATGGCCATACTATTTCTGATACAAGCCAGGACTCTGTCAGCTTTTTTTGGCCATCTGGGCACACAGCTGGCTCATATTTAGCCAGCTGTTGACCAACACCCCCAGGCCCTTTACTACCAGGCAGCTTTCCAGCCATTCTTCCCCAAGCCTATAGCATTGCTTGGGGTTATTGTGACTCAAGTGTATGACCCAGCACTTAGACTTGTTGAACCTCATACAGCTGGCTTCAGCCCAAAGATCCATCATGTCCAGATCCTGCTGTAGAGCCTTCCTACCCTCAAGCAGATTGACACTCCTGCCCAACTTGGTGTCATCTGCAAACTGACTGAGGGGGCACTTGATGCCCTCATCCAGATCATTGATAAAGATATTAAAGAGAACTGGCCCCAGTACTGAGCCCTGGGGAACACCACTTGTGACTGGCCAACAAGTGGATTTAACTCCATTCACCACAATTCTTTGGGCCCGGCCAGCCAGCAATTTTCTACTCAGCAAAGAGTATTCCCATTCAAGCCATGAGCAGCCAGTTTCTCCAGGAGAATGCTGTGGGAAATGGTGTCAAAGACTTTACTAAAGTCCAGGTAGACAACATCCACAGCCTTTCCCTCATCCACTAAGCAGGTCACCTTGTCATAGAAGGAGATCAGGCTAGTCAAGTGGGACCTGCCTTTCATGAACCCATGCTGACTGGGCCCAGTCACTTGGTTGTCCTGTATGTGATGCATGATGGCACTCAAGATGATCTGCTCCATAACCTTCCCCAGCACTGAGGTCAGATTCACAGGCCTGTAGTTCTCCAGATCCTCCTTTTGTGTTTTTTTGGAGATAGGTGTCACAGTGGCTAACCTCCAGTCAACCCAGGTAGCCAGGACTGCTGATAAATGGTGGAAAGCAGCATGGTGAGCACTTCCACTGCTCCCTCAGTACCCTTGGGTGGATACCATCCAGCTCCATAGACTTGTGTGTTTCAAAGTGGTGTAGCAGGTTACTAACCACTTCCCCTTGGATTATGGGGGCTTCATTCTGCTCCCCATCCCTGTATTTCAGCTCAGGGGACTGGGTACCCCGAGAACAACTGGTCTTACCATTAAAGACTGAGGCAAAGAAGTCATTAAGTACCTCAATCTTCTCCTCTTCCTTTGTCACTGTGTTTCTCTTCACACCCAATAAAAATTGGAGATTCTCCTTAGCTCTTCTTTTCTTGTTAATGTATTTATAGAAACATTTTTTATTGTCTTTCATGGCAGTAGCCAGACTGAGTTCTAGTTGGGCTTTGGCCCTTCTAATTTTCTCTCTGGATAATCTCACAACATCCTTGTAGTCCTCCTGAGTTGCCTGCGCCTTCTTCCAAAGCTCATAAACTCCTTTTTTTTTTTTTTTCCCCCCCCCTGAGTTCCAGCCAAAGTTCTTTGTTCAGCCAGGCCAGTCTGATAGAATATTTCATCCATCTCTTTATGCATGTCAGGTGATCTATAATGGATTCCCACCGTGATATCTGCCTCGTTGGCCTTTCCCCTGATTATTACTCATAAACACTTGACCCTTTCATCACCATCATCAAGCTCTAGACAGACAAAACAGTCCCTAACATACAGGGCTACCGCACCGCCTCTCCTTCCTTGCCTATCCCTTCTGAAGAGTCATCCATTGCAGCACTCCAGTTGTGTGTGTCATCCCACCATGTTTCTGTGATTGCAACCATATCATAGTTTTCCAGCTGCACAATGGCTTCCAGCTCCTCCTGTTTGTTGCCCGTGCTGCATGCATTGGTGTAGATGCACTTCAGTTGGGCTATTGACCCTGACATCTTTTTGGGGGGGACAAGCCCTAATTCCTATGTGACTGTTCTCAGGTGCTTCTGTGGTTTCTAACACATCAACAATCTTTGCATCTTTGCTGCTGCGTGGATCTCTATTCCCTACCTCCACTGAGATGGCTAGGGTGCTGCGCACGTTAGTACAGGGACATTTCAAATGTGCTCCAGTGTACTCAGCACATTGTGGAGCAGACTGAAGGACCTCACTAGCACACTGTCTCTCAAACATTGGCATACCACCCCCAGGCTTATATCTAACAAGCCTGGTTTTATTTCTTTCCCTCTTCAAACCTAGTTTAAAGCTCTTTCAATAAGCCCTGATAATTTTTGTGCAAAGATCCTTTTCCCCATTTGAGACAGGTGTACCCCATCTGTTGCCAGCAGGCCTGGTGTAGTGTAGACTAACCCATAATAAAAAACCCCAAACTTCTGCCAGTGGCACCAGTGGTGGAGCCAGGTATTGATCTGCTGGGTCTTCCTGTTTCATCCAACATCATTCTCTGCAACTGAAATGGTAAAGAACACTGTTGTACTTCTGATCCCTTAACCAATCATCCCAAGGCCCTGAAGTCTTGTTTGACTTTGGACTTCTTATTTCAACTTCATCACTGTCTACATGAAAAATCAATAATGGGTAAAAACCCAAGGGCCTTACCAGGGTAGGAAGCTTTCTCTTACATCCTTAACCTGGGCTCCAGGGAGGTAGCAGACTCCCCTAAGACGTGGGTCCAGTTGTTATCTTCTATTACTTCAGAGGACCTTTTTGCAGTTTCCAGGCTTCCTGGAATGGGTTTTCTCCACTCCTTATAGTACTTTCTGCCACTTATATCTCTTTACTTCTCACATTCATTGCTTTAACTTTCCTCTGTGCCTTGGAATAATTTCCCTTTGATTCATTTACTCCATCTTCTTGTTTCTTCTATCACATTATCTCCTGATAAAAAATGAATCTGTAGTCTGCGACTGTCTCAATTGATTTTATAAGGTGCTTTATACAAACTGAAACAAATGGAATAGTTAAGTAAAACCACAGAGTCCTACTTTAAGTACATTCTGGGTATTTTAAGAGCTTTCAAACACTCAATTGCTGCATAGTTAACTCTGAATTGTGGCCAAAAGAAAAAAAAAAATTAATATGAAAAACCCAACATCTACTTTGATGAAAGCTATTTCTATTCATTAAGAAAGTCTATGATATTTTTCTTCTTCAATGCCAGGGTAATCCTGACAGTGCTGCTAGCAAATTGTACACTCCTCTCAATTTGTTTCCATGAACTTAATTGACCATTTTAAGAAAGAAATGGCCCTTTATGATAACAACAAGATAAAAGCCAATAATTAACAGAAATCCATGGGTCCAGCTAGATGAAACACCTTTAAACTAATGGAAACCTACACAGAAGGTATGAAAGCTTTGGCCAATAACAAAAAAGGTCACTTTTTTTTTTTTTTTTTTTTAAGGAGGAATGAAGACAAAATGTCTTGGATATGAATTATGGACACTACAACTTCAGAAAAGACGGAGAAAAGAAACAGTGACGCTTCAAAATAGTGTTTCAGCATGCCTGATTATTTCAAACCATATATGGATATATGGTTTATAAATGGATACATTATGGAAAATTGACATTATTTTAAAAGCTGTGTCTGTTATTATTATTGTATCACCACAAGGCTATTTGATGTGCATTCATTCAGGAAAGTTTTTTCAAGAGCCAGTACCTACAGGTGTAACAGCATGCAAACAACATTTAGATACTCCTGAGAACAAATATGTCTTCTGAACAATAAAAGTTTTATTTGTAAACAATTCCAAAAGTAAAATTTAAAAAACAAGTTTGCACAGCTATGACAAAGGATTTATCCCCTCCACCCCCACATTTTTTTTCCAGTCCTTGTACTAAAAAGGCAAATCTTGAGGAAAATACATGGGTTTTGTCCTTCTGTAAGTGCCTCTGTGTCGTTTGGGATTTGGCACACTAGGGAAAAGAGCACAACACAATACGTCAACTTCTATTCTACATAAAGTATGAATGGATCATCCTAGGATATTATTAGTGCCTTACTTACGATGTCCCTTTTCTTGTTTGAAGTTCCTTCTGTGCTCTCCATTAATAGTCACTTAGGTTCATCTCTGCAGGTACAAAGCTACAAATATTGCAATTATATCTTATAAAATGTGAAAGTGTTCTGCAAAGAAACAGATCTCTTATGATGTAATGAGCATGAATTCTGTGACACATTATTGTCTTCAGAGTTGCGGCTAATACTACTGTACTTCAGGTATTTGCCTTCAAATGTCTACTGCTTTTGGAAGCTGTCACAGGGGGAGTAAAGGAAATGGGCTGGCAAATGCATTCTGAGACCAATCTGTACTAATCAGCTGACATTTGAGTAAGAATTTATGCTTCTCTAAAATGCTTCAATTCATTGATACACAGAGATGAAAACAACCACTGAAAACGTAAGCTTTAGCAGATGTCTTGATATTGTTTGCAGCAGCCAATGCATTATGCAAAATGTGGATCTATTGTCCATTCCACGGGCATTCAAGAAATCCCACTTCCACATCACAACATGGATATAATATGCTAACAGTGCTTCCACAATAAATATTTCAGTTTGGCCCAGGAGTGTGCATTTGCTATGATTCTCCTGGTCACATCCACTGTTATACTTTTTATTCACGTCCCAGGTGAGGCTGGGAGAACAGGACCCGGTCTGATTCTGTAAGCAACTAAACATGTGCACTGCAAGTGCTGGTGCTCCCTCATAGTTAATGAGTGTTCAGTGCACATCGTCAAACAAAATGTGTGACAAATAAAAACCCCGCACACCTCCAAAATGCACAGAACATGAACACTTAACACGAATTCACTCACTTTCAGATGTGCTTCTAGGCCACATTCTTCGTTACTGTTGACAAAATTTTTATCTCACATATTTCATTTTTTAAATGAAAATAACTCTTAAATGCAATAATGCATAATACAGATGAAATAAATCCAGGGTATCATTTTGTCTCTCATGGCTCTAAAACAGGAAAAAACATTAAGTATTTTAAATATGAATTGCTTTAAGATTTGGCTTGTATTTTGTAAAAGCAAGCCCAAATCTACTTTGTATACATCTAATTCTTCATAATGTTTATGAACCACACTATAGGACTTACTTAATAATTTTACAAAAGATTAATCTCTCAAGAAACTTTTTTTTCTCTATTTATATGCAGATAAAGCCATGTATACTCTGACTATTACAAAAGAAACATACAAGAAACACCTTTTTCCTCTGTTCTGAAGACACAGGTGGCACTTACTTACTTTTTCAACAAACATTTGGATTATGAGCATTACACTTGGTTCTCATACTTCAGCCAACTCTTAAAACGTAGTGAAGATGTGCCTTTTGATTATGTAGGTCATACTATGCTCAGTGATAAATGCAATTAAATATTCTGAAAAATGTTTTTTTAAGACTAATCTATTAGAAATCAATTCATCCTAATATCAATATTCAACTCCCATATAGATTATGAAATGTTAAATTTTGCAGACAGATATTTATGTACATTACACTTTTCCTTCCTTCCTTCTTTCCTTCCTTCCTTCCTTCCTCCCTTTCTCTCTTCCTTTCTCCTTCTCTCCTTCTCTCTTTCTTTTCTTCCATGTACTCTATGAATCAAGAGAGTAAATGAGGGGAAGGGATGGGTTTAGTTTTGGTTAGGACTTTACCTGATGCCATGGAAATTGATGTTTGATTCTCACTGCCTCCCTTCACACATACCTTCTGTCCTGGTTTCAGCTGGGATAGAGTTAATTTTCTTCCTAGTAGCTGGTATAGTGCTGTGGTTTGGATTTAGTATGAAAATAATGTTGATAACACACTAATGTTCTGGTTGTTGCTAAGCAGTGTTCACAATTAAGCCACGGACTTTTCAGCTTCCCAGGCCCTACCATCGAGGAGGTGTGAGTCTTCCACAGGAGGTGACACAAGAAGCTGGGAGGGGGCACAGCCAGGACATCTGACTCAAACTGGCCAAAGGCATATTCCATACCATGTGACATCATGCTCTGTTTATAAGCTGGGGTGAGTTGGCTGGGGAGCCCTGCAGCTCGGGAACGAGGTAGGCATCAGTCAGTGGGTGGTGAGCATTTGTCCTGTGCATCACTTGTTTTGTATATTATTTTACCATAATCATCATCATCCCTTTCTGTTCTATTAAACGGTTTTTATCTCAACACAGGAAATTCATGTATTTTCTGGTAGAAATGTGGAGACATCTATGATAACATTATCAAAAAGTTTTAAATTGCCATCACTGCTGCTTTTTGCTTATCATATAATCTTCTAACTCTCTTAGGCCCACAGATCTGTCTTTTGATTCACAGAAGGGACTGTTATTTATTTTGTCTTTTTTTTCCATTTATAATAAATGGAACTGAAATAAACAATACTGTGGAGTGCAAGTTTTACATGAAGTCTCATATCCTACCCAGTTCATGTCATGTAAAAGTGTGATCATAATGCTTGTAGAATCATTTCACTCTGACATGAACCAGTGGATTTCTGTATAAACAGTGTAATTGCAGCTACTACAGTTGGAAGTATACAGCTTAAAGTGTAAGGTAATGCTATTGCAAATAGTATATGATGGCATATCTTATATACATAGCAGATAACAAGAAAACAATAGTGGCATGATTTGGGATTTAGATCAATACATCAACTGGTTCATCAAATAAAAATCAGTTGCATATGTAGAGAAATTTCCAGTACTTTGTATGATTTTGTAATTTAATTCTTATGTAATAATGCCTTGTTAGAAGGAACCTGTTTAAACCTGAGTTATTAATAAAGAGCTATAGCATCCACCCCTGGGTTTCAGTATGTGCTTTCTAATACTTTTGCCTGAGGACTCTGTATTATGCTTGAATGTTCTCTATTAAAACAAACCATAAATAAAACTGCAAAATATTTTGGAGCTAGAAGAAATAAAATATTGAAAACCAGGAAATCATGTTTGTCATTACTTGTTTTTCCGTATTTTGAATGTGCATGAATAAAATCTAAATACTATAGAATTTTCTCTCACACACTGTTACAGACAGGGGCTTTTTAAAATTCTTCTGCATCTTTCACTTAAAAAGTAGACTAGCCATGTAAAGTATGCTAAAACCAAAGAAATTGTTTGGCATGTTTTCTTTGATTCTCTTCAATGTTAATAGCCCTATATAAGAAACAATAAAGATCAAAACAGATGCTACAGGTACTTGAAAAATAGGTATACATTACAGTGGAAAAGGTAACACATCTCTGTCTAAGAATGGGTGCAAACATTGCACCCATTTCTAAAAAGTAGAAAGGAAGATCCTGGCAATTACTGACCTGTCAGCCTCACCTCTGTGCCAGGGAAGATCATGGAACAGATCCTCCAGAAGTTATGCTAAGGCACATGGAAGAAAGGGAAGTGATTTGAGACAGCCAGCATGGCTTCACCAAGGGCAAGTCTCGCATGACCAACCTAGTGGCCTTCTGTGATGGAGTGACTACATCAGTGGACAAGGGAAGATCTATGGATGCCACCTATGTAGACTTCTGTAAGGCCTTTGACACAGTCCCCCACAACATCTTTCTCTTTACACGGGAGAGATACAGATTTCACAGATGGACTATTCGGTGAGTAAGGAATTGGCTGCATGGTCTCATCCAGAGACTAGTGGTCGATGGCTCAGTTTCCAGATGGAGATTTGTGACAAGTGGTGTACCTCAGGGGTCTGTACTAGGAGCAGTACTGTTTAATATCTTCATGAAGCACATATTGGGATCAAGTACACCCTCAGCAAATCTGCAGACGATGCCAAGCTGAGTCGTTGACATGCCTGAGGGATGGAATGTCATCCAGAGAGACCTGAACAAGCTTGAGAAGTGGGCCCATGTGAACATCATGAAGTTCAACAAGGCCAAGTGCAAGGCCCTGCAGCTCAATTGGAGCAACTGCTAGTATCAATACATGCTGGGGGATGAAGGGATTGAGAGCAGCCCTGCCAAGAAGGACTTGGGGGTACTGGTGGATGGAAAATTGGACATGAGTTGACAATGTGAGGTCACAGCCCAGAAAGCCAACTGTATCCTGGGCTGCATCAAAAGAAGTGTGGCCAGCAGGTCGAGGGAGGTGATTCTGTTCCTCCGCTCTGGTGATACCCCACCTGGAGTACTGCATCCAGCTCTGGAGTCCTGAGCACAGGGAAGACATGGACCCATTGTAGTGAGTCCAGAAAAGGGCCACAAAAATGATCAGAGGGATGGAACACCTCTCCTATGAAAAAAGGCTGAGAGAGTTGGGGTGATTCACCCTGGAGAAGAGAAAGCTCCAAGGAGACCTTATTGTGGCCTTTCAGTACTTACAGGACACTTATAAGAAAGATGGGGTAGGGTTTTTAGTAATAGGATAAGGATTTAGTAGGGTTTGTAGGGTTTTTAGTAGGGTTTGTAGTAACAGGATAAGGGATAACAGTTTTAAACTAAAGAAGGGTAAAAAAAAAAAGTTTATATGAGGGTGGTGAAACACTGGAACAGGTTGTCCAGAGAAGTGGTAGATGATCTGTCCCTGGAAACATTTAAGATCAGGTTGGATGGGGCTCTGAACAACCTGATCTAGTTGAAGATGTCCCTGCTCCTTGCAGGGCGTTTGGACTAGATGACCTTAAAAGGTCCCTTCCAATCCAAACTATTCTATGATTTGTGTTGGGTTTGCGTGGCAAGGTTTTGGTAGCGGGGTGGGGCTATAGGGGTGGCTTCTGTGAGGAGCTGCTAGAAGCTTCCACTGTGTCTGATAGAGCCAATGCCAGCCGGCTCCAAGACAGGCCCACCCCTGGCCAAGGCCAAGCCAATCATGGAGAGACTCCATGTTGGAGCAGAGGAACGATGAGAGGAGTCCTCCCCCTGAGGACAAAGAAGTGGCAGAAACAACGTGCGCTGCACTGACCATAACCCCCATTCCCCGCCCCCCTGTGCCGCTGATGGGAGGCGGAGGTTGAAGCTGGGCGTGAAGTTGAGCCCGGGAAGATGGGAGGGGTGGGGGGAGATGTTTTAAAACTTTATGTTATTTTCTCATTCCTCTACTCTGTTTTGTTTATTAATAAATTAGATGAATCTCCTTTCTAAGTTCAGTCTGTTTTGCTGGTGAAGATAATTAGTGAGTGATCTCTCCCTGTCCTTATCTTGACCCAAGCATTTTGTTATACTTCTCCTCCCCATCATGCTGGGGGAGGGGTGAGCGAGCGGCTCTGGTGGTACCCTGCTGCCAGCTGGGCCTAAACGACGACATGATTCTATGATTCTATGAAAAGATACTCACTAAACAATCAGAATGGTTTAGCTAGTTTTTGTAATTGTATGGAATTACCAAATTTAATGGAAGTAGTCATAGTAACATTTGTTTTCATACAATAAAAAGCCAAGAAATACTCTTAAGATGTTGATTTTTAAAAAATAAGTAAAAAGTTTTTCTGGAAAAAAAACAAAATTGGAAAAAATCACTATTAACATACTAACAGCATACATTTCAACTTCGTGACAACAAGGCAGAAGGCTGAAGTCTAAGAGGTCAGGGCAGCAGGGGAACTGTGAAAGGTCAATTTAAATGGTTAGATATGCTTGTAGAAAAATGTACAGTGAACACACATGTCTCCTAATATAGTCAGGTGAAAATGTGAGAGTAGCATCCGAGTAACTATGGAAATAACCGAACCTTAAAACATTGCAGTTGTAGATGAAAGAATGTGCTATGTGTTCATTCACATGTTGAATAGAGGTGACAGGGGTTTGGGGAATCAGTTGGATAGCCAGTGCCTCCCTGGCTTTCTACCACATTATTATTAAGATGTCAATTCACATCATGAATTCAACAGAACAAAACATCCTTCATTTTGTTCTTAAATCAGTGTGTGTGAATTGTTCATGTAGAATAATTCATTAAAATAGCACCCCATAGTACTGGTAAAATGATGGATCGAGCTTCTTTTGCCTCATATCACAGAAATGGGGAAGAACAAATACACCGACATCCTCATGCGACATCCTTGTCTTTAAAGTGGAGAGAAATGGATTCAATGAATGGACCACGCGGTGGATAAGGAATTGGCTGGATGGTCACACTCAAAGAGTTGTGGTCAATGGCTCAATGTCCAAGTGGAGAACGGTGACGAGTGGTGTTCCTCAGGGGTCGGTACTGGGACCGGCACTGTTTAACATCTTTGTTGGTGACATGGACAATGGGATTGAGTGCACCCTCAGCAAGTTTGCCGACGACACAGAGCTGTGTGGTGTGGTCAACACACTGGAGGGAAGAGATGCCATCCAGAGGGACCTTGACAGGCTGGAGAGGTGGGCCTGTGCGAACCACGTGAAGTTCAACAAGGCCAAGTGCAAGGTCCTGCACATGGGTCGGTGCAATCCCAAGCACGACCATAGGCTGGGCAGAGAATGGATTGAGAGAAGCCCCGAGGAGAAGGACTTGGGGACATTGATTGATGAGAAGTTCAACATGAGCCAGCTGGGTGCACTTGCAGCCCAGAAAGCCAACCGTGTCCTGGGCTGCATCAAAAGAGGTGTGACCAGCAGGTTGAGGGAGGTGATCCTGCCCCTCTACTCTGCTCTTGTGAGACCCCACCTGGAGTACTGCGTCCAGCTCTGGGGGCCCCAGTACAGGAGAGACATGGAGCTGTTGGAGCGAGTCCAGAGGAGGGCCGTGAAGCTGATTGGAGAGATGGAGCACCTCTCCTATGAGGACCTGCTGAGAGAGTTGGGGTTGTTCAGCCTGGAGAAAAGGCGGCTTTCCGGGAGATCTAATTGCAGCTTACCAGTACCTGAAGGGGGCCTACAGGAAAGATGGAGAGGGACTGTTTATCAGGGAGTGTAGTGACAGGACAAGGGGTAATGGGTTTAAACTGAAGGAGGGTCGATTTAGACGAGATGTTAGAAAGAAATTCTTTACTGTTAGAGTGGTGAGGCACTGGAACAGGTTGCCCAGAGAGGTTGTGGATGCCCCATCCCTGGACATGTTTAAGACCAGGTTGGATGAGGCTTTGGGCAATGTGGTCTAGTGGAGGGTGTCCCTGCCCGCAGCAGGGGTGTTGGAACTAGATGACCTTTGAGGTCCCTTCCAACCCTAACCATTCTATGATTCTATGATTCTAGAAAGTTGTTATTTCAGGCCAAATTTAATTAAAATAAGAGCACATTTAAAATAAATAAAGATTAAAAAAAATCAGCCCAAAAAGGGTTTCCTTCTTGGTCAATAAGAAAAAAAATAAAATACTTTGACCTAAATATTTTTTTCATGTTTCTTTTTACTATTTATTATTAAAAAAACAGACTTCCTAATTTGGAAAGTCAGGAAATTGAAACGTTGAATTTTCTTACATTATTATCTTTTAAATCATTAAAATGAAGTACTACAACAATTTTACTACTCTGTTGCCTAGAATTTCAGCTTTTCTCCTTTTCTATCCACAGCCTTGATAAGTATCACCTAGATATGTTATTTCCTTTAACTGAGATTTCTCTTAGCTGAAATACTTCCTATCATTTAACCTTCTCTTATTAACACATAGATTAGAATTTCAGTGGCCAAGTAAAATCTGAAGTACATGTGTGCAAATTTTCTTGCTCAAACTATATCACACCTCAGTTAGTTGATTTTGGTACTAACTGACATTTCTATCACAAACAACAGTAGATAGAGAGACATACTTCAGATGATGCATGAGATATGCTAAAATTAAACAGTTTAATTGTTAGCTTTTGTTAATAGATGGGAATTCAAAACGCAGCTGAATGACTTAGCAGTATTTTATCAGATTGTTGCATCTGAATAATATTTAACTATCAGTAATGGAAATTTTACTAAGCAAATTGAAATTGTGTCATTAAAGGGTGACAACTTACCAAATATGCAACATATACTATATTTAAATGGTGAAGAAAGATTAAAAGCTTGTTAACGTCAGGCAAATACCTGATGATTTATTACATCCTTTGCCCTTCAGCCATCTGGTTGTTGTAGACACCTCAACAAAAATTGACACCTCATTAAAGTAGAACATCATCTTTTCCATATCCTATAGACACTAGCTAGAAAAGATTTGCAAATAGTTGTACATCAGAACAAAGTAGAGGGCAATAAAGTGGTTATTGTTCTACTATTAGTAATCACTGATACAAGGAGAGATGAAAGTTAATACAAGGAGAGATGAAAGTTAAACAAAACAATCTATCCCTTAAGCAGGTTTCAAGTTTACTTCTCTTTAATCACTTCATTGAACAGTTTCATTTTTATTTTTTAAATAATTTTTGAAGAATGTTGCCTGTGACTGAACCTTTTGTTAGTAGTGCTCTAAAATTTTTGATTAATACACAATATTTTTATTTAATGAAGGAAGAAAAATAACACTAAACTTTTTTTATATACATACTTCATCATATTCTATTTAAACAATGTTCTTTCCAGCTTCACATACACTTATTATAGAGTATTGTGGAATGTTGTCTGTCTACATAGTTAGACAAGCTAGACATATGAAGAGGGTATATGTCTGTATTGTCGTATTGAGGAATTCTGTTTCTTGTCAGATTTCTAGTTCTAATGGCATGTCTAGCTGCATTCAGTTCTAGAACTAACTAATTTACTCCTTTAAAATTTGGGCATAGCCTAGAAGATATTACATCCCTCTCAAAGAGCTGTGACTGTGGGCAAGTAGCTGAGCTATTTCACCCTTTATTGGGGCTGTAAGACCTTATTTTCACAGAAGTAACAAGACCACATTGTATTATTTCCTTTGATATGCCCAAATTCCAGCTTTGTTCTGATATTCAAGAAATAAAAATCATGTTTTACAAACTCTTTTCTGAATTTCTTAGCAAGTCAATTTCAAAGTGCTTAGCAAAAAAAAATTTAAAAAATTAAAAAAAAGTTCTTTAATATTTCCAAAGATCAAATAGTTTTGATGCTTCATTAAAAAGTTCTTACACTGAACTTCTTTATTTTACAGACTGAAAAAATTACCTTAATCCAACCTTAGCATGATATTTATTTTTAATTTTCTAAAATTAATTAGTTTTGAAAGTTCTTAATTTAGTCTCCAAAGTTAAACAAAGGAATGATCATTTTACCTCAGGATACCTTCCAGAAGAATCAGACAAGATAATCATTAGACAAATCTCTATAATCTCTTCATCTACTGCCTTTACACATTGCATCACCCTTTACAAACTATGGCAACTGAATTGCAATAATTAGGCTAATATAATGTCAACTATGGGGAAAATAGAAAAATCATTTGTAGTATTTAAATACAACATTCCCACAGCAATGCTCACACAGACGAAATAGTGTCTATGAAATAAGGATAATTTGCTCCTGATACCAATCATTATGTTAGGTGATTACTAGTATTGCTAAAAGATGTCAAAACTGAAACTTTGCAGAGGAACAGACAAGTAAATACTGAAATTTCTGGGAGAGGCCGACACCCAATTTGGTATTGTCTGATGTATTTAGAGCATTTATTAGCGATGGTTAAAATCCAAGCTTGCATTTTTTAGATAAGGAACCTTGACTTTCTCCTTTATATCTACTCCGGGAGCAGAATTCATTGTCTCCTGTTGGTAGTTCCTGTTTACATTAACACATATGTTTTCATCTCAGTGTTATTTAGGGTTTCCACATCCCAAGCTCACATTCTCTTCACTGAGCTAACATGTTTTTGTTTGGTTGGTTTTTTAATATTATTTATTTCCTTGTTTTTACATGAAGACTTTTCAAAGGACCATGAGTAATTCTGATTCACAAAAATAAATCAAACAAAAATACTTTTTTGTTTTAGTAAAATTCTTTTCATACTCATTTCTAACATGGATTATCAGCCCAATAACCCTTTAGGGGAATCATTAATTTGAACCAGACAATAAAACACACATTATTGGATTCAATCTAAGGATCACCAAATTAAAATAAACTTTCTCTTGCCAAAATCACTGCATGTACACACTGCAGTATACATATACTGCACATATATCATATATATGTATATAAAGAAATGCTGCTTTCACTAAATAAGTAGATAAACTACATACATACACTTCATTTTACTTAGGTGTGGTGGGTTGACCCTGGCTGAGGGCCAGGTGCCCACCAGAGCCGCTCTATCACTCCCCTCTTTCATTAGACAGGGGAGAAAAGGTACAATGAAAAAAAAAAAACTTACAGGTCGAGATAAGGACAGGGAGAGATCATTCTCTAATTATCATCACGAGCAAACCAGACCGAACTTAGAGAGGGAATTCATCTTATTTATTACTAAGCAAAACAGAGCAGAGGAATGAGAAATAAAACCAAAATCTTAAAACACCTCCCCCCACCCCTCCCATCTTCCCGGGCTCAACTTCACTCCCGGCTTCAACCTCCGCCCCCCCCCAGCGGCACAGGGGGACGGGGAGTGGGGGTTACGGTCAGTTCCTCACGCGGTGTTTCTGCCGCTTCTTCATCCTCAGGGGGAGGACTCATTGTTCCCCCGCTCCAGCGTGGGGTCCCTCTCACGGGAGACAGTCCTTCACGGCCTTCTCCAACGTGAGTCTCCTCCACGGGGTGCAGACCTTCAGGAGCAAACTGCTCCAGCGTGGGTCCCCCACGGGGTCACAAGTCCTGTCAGCAAACCTGCTCTGGCGTGGGCTCCTCTCTCCACGGATCCACAGGTCCTGCCAGGAGCTTGCTCCAGCGCGGGCTTCCCACGGGGCCACAGCCTCCTTCAGGTGTCTCCACCTGCTCCGGCGTGGGGTCCTCCACGGGCTGCAGGTGGAATCTCTACACCCCCTCATCCTCCCTCCATGGGCTGCAGGGGGACAGCCTGCTTCACCATGGTCTTCACCACGGGCTGCAGGGGAATCTTGCTCCGGCGCCTGGAGCACCTCCTCCCCCTCCTTCTTCACTGACCTTGGTGTCTGCAGATGTTCTTACATCTTCTCCCTCCTCTCTCTGGCTGCAAAAGCGCTCTCTAACTGTTTTTGTCTTTCTTAAATATGTTATCACAGAGGCGCTGATTGGCTTGGCCTTGGCCAGCGGCGGGTCCGTCTTGGAGCCGGCTGGCATTGGCTCTATCAGACACAGGGGTAGCTTCTAGCAGCTTCTCACAGAAGCCACCCCTGTAGCCCCCCCGCTACCAAAACCTTGCCACGCAAAACCAACACATTAGGGTATTGAGAATTAAATGAAGGCAATTCATTCACATCCTCTACAAAAATGGAGTCCTTTTCCTTTACTCTCCTGTTCCGACTCCCCCCTGGAGCTGCTGTTAGCTGTTTTATATGCATAAAACACCAGTGCATGATTCACCAGATGATACAAAGATTCTGACAGTGTGATCATGTGCAATCTGTGACACCACTCTCACTAGCAACATATATAAGCCTCTCCAACTGACAACCTAACCATAAACCAAAAGAAACAGAGACAGTCACTATGCCACAAAGAAGCTTTTCTTTCTGCCAACTATGAAACTATCTAATCTGGCCTCCATGGTCTGCTTTTTCTTCAGAAAGCAGAACAATGGCAGCAATCTTTTTTTTTTTTTTTTTTTTTCATTATGATAGCTGCCAACAACCTGTGATCTTGCAAGAAAAGTTCATTCTTCATGTACAGTTAGCTATTCATTCTGAACTAGGAGGATAGACAGAAAGCTTATTTGCACTTCTGTTTCTGAAGACAGACAAAGGCTGATTTCAGCTGCAGCATGACTTTGAGATGAAAATGTGGCATTTCTAAACGATGCCAAAGGCTATTCAAGGACTTAGCGATTGCTGGAATTTAAAAGATTAGGGACAGATCTTCAAGAAACTTGGACATACTGGAGAGTCCAATGAAGGGCCACAAACATGATTAAGGGATGGAGTGTCTTTCCTATTAGGAAAAGATGAGGGAGCTGGGACTGTTCAGTCTGGAGAAGAGGAGGCTTGGGGGCATTTAATCAATGTATATAAATACCTGAAGGGAGCATGCAAAGAGGACGGAGTCAGCCTCTTTTCAGTGGCACCCAGTGACAGGACCAGAGGCAATGGGCACACACTGAAACACGGGAGGTTCCCTCTGAACTTCAGGAAACACTTTTTCACTGCGTCTGTGAGCAAGCACTGGCACAGGTTGCCCAGAATGGTGGTGGAGTCTCCCTCCTTGGAGATATTGAAAAGCCATCTGTACAACAAAGCCTGACCTTGGCAACTGGCTGTAGGTGGCCATGCATTAGCAGGGGGGTTGGGTCAGATGATCTCCAGAGGTCCCTTCCAACCTTCACCATTCTGTCATTCTGTGAACATATTTCTATTTTGGAAGTGGACAATTAAAAATTTTTTCATGAGAAAGTTGTTGCAACCAATTTCATATTTCTCTAACTGTGGTTTCACTTAGACTATATACACTCACCTCTTTTGTAAAACATCAGTTTGACAGGATGCACTCTTAAAGACTCTCTTCTGATGCTGACAGTTTTCTTCTTGTCTTCTGTGATTTATAGGCAGAACTCCTAATGTGTTTTGGATTGTGATCCTTTTTTTATAAAGCAGAAATAGCTTTGACAATTTTCTCCCACTATATAGGATTAGCACTGGGAATTCTACACCAGGAAGAAATCTACTTATATTGGAAGAATTTTGTGTATAATGAAGCTGCTTTTGTTTGATTCTGATGTATCTAATCAAATATTATCATGATCATCAGATCAAAGGATCTTACCACCACCACCACCCCCCAGCCCAATTCTCATCTCTGTATTTTCAGTTATTTTCCTCATCCCCTACTATTGTCATCAACCATTCATGGCACTAATCACTTAATGATTTCATAGACCTATGATTATCCTTAGATGATATTTACCAGTTCTCTGAGACAGTAACTTAGACAACAATACAAAAAATATGCAGACTAATCATCCATTTGTGTTTAAAATTAATATTTGGGTTTCAAATTTTACAAGTTAAGAACTTAACGAAAAAAAATCTGTAAAACCCGTTATTGTCTGTAATCAGTGTTTGGCAAACTGGCACTTGTAATGTGTACATTAAAAGTGCAACTATAAACACATGATATGCAGTTTTGTGGTCTTTGGTCCTGAGTTTGTGATGTGTTGATTAGCTTAACTACTTAGCTACTGAAGTCTACTGGAATCAAGTGTACTCAGCTCTTCACAAATGACATTCAGCATCATGCTATCTCAGGTCTTGTACAGCTCACAAACATAAAAGGAATAAAGTATTCCTAACATAACTCCAATATGAGTATTCAAAGGATTCTAGTAATTTATGTAGCATATCAAAATTTACTTAAGTAAGTTTCTGCTATAGTTGGATTGTGGTTTTACATACAAGACTAAAAGAAATTAGAGAGCAATCATGTCTGCTGTGCCTGCTCGTCCACTGTGTAAGTCACTACAAGATGGAAAGGAAAGCAGCTCTTTCGATACCCACAGTCAATATCAACAGTAACAAAAATATGTGCCAAGGGCTCTTTTAGAGATTCTGTCTTTTTTATTTAACTTACTCCCCAGAAATCTTATGTCAGTACAGCATCATGTGGAACTGAAAGATGAAATAAATAAATAAAATTTATTTCATAACTAAATGCAGAACGGGAGTTGAAACAGATGGTTATTCCTAGATGTTAGAGGTGCCTAGTATTGCAGCTCCTACTGGTTTCCACATTAATAATTTGGCCCAATAATTTTACTCTTTCTGAGATACTCTACAGAGCACAGAGTAGGACTAAAGTTTCACATTACGATAAGTATTGGACTTTTAGACAGGTATCCTGGCAAGATACAACACTGTATACCAACAAGCAAGGCAATATGATATATATAGGGTAGTAGAGTACTGTGAATAAGCAAGTAGACACTACTTTGCGTAAAAAGGAATTAAATCTATATCCTTAGTAACACTGAAGAATAATATAGGTAGATTATGTAGATAAATCTCAAGTGACAGAACTGTGAAAAAAAGTCAGTGACTACATTTTGTAGAATCATCTTACTAGTCAGCTGCTGAACTACCTTTACAATAGTTTGAGATGTCCTATAAGCACTGCACCATGGTTGTCCCTGAAAGAGATAATCTCCAAGTGCTTCTGTATTGAAAGATTTTATTTTCATTCTGTATTTATTTAAGATCACAACTCAGAGATATGGAAAAGGAAAATGCAACTCTGATCTGATTGTCTGGCACAGCTTCTTTTTCAAAGAAAGCACTTATAAATTCTTTTGGAAGGATCATTGAGTCTGTCTTTCTGTACTGTCAGAATGAAATACCCTTCTTTCCCTTCCCTCCTCATCCCCCAAGGTTGTCTGATGCACATAGAATACTGGACAAAAAGGTAATATGTACATTAAATATAATTGTAAAATGTTCCCAGTTTAAAAAAAAACCCAACAAACCACAAACACAATGATATATAAAATATTAATAGATGTGCTTCTGTATCTTTTCCCAGATCAGAAGCATCACCTTGTAAGTCTTCAGGCTGGCAGAACTGTTCAGCTTTGCTTTGTGATTCTTCCCACCTTAAAGGCCACATACTTGATCTGGCAAGAAAAAAGAAGCATGTCTATATTGATATATAATAGTTTCCCTCTATGATAAATCCTTTGGATGAACACATCAATGGCTTTGGATACAGAAGAATCAATATAGGGTGGGGGGGGAAAAAAAGAAAAAAATGGTTGTTCCAAACACACAGTGAGAGAATGGTAATGGTTTATGTTTGATAAAAGGACCAACAGCTTGTGAATTAAACCCTGCCCTAAAGAAAAATGAACAATGCTAGAATAATAAGGTCCTGATGAGGACACACATGACAGGATGCCTGTTTAAAAAGAAATACAGTTTTCAAGTGAGTTATATATTGCTGAATATTGAGCAAGTCTGACTTTAAAAATTGTCTAGATAAAGAATATTTCTGATTTTATTTCATGGAACAAATTAATTACAAGAAAAAAAGGACAAAAATCTCCTTCCCATAGACAGAATCCCAGTTTCTTCTCTTCTGCCAAACCATTAAAGCAGAAAACTTTGATTTCTGGAAGTTACTTATTTTCTGCATACAAAAAAAGACACTTAATGCCCCTTCTATTGGATATGTTTCTCAGACTGTAGGATGTTATTACCAAGTAAGAGGAAGCTACTTTGCAAAAAAGTTTATCAGAACAAACCACTTTTCAGTTATTAAAGACCTTTCTGTGTCCTTATGGTTTTTACTATCTCTTGCCAAAACCAATATGTTCTGGCATTTGTCATGTATTACAGATATTGCGGTAGCAGTTTACAGGATTCTCAAAAAAACTAAGGCTTAGTGTTGTTGCCGTAACATAGATGCCATTAAGATGTTGGTGTATCTAAGGTATCAGCATGGAGCTGGCAGATTTCACCCAGATCTTGTCATAGCCATGTCCTTTTGGAAGCTGAGAGGAATACTCTAGGAAGTCTCAAATGACTTTTCCTTAGGCAGCTGAAGCTTGCCCAAGTGACAAGAGATACTGAAGGAAAGAGAAGGAAAGTGACTTTCAAATTGCAAAGCAGGCCAGCAGAAGTATTGAATCACTGCAAATATAGGTTTCTTGATCCTTCAGGCAGTGATCTATTTCCTAGCATTCCCTTCCTATCTTTATATGCATCAGCAATATTCATTCAAATGAATTATGTATGAATTTATCTGTTACTTTGCAACTGTTTCCCTCCTCTCTCTCATAAAAGAATACAAAAAAATCAAGAATCTATTCATGAAAATACATTACATTCTTCTAAGGATCTTAGTCCTTGTACTACTCATGTGTTTAAAAATTAGGTTTGAAAGAAACTCAACAAATGCCACACATAAATTAAAGACATAATTTTAAGAAGAGTAGCATTTAACTTAGTTAAGGAGTTGAGAACATGTTAGCTATACAAATGTGTTATTATTAGAAAATTACTGATGTGCCCAGCTGTTTTATTACCAACAGAACATCAACCATTATAAAAGTGAGTGCTTTCTTTTGCCACTGTCATGTTTCACTTTTTATTACTCTGTCACTATGGTTTTTACATAGAAAACACGCAAATTGTTATAGAATATACCACACATATCTATGTTGTCTAGTGTAGCTTAGTCAATACTCAGAACACTAATTTTATCTCACACCAGTTTTCATTGGCAGAAAGTCTGTTAGAAGAATGCAATTAAACAAGTAAAAAGATTATGCCAGTGATATACAGTAAAGATATATCTATGACATTACTTTCTGACTGTATAATGAAATACAAGAATGCAGTACAAATTAGTCAGGTGAACCAAGCATTGAGATATGATTGTCCTTCTAGTGATAAGCTAGATCTCCAGCTGATTAAAATTTGCATTGTTCTTTTAGCTTTTCAACAATTGAATATAGATAGTATAAAATGGACTGAAAACTATCATATTAGGAAAGATCAATGATATGGACAACAAACAAAGACAGCTGTTAGTCTGATTTTTGATAACAACCTCTAGTTTCTAGCATAAAGTAGATGCCAAGAACAGAAAAGAGGTGTGGAGATTCGAGCAATACTACAGTGTGTTATCTTCCAGGTATTCAAATTACTGTTAAAAATTAAACACTGCATAGATTAGGAGCAGTAAAGGTGGTCCTTTTACCAGAGCTGGATCTTGAGTTCAGAGTGGCTGCTGTACTGTTCAGCAGATCCAACAGAGAAATTCACACAGCTGTTACTTGTGAGACATGCAGTTAGCTGTAGCAGCTGTAAAGCACACAGGTAAATTGGATTTTTGAATGGGCAAATGTCTATTAAGATATAGATTAGCTGACATGTGATAAGTTAATATAGTAGTTTGATTTATAGCCTAAATACACAATGCAAAGGAACTCTTGTACTAAAGACTTCTGAAAAAAAGGTAGGTTTGTTATTTTTGTTAGTTAGGAATGTCAATTTATTTGTTTCACTCAAGGCAAAGGAACTCTTGTACTAAAGACTTCTGAAAAAAAGGTAGGTTTGTTATTTTTGTTAGTTAGGAATGTCAATTTATTTGTGAATCCTTTTAGATTTTATAAATATATGACATATATTTGTGATATAGTTTTATGGTTAAGAGTCTATATCAAATTTTCAAAATGACGTTAATTACTTGTAAACATAAAGCCCATTCAGTGGCATGCTTTCAGAGGTGCTTTTTTTGAAAATTGGATTCCATACTCTCTGATTATTTTTTCCTTGCTAATTTTCCTACTACATTGCATGTCTTTTGGGTTTTGTTGTTGCTGCTTTTTTTTTTTTTTTCTTATCATTATCTGCTGGTACTCCTCTTATCTCCTCATACTCCACTTATCTCTGCTCTTGGAGCTGTTGGACATCAGAAAAATTGCTGTTAAAGCAATTACAACAGCAGCAGTTTAAATTTTTCCAATGGTTTTGCCTTCTCTGGGTCCTGGCTAGCCAGATGGAAGCACAAATTTCCATGATCTGACAGTTTCCTCTTTTTAGTTCTGCTATGTTCTACAAAGATTTATTCCTTTCTCTCTTTAGGTCACTCTCTCCTTCTATCACTCAAATCAAACAACACTTTTAAAGCCTTTTGGTGAAAAGTTTGTTTTATAAAGTGAGCTATGATTGCTCCTGAATTATGTAAGTTCCTCATCTGAAAGAAAGAAACTAGAATGACACAACAGAGAAAAATGAGTGTCAGTATGTCCAGAACAGATTGTCCTCTTCCTGTTAAAGATACAAAAGGCAAAAATTAATGGACTATCAAACACTGAATTGAAAGAATTCTCCATGCATTTGAGGTAAAGCAGTTTTATGAAGGATTCTGCCACATTGTTCATTCTGCCCCTGTTTATATGGGTTCTTGACTCACCAAAGTATCAATTTTAATGATTTTCACTTTTTTGATTAATTACCATTTTCTGATATGACTCATTGATATTATCTTTGCAGTACTAAGATCTGCTGATCTTCTGAGGTGTAGATCTAATCTGAGGTTTAGGTTTTGGTTTGTTTATTTTTATTTTTTTTTACAGAAATAACAAATTAATAAAAAGATATTTTTATGCAGAAGGAGTATAACAAGAAATAGCTGTTTGAGATTTTTCCAATATTCGTTTGCAGAGGATTTCAATCTAAGACATTATTTCTTGAGATGTAGTTTTGACTTTTGAACAAGAAACAAATCAACGTTTCATATTCTCCAGTCACATTATTTCTGAGCAAGAACAAGAATATTTCAAAGTAATTACAGCCTTTCCTATAAATAGATATTTATAATGATATAAAAATAAATGCAGAAAATAAGGAAAAAAAAAGCATGTTTTCTAACTATGAAACCTTCTATATGAAATATATCTTTATATATTTGCTTTATCAAGACCTTAAGTAGAAAGTTATCTTTCTCAACTATTTCAAGTCATATTAATGTGGAAATACTGATAATATTCTATTGCAATCTAAAATAAATTTTAACATTTTATTCTTGAGTAAGATGCATTAGTAACAAGAATTATAATTATAACCTAGTAACATTATTAACACTAATAAGCTTTCAAATAAATATTCACTTGTATTGGGATACTGCCAGATTTACTAGATTAGTTTGGTTAATTATCATTGTATGATAATATAAATGAAATCCATATTATATTTTTACTTTGTATTTTTTTTGAATGAAATCTGTTGAAGCATAAATATATCAGTCACTTTATGAAGATGAGGTCATGAATCTAGAAAAACATACAGTGGCCTATATTGCTATATGCTTTGCATGTATGAGATTCAGCTCCCTGTATCAACACCAGTCAATACAGGGACAGAGAGCCACAGCCACTTTTACTCAGTAGAAGGTCAGGTAGTCTGAGAGCAATACAGTTGAAATTGTTAGAGCAGTCAGGGATCAGGAAAGCTAAAGGCCTGATAGAATTAATTGTGGCCAGGGACATTAAGGACAACAAGAAAAGTTTCTATAGGTATGTCAGTAATAAATGGAGGATGAGGGAAAATATGGGCCCTCTCTGGAGGGAAAGAGGAGACCTCGTTACCCAGGATATGGAGAAGGCTGAGGTACTCAACAACTTCTTTGCCTCAGTCTTCACTGGGAAGTGCTTGAGCCGCACTGCCCAGGTTGCAGAAGGCAAAGGCAGACTGGGGGAATGAAGAACTGCCCACTATAGAAGATCAGATTTGAGACCATCTAAGAGACCTGAAGGCACACAAGTCCATGGGACCTGATGAGTTTTATCCACAGGTCCTGAGGGAACTGGTGGATGAAGTTGTTAACACTGTCTGTCATATTTGAGAAGTCCTGGAAGTCCAGTGAAGTTCCCACTGATTGGAAAAGGGAAAACATAACACCCATTTTTAAAAAGGGAAAAAACAAAGACCTGAGGAACTACAAACTGGCCAGTCTCACCTCTGTGCCTGGCAAGATCATGGAGCAGATACTCCTGGAAACTATGCTCAGGCACATGGAAAATAAGGAGGTGATTCGTGACAGGCAACATAGCATCATTAAGGGCAAATCATGCCTGACAAATTTGGTGGCCTTCTATGATGGGGTTACAGCATCGGTGGACAAGTGAACAGTGACAGACGTCATCTACTTGGACTTGCACAGTATTTGACACTGTCCCGCATGACATCCTTGTCTCCAAATTGGAGAGACGTGGATTTGGTGAATGGACAACTTGATAGATTAGGAATTGGCTGGATGGTCAAAGACTTGTGCTCAACAGCTTGATGTCCAAGTGGAAATTGGTGATGAATGGTGTTTCTCATGGGTTGGAACTGGGACCAGTGCTGTTTAACATCTCTGTCAGCAACATGATCAGTGTTTGCTGACGACACCAAGTTGCGTGGTGCAGTCAACATGCAGGAGGGAAGGGATGCCATCCAGAGGGACCTTGACAGGCTTGAGAGATGGGCCTGTGTGAACCTCCTGAAGTTCAACAAGGCCAAGTGCAAGTGGATTGAGGCAATCCCAAGCAAAAATACAGGGTGGACAGAGAATGGATTGAGAGAAGCCCTCAGGAGAAGGACTTGGGAATGTTGGTTGATGAGAAGCTCAACATGACTCAGCAATATGTGCTTGCAGCCCAGAAAGCCAACTGTATCCCAGGCTGCATCAAGAGAAGCATGACCAAAAGGTCGAGGGAGGTGATTCTTCCCCTCTACTCTGCTCTCATGAGACTCCACCTGGAGTAAAGTGTTCAGCTCTAGGGCCCCCAATATAAGAATGACAAGAACCTGTTGGAGTAAATACAGAGGGCCACCAAGATGATCAGAGGGCTGGAACATCTCTGCTACAAAGACAGGCTGAGAGAGTTGGGGTTGTTCAGCCCAGAAAAGTGAAAGCTCTGGGGAGACCCTATAGCAGCATTTCAGTACCTAAATGGGGCCTACAAGAAAGAGAGGCTGGAGAGGGGATGTTTGCAAGGGCATGGAGTGACAGGACAAGGGGTAATGGGTTTAAGCTGAAGGAGAGTCAATTTAAATTAGCTATAAGGAAGAAATTCTCTACTGTTAGAGTGGTGAGGCACTGGAACAGGTTGCCCAGAGAAGTTGTGGATGCCCCATCCCTGGAAGAGCTCAAGGCCAGGTTGGATGGGGCTTTGAGCAACATGGTCTAGTGGACGGTCTCCCTGCCCATGGCAGGGGGGGTTTGAACTAGATGATCTTTGAGGTCCCTTCCATACCAAACCATTCTATGATTCTAAGTACTTTAGGGCTATAGATTCTGAACTTTACAATAATGAACCTGGAGCAACACAGGGGATGGTAATGAGTTGATACCTATTCTGATGTGTTTCACATTAAAGTCTGATGTATTCCTTCTTTTGAGCATGAGAGGGTGTTGCATCTATTCTGGACAGGCTGAATTTTGCCAGATTAGAGCAAAGTAAGAGATTAAATTTCATAGGTGACTAAGACAACCATATGTCAAGATTGAACACAGTCCTCTTAAGCAGCAGATAGAAAACAATATTCCATTAAGTTAACCAAGCTGGTTTTTACATTTTTTTAGCCTAGAAATGAATTGCTTATAAGGCTAAGTTTTTCTCTAAAACTTTTTATAGAACAATCTGGACCATCATAGGTGTTTCTCTGATATTTTTAATATAATTTTATTCAACAAGTGTGAATTTTTCTGACTGTAGTTCTTCAGTTGTTACACTTACAAAATCATAACTGTGGAGGCCTGTTCAGCATCTGCAAAGCAAGAGATGAGCACTAAGTTTGTCAAATATATGACTATCATGTAACAAAGGCAATTTTATTCTGAAAAGCTGTATTTTCTCTTTGACATAGAATTATTGATAATTATTAATTATACATAAATGGTTACCATTTTAATAGAGACACTGTGACCTTATAATTGTCAGTGGCTTTAGAAAATATGTATTGTCCTGATGTTTCTTATTCCCAGTTAAATCTGCAGCCTTACTTTCAGCAGAGTTAGCAGAGCTGTTCCTAGACTCCTTGTCCTCAAAACTCTCCTTCCTATATGCCTTTTTTTCCTGGAAGAGAGTTTGTCAAAAACTTCAGTAATCTCCTTTTCCAAAACTGAAATTTCTGGACTGAATCTCTTACAAGCTTAGTATATGTTACACTACAACTTGTGTGAGATCTTGTAACTGTGACAATATTGTATATTTACACTTTATCCTGTCATATTTTTATTATTACAATTGCTTCTGGTTCTTCTGGTATGTTACAGAGGGAAGCTAGTTGTTTATTAAATTTGCTTCCATGAAAATGGATAGGAAAATGCACAAAAGTGCACTAAATATTTTTGAGTTGAAAAGCATCCCATGCTAAGTGGGACTAAGAATGGTCTCATGCCAATAGGTAACTAAGAGGGACTAAGAATGTCCCTCTCAATTTGCCAGTGGGCAGATTGACTAATTTGCCTATGAATGACTAATTTGGCTTGTGAACCAAATAATAGTAAAATTTATGAATGAATACAAAATCAATGATACGTTAAACTTTTTTTATCAGTTTATCTTTCTGTTTGCCAGTTAACAGTTTATGTGGTTTGATTTACATACAACCAAGTTGATGAGAAATAAAGGCTTCTTTTTTTTTGACTATAAATATGTTTAGCTTTATAGGAAAAACTACTCATTCCTATTTTCCTGGTTTCAAAAACACAAAAGAAGTCTAAAAATCTAAATCATTATGCTGTCACAATCATCATGAAAATTGCAAGTCATTTTTTCACGTCTTTAGCAAAAAGCAGAGTCTGTCTTTTCTGCTCTTTTGTGTTACTTAAATATGGCTTTTCTATCTTCTTCATGGATATTTTGAGAGAACAGAATTAGTTCTGTATGCTAATAATCCAGCATCTGCCTTTTCTAATGCTGTGAGAAAGTGCATGCAAAATCACCCAACTTTAATCTCCGGTGCCCTAATTTAGATTGACAGTGTAATAGTAGTGATTTGGTATGAGAGCATACCTGCATACATATTAATTTCTATATTCATCCTCTTACCTCTTTCTTTCATAGTAGAAGAGTAGCATTAGGTTTATATCTGAAAAAGTAATTTTTGATATGATATCCCAAAAATTAAGATGAAAGATGAAGACCTGTGTCTGTGGTGACTGTTGCTCTTTTTTGAAGTTTAAATTATCATTGCAAAAATCTCTATTAATTGTTTTCATAGATATAAGTGTTTCAGTGTAAATGAAATCCCAACTAGCGTTGAGGTAAAACTCTATGAAGAAGTACTTTTCTTAGGGTGATGCTACAGTGTTATGAACAGATGGGACTGGGAGGAGGAAAAGCAAATAAATGTGAGAGAAAGGAAGAGAACTGAAGCACAAACTCTCTAGGAAATTAAATCATAACATCTACTGTGATAGGATAACTAAACAAACATTTATGAAGTTTATGAAAATTTTATGAAAACTTTATGAAGCCTCTAGGACATATCATGAAAGAATTCAGGATCAATGTTGTGTTAGATTACTAATATTTGGAAAGATTTAGTACAGCAGTCGTGTTGTCATTGTTTAACCCAGCAGGCAGCTAAAACAACCACACAGACATTTGATCATTCCCCCCTTCAGTGGGATGACGGAGGGAATGGAGAAAACTCGTGAACTGAGATAAAGTTTAATATAACAGAAAAAGAAGAAGATTATGATGATGATGACAAAACGAATGATAATAATAATGATAAAGGAATATACAAAATAAGTGATGCACAACACAATTGCTCACCACCAATGCCTAGATAGTTCCCAAGCTACAGTCTAAACCCCCGACCAGCTGCCCCCAAGTTATGTAGTGAGCATAAATGGAATATACCTTTGGCCAGTTTGGGTTAGCTGTCCTGGCTGTGTCCTCTCCCAGCTTCTTGTGCACCCCCAGCCTCCTCAGGGCAGTATGAGAAGCTGAAAGGTCCTTGACTTGGTGTAAACATTGCCTAACAACAACCAAAATATCAGCGTGTTATCAACATTATTCTCATCCTAAATGCAAACCACAGTACTATACCTGCTATTAGGAAGGAAATTATCCCAGCCAAAACCAGGACAGTTGTACCACAGCAATGTGGTTAAGTTTTTTTAATTGTTACAAGTTTTCCTAAACAAAAGAAAAACTTAAACAAAGAAACTTCCTGCCTTTTATTCCCATGGTCTAGAGCCAAACATTCTGGATTTGATTTTGATTAGTCTTTGTATTGGGTTTGCATGACAAAGTTTTGGTAGCAGGGGGGCTACAGAGGTGGTTTCTGTCAGAAGATGCTAGAAGCTGACCCCATGTCCCATAGAGCCAATGCCAGCCAACTCCAAAATGGACTTGCCGCTGGCCAAGGCCAAACCCATCAGCAATGGTAGTAGTACCTCTGCGATAACATATTTAAGAAGGGGGCAGGGAGGGGAGGGGAAACCCACCAAGAGCAATTGCAGCCAGAGAAAGGAGTAAAAATATGTGAATTAAACAATTCTGCAGACCCTAAGGTCAGTGAAGAAGGAAGGGCAGGAGGTGCTCCAGGCACCAGAGCAGAGATTCCCCTGCAGCCCGTGGAGAACACCATGGTGAGGCAGGCTGTTCCCCTGCAGCCTATGAAGGATGGTGGGGAGCAGAGATTCCACATACAGCCTGTGGAGGACCTCATGCCAGAGCAGGTGGAGACACCTGAAGAAGGCTGTGACCCCATAGGAAGCCCACACTGGAGCAAGCACCTGGCAGGACCTGTGGGCTTGTGGAGAGAGGAGCCCACGCTGGAGCAGGTTTGCTGGCAGGACTTTTGACCCCGTGGGGGACCCATGCTGGAGCAGTCTGTTCCTGAAGGTCTGCACTCCATGGAAGAGACCCATGCTAAAGCAGTTCGTGAAGAACTACAGCCCATGGGAAGGACTCACATTGGAGAAGTTGGTGGAGCACTTTCTGCCGTGAGAGGGACCCTGTGCTGGAGCAGGGGCAGAGTGTGAGGAGTCCTCCCCCTGAGGAGGAAGGAGCGGCAGAGACAACATGTGATGAACTGACCACAACCTCCATTCCCGTCCCCCTGTGCCACTGCAAAAGGAGGAGGTAGAGAAATGGGGAGTGAAGTTAAGTCCAGGAAGAAGGGAGGAGTGGGGGGAGGTGTTTTAGGATTTGGTTTTATTTCTCATTACTCTAATCTGTTTTGCTTGGTAATAAATTAGATTAATTTTTTCTAAGTTGAGTCTGTTTTGCCCATGACAGTAATTGGTGAGTGATCTCTCCCTGTCCTTATCTCTACCCATAATACTTTCATTGTTTTTTCTCTCCCCTGTTCAGTTGAGGAGGGGAGTGATACAGCAGCTTTGGTAGGCACCTGGCCTCCAGCCAGGGTCAACCCATCACAGTCTTATTTTGAAGTAAGCTCTTTTTCCTAAAAAAGAAGAGCATTTCATTTGAGGTGAAAATAACAAATACAGTGTATGTCTTGGTGCAATGGCATGGCATAGAAAAAGTGAACCTCTGTGTTTCTGTGTTAAATGCACTATGTATGTATTAACTGTGAATTCTGAATTTTCACTGTCAATTACACAGTAGAAAATTGGTAACTACAGCACTTTCTCATGGCTAACTTCTTCCACGTACTTGTTCACTTCTAAGGGTAATTAGGACCATGGAGGTTCTCTGTTAGTTATACTCAGTTATACTTTTTTCTCTGTTCTGGTTTTTTTTGTTTGTTTGTTTGTTTGTTTTCTCCTACTATTGTTTTAGGCAATCTAGGTACTTCAGACATGTCTATGCTTTGGACTATTTTCACTTACATAATTAGATCTAAGAAAGTGCAGCCGTGAGCTCTGAAATCATAGGCCACAGCATAAATGCATTGTACGGGCACATTTAGTCACATGAACCTCACTCCTTCAAGAAATTTTCAGTTGGAAAATTTTGCTTTTTGTGTTGTAGGTTAAGGGAAGCAAGATCATTTATTTTCAGTTTTCCATACTAAAAGCATTTTGTATCTTTGAAAAGTTTGGATTTATTCCTTTACAAAAGCTTTTTCTTCCCATGAGGATTTGTTTACATTATAATTGTAGATGCAGTTTGCACACAAGTCTTCCAACTTCTAGGTAAGAGAGCTGTAAAGGAGACAGTAGCAGAGGTTATAACATGAATTATGTAGTTTGATTTCCAGCATTCTGTAGAAGTCAGAAAAAATTCTACAAATGAAATGCCTTTATTTCAAGTTGCCCTTGATAGTTTCCTTCACAGTCTGTGCAAGGTAGGTCTGAACTTCAGTGGATAAAACATGACATACTGATAAGCCTTATAAGGTTGCATTCTGGTTTATCAATATGTCACACTTACAGAGTAGCACAAGCCTGGATGTCCTCAGGAGCTCACAGAAAATGAGTGGTCGTTGTTGGATACCATGATCCATCCAGCTCCTCTTCCTGAATGGTTAAGAAGCTATTTTTTCTCTTATGCTCTCTTCACTTGAGGAGAATCTGATTTTTCTTCTTACCACAGGTATAGTCATCACAAAAGGATTAAAGGAGATAACTTGCTGCTGCTTTGTATTTTTCATGACTGAGAGGAGCAAAGGAGCTCTAGCACTGAGTAAGAGAAAATCTGAGTTTAAATAAATTTATCAGAAGACAATCATATGTGACTGCAAATTGTATATCAGTATTCTCTGCCAGTGAGGCAGATCCCCTTATCCTGGTGAAAAATAAAGGTAATGTAAATGTGAAGTGCAAAATGGGAAACTGGAAGGCAACTTCAAAAGTCCAATGTAGTTTCAGAAATGAGAAATAATTTGGCCCTGCAGACTCCAAACAGCTCTCAAAGCTGTAATTAGGATTTTTTTCTGCACCATGCTTAGTTCCAAAACTCACGGTATGTAGCTCAACTTGTGAAACTGCTATATTTGGTGCTCTCTGCAAACAAAACTTTTCTATAGAAAAAGCTATGCTTCTGTTGAATATTTTCTACTACTATTATTACAAAATAGATCAAAACTATGCTAGCAGAATTAACATGTTATAGATCATAATTTATGGATTCTTGACATTTAGGAACAATGAAAAAGAGAAAATTTTCTCCTGATTTTAGAACTATTAGGTTTTGGGGGTTTGGGGGAGTTGTGGGTTTTGTTTGTTTATTTCGTTTTGGTTTAAAATCTTGTTGTAAAACTGTATCATATATATATATATATTTATATGTCATTTGAGAAGATGATTTAGTGGGGTTTTTTTTCCTTTCCAGAAAGTACCAGAATAAACAACACATAAGGGATCAGGAGATGTTTTTCATTTTTGTATAATCTATAAGGCATTCAGGGTGTTTATGTTTGAAAATTAAGAGGTTTTGTTGTGCTATCTTTTTGTGTTGTTCTTAAACTTACCATCTGATACTACTTTCTACCACTAAGTCTTTTAGTGTAGTAAGATTGATTAATAGGCTCTTACTCCCTGTATAAGATGCTTATAATAATTTCTACCACTATTTTATTAACAAGCTTTCCAGTTTTTGAGTGCTGATTGAAAATTAACCCAATTTACTGATTATCCTTATGTCTAACCAGAACTTCCTTAGCATCTCCTTCAAAGCCATCAAGTGCTTCTAAGACATCTGTGTCACTTAGTTTTAAAGAGCTACAAAGTTTGAGGCCAGCAGCATGTCCTATAAGTCTCTTACTCAGATCCCTTTGGATCTTGTCATATTGAATAATAAGAATTAAGACTGCTGATGCTTCTGTGATTGAAGGACCACTGAAAATGGGAGAATACTCCATCAAATTTTAAATTGTCCTTAATAACTCCCTTTTTGTTATTAAGAAACATTTCTCAACACAGATGACATACTTATCTTCCTTTGATTTCTGATTTATGTTTCTTTCAAAGGTATATAGAAAGATTACTTGTATTCAATTGTAAACTTATCTTTGTCAATCTGATTTATCTGGAAAAAAGACAATCGCATTGCAATATGCACCATAACGTGCATTATTAATAATGATTTATTGATTGCTATACATTTTAAATTTGTCTCTCTTGCTGTTATTGGAGTAAAATAATTTGGTATGATTATAGTCTATAAGTAGGTTGCCCAATATTACAATTCTTTAATTTGAAGTCATATTCAGTATCCAACAGTTGGAAATTTATCTCTAGATAAGTTTAGGAAAAAATCCAGGGTTGCTTTACAGATCCTTAGAGCTCTGGTGCAGGAAATTTTAATTTTCTGTCTGTTGTATCTTGGGATTATTTTGACAAATTTCAGGTGTTGCAGCCCATATGAAAAGTCACCAAAATTAAAAAGTTTTGTTAGCGTTTGCTGAATAAATATGAATAAATCAGTCTTTCACCTTTGTAATCCTACTCTGAGCATTAAAATTCAGTGCTAGATTGCCATTCAGAGGTTCCCATCTCTCTGAGGATTGCCCATAGGATACTTTTCTAGTATATAGGGAACATTATTACACTATTGACAGATTTCAAAATTGTTATTGAATGCAGTTGTTTTGTCAAGACAACAGCACTGACATGTTATGCATCAAGTTTTCTGCTGGTATCTAGAGAAGTAACTTTACTGAATTTGCAGGTGTAACGCACTATCATCACCACAGAAAATACACATCTTTAATGAAATTTCTTAATTGTGATATTCTCAAATGGTTGATTAAAAAGAACAAGATAGGTCTCATTCTTTCAAATATTTAGCAATTTCAGGCTTTCAGTTTTAACTTTTTTTTTTTAACTTTTACAACAGTTACTCTGGTCTGTTACAAGGGCCACCTATTTCAAATTAACACTAGAACTGTATTCTGTGGGGTTTAAATTAAGACCTATATAGTTATCCAGATATTAAAAAACAAACATACAAACACCAAAATTTTTATTAACCACTTCTAATCTTGCTGTTCTTTAATATGGTCAAAATACAGGTGTTATTTAGACTCATAGACTTTATACAGAACTCAGGAACTTGAGAGTATAGAGGATTTTACATTTTGTACTAGCTTTCCCTTGCCCACTATTTTAAGGATTCTCTATAGTTGGCTTTACCACTTATATGAGGCCAAAGCCCTTCTCCTGCCTTTCAGGAAAGGGCTTATTCATCCTTTCTCCCCATGCTTCCATTTACACCCTTCTTTGCACACCCAATAGTGATATCTTTTTTTTACAACAGTTTAAATGAGTATAAATACATTAAATTCTACTGGAAAAATATTGAAAGAGGTGGGATGTTGTTACTAGAGAGAAATTAATTGCTGTCACTGATGTTTGGATCTGCAAACAGCTGCACATGTACTTAAGTCATGATGAGCAGCTGATAAGGAATGCAAGTTTCCCATAACAGTTTTAGATCTTCTCAAATAATCACAGACTTAAACTAGAGGAAAAAGTGTTAGCTGATAAAGGTAGAGCTATTATCCCCTCCCCACTGCAATTTTATTCATAAGTTCTAGTTATTTTACTCAAAGGCTGATAAGCTTGTGAAGAGGGCAATGTTCATATGTAGTCAATTAACAGAATCAGCTTCTTCAGCCATCACAAAGGTTGTTTGATGTGTTTCATAGAATCACAGAATAATTTAGGTTAGAAAAGACCCTTAAGATCATTGAATCCAACTGTAAACCTAACACTGCCAAGTCCGCCACTAAACCATGTCCCTAAGCACCACATCTACACATCTTTTAAATACCTGTAGGAATGGTGACTCAACCACTTCTCCGGGAGCCTGTTCCAATCCTTGACAAAAGGATCTATAAACAGCATGTTTATTAGCAACAGACAGCTTTAGTAATAGTGCAAATAAATACATTCCATCACTTTAGATTTTTAAAACATAAAATTTAGAACTTAGATTTTTAGACCATAAAATATATATCTGAAAATAGGTTTTGGAAGTGAATTTTTGGCAACTTCTATAGAATCATCAGTTTTGCATGTAAACAGTTATGTACCATTTGTGTCATGATTAGATCATTGTGGATTACAGCTGTATTGTAAAACACCCATCAATTCTGAAATTCTCCCTATTGCAATATCAGTTGCTTTGAAAACCATTATAATTTCTATCAACTCAATCATTAGGAACACAGCTGATATTGAACCTGATAGAGCACATATGTGTGTGGTTTAACTTGTACAATTACAAGGAAGTAATGATAATCTCACCAGCTCAGAATTTCACTCAAGGAGCTAGTACCCTTTCTTGGAGAATCTATTTCATCTATCACAACAATTTCCAAAAGTTTTCTCAGAAATGTTCCTGTGATTATGAACTCTTATCTTCCATTACCTAATTATGAATAATTGAACATGTGAAATTACCTTATCTCAGAGTGGCTGAAAAAAAATCCTTAGATCATGTTTTGCTCTCCAAGTGAATAAATTTGAAGTAAATCAGATAATTTAGGGATTTTTTTTTTCTGATTGTTGTTTTTCTGACCTGCTGGATCTCTGGTGTTTAGTTACTATTATCCAAAAATTCATGAGGAAAAGGAATAGTCCAGTGGCATCAGATTTTATCTTTCATTCAAATCTATTTGGATTTTAATCAAACTGGTTTTGCTGAAGCTCACAGCTTCCTTACAGAGGCTACAGAGAAATGACTGAGGTTTTCCAGTTTTCTGGGTTGCTCCATATTGCCATTGTCCTTGTCAGTGATTTTACTACTGTTAAGAATTTCCTGCTTTCACATTTCTTTGATAAGTACTGAAAATATAAGTTACAAGAAAACTCTGTAGTTCCTCAAAAAGTATGAGCTTCTGCACAGTGAAAACAGCATCTTAGTGATTTCGAATTTTATCTGATGTTTTTGGAAGTTAGAGAATCCAGATCACATCCTTAGTCAAAGACAAACTGCAACTAAATATTTGCAAATGAAGAAACAAAGTATGGCATCAGTAATCTATAATATTCTCAAAACATGCCTACTGAAAACCAAGCTAAGATGTGTAAAATAATGCCTTTGTGTTCCAAGTACAAAAAGTGGACTAACCTGAATTATTGAACTACTTCAGACAGGCTGAAAATTTTAAATAGCTGGTTTTGCTTCCAGTTTCATATGACAGCAAAGTCAGTTTGGTTATCAAAATCAAATTAATTTATTCACTTGTTGAATCTAGTTTTCTTCTTCCTAATCAGTCTTGTTGACTTTTAAAAAGTTGAAAATACCAACTTTCTACGTACAGGTTTGAACTTCACTCAGTATTCAGTACTTTCTTAATAATAATGATGTACCATAATTAAACATAGATCTAATACGCTCTGAATAAGTTAACTGCTAAGCTGTCCTCTGAGATTTCTCATAATACAGATTGCAGTGTAGGATAAATGAATACAATGACCTATAGTTTATCTACTGAAAAGGATGGAAAACCATTTTATTGTTTTCAGCTTCATAACTTTAATTTTCTCTCTTCTCCAGATGACCAGGAGTCCAAACAAATCTGGTGGTCTTATGACTATCAACATAGTTTTGGATTCTCAGGGGTCACCTGAATATGTATTCTTCAGGAATCAGTAAGGAATTAGTAGTGACTCCACCCCATTTGGTCAGAAGACCTAAATGATGGTGATGGTCTTTTTTAGATAAATGCCATAATAGGTATATTGAGGCTTAAATTATTATTTCACTTTAACCTTCATATCGTGCCCCCAAATAATAATAATACTTCATTTAAAAAAAAAAAAAAAAAAAAAAAAGACTATCCCCAGTATCTAAAGAAATCACACCAGAAATATACTGGTTTGAAAAAATCGGTTCATCCAAAGGCACTCACAATCACAAAATCCAAAATCTACTTCTATATGTTAGAATACATTTTTTTGTATTGTTCAAATGAAATGTCTACAATCTGGTGTATTCTTTGTTGAATGAACTGAGGCATTAATAAAAATTCATTTAGGAATCTAGACATATTTTTAATGAAGATTAGATAATATAATCATTGTTAGTTTGATAGAGAAAAACATGTGACATCACAAAATGTAACAATATGACATCCTGTATGTGAAGCTATTTAAAATTTAGATAGGTAAAGTTTTGTTTTGTTTTGTTTTGCTTTTTAAGATTTTAAGGGGTTTTCATTAGCAGTGTGATAGTAGTGGAAAGGTTGCTATTTGAAATACCAGTCTAACAGAAACAAAGATGGCTGAAATCTATACTTTCTCCAGCCTTCAGTCATACCCTGTGAGCTAGATGATTTGGTCATAAAGCCAGGATACAATGCACTTCATTGATTAAAACTACATTTTGTGTGGGTATTGTATACCATAACTTTATAAGATTCATTGGCCATTTTAAGTTCAGTCTGCAAATTGCCCCAGCACTGGGGAAAATTTACATAAAGGAAAGAAAATGTAGCTAAATATTGAATTACTCTTTATTATATTCAAAGTACAAAACAATATTGGCAATACCACAAATTTTTTAGATAGAAATACCTTGATTTTGGGAAAGGATAGGCTGAAAAAAATAATGAAGTAGTTATGCATTCATTAATAATAATTCTCTTGCAAGATCTCTTACTTTAACAATCCCAGAAAGGTAACAATGAACAAAGGAAATATTGAACTAACAAGTAACTAATTCAGAAACATTCCCAAATGTTTCATGTGAGATTGGGGGGGGGGGGAGGTGTTAGATTTTATGTTCCTCTAAAAGTAGATTTTTTTTTTTGGAAAAATTTTTGGATGGAATTCTGCTTGTCCACTGAAAAATTCTGATAATGGCCTTGACATTTTGTTTCACTGTTTTCAGAATGAAAGATTTATGTATAAAGATAAACAAAATAAAATGTCTATAATGGAACTATTTTATTTTCCTGGGGGGAAAAATAAAATAAAACAATAGCTTCTAACAATGTAAGAATTTGTCCAAAACTTTCTGGTTTGATCCTACCTGACATGAAGCCAGATGTAGAAAACTCAAAACGCTTTGCAAAATGGAAACTGTTTACGCAGCTTTCAGTAATTTACTTAATACTATTGCCAAGAGTGAAAAATATTCCTCATGAAATATAAATATGCATTATATTGCATACCTGTAGAAGCCTAAAATGAGAACTCATGTGCAGAATGCTGTTGCCAAATAACAGAGGCAATCAGAAAACCATTTACAAAATGTATGAATGTAGTTGGCTTCTGTGATAGGGTGAGATTTTGTACATGCTTTTACACTTTAATCCTCATATAGAAAATAATAATACAACTGAAAATAAATGGGACAGAAGGGTAATTTTAACTTTATAAAGCATCATCGTCTTCTTACACAGATGGATACCATGGAAAGGAGATGGATAAACAGTAGCTGGAGAATATTGCTTAGTAAAATTACTCTGCCCTATCTTGAGTACATCAGAGACAGCAAAATATATAAAAATGGAGTTGAAATATTTTGGTGCAAGAAAAAATGCTTGGATTAACTATTACATTAAAATCAATTTAGATTTCCATTTATTGCAAGACACTGGAACATTAGAATAGCAGTATCAAACCCCAAAACTTGTCTGTATAATCAGTAGTCAGTCATAACAATTGAGGAGTAATATTCGGTGTCTGAACTGATTCAATTTCAGAATGAAAGTTTTGGTTTTGCTTTTCCTGAACATTTTAATATTGCTGAAACAATCTTTTTTATTTGTATTCCAAATGCTAAACCAGTAGTATTGTCTGCTGATCAAATATGTGCAAAGTATATTTATGTTACAATTGCCTGCCTACTGTAGTTACAATTGTAGACTTCAGTTGAAAAGGTGCACTGAATATGGTTTCTTTGTCATAAAAACATATTTCCTTATTAGCAAAAGAATCTTGTGCTGAAAAATCACCTTCATTTACCTTCATTTTTTAAAAATTTGGTCAATCAAATTTCAATCCACAGGTCATTACTTGAAACACTGAATGATCTCAATATAAGTGAGAATGTGACCTAACCAAGACTGGAATAAAATCTGAGCTTTAATTGCTTAAATCATCTTAATCATTTAGTGTTTCATGCATGAAAAAATATATATCTGAACATACTTTAACATGGCTTAGACAGGTGCACTCTTCTCTGGGTAAAAAACTGGCTGGAAGGCTGAGCCCAAAGGGTTGTGGTGAATGGAGTTAAATCCAGTTGGCAGCAGGTCACAAGTGGTGTTCCCCAGAGCTCAGTCCTGGGGCCAGTCTTGTTTAATATCTTTATCAATGATCTAGACAAGGAGATTGAGTGCACCCTCAGTAAGTTTGCAAATGACACCAAATTGGGTGGGAGTGTTGATCTGTCCACAGAGGGATCTGCACAGGATGGATTGATGGGCAGAGGCCAACTGTATGAGGTTAAGCAAGGCTCCGTGCCAGGTCCTGCACTTGGGTCACAACAACCCCATGCAACGCTAAAGGCTTGGGGAAGAGTGGCTGGAAAGCTGCCCGGCAGAAAAGGACCTGGGTGTGCTGGTTGACAGCCAGCTGAACATGAGCCAGCGGTGTGCCCAGGTGGCCAAGAAAGCCAACAGCATCCTGGTTTTTATTAGGAATAGCGTGGCCAGCAGAAGTAGGGATGGGGTTGTGCCCCTGTACTCAGCTCTTGTGAGGCTGCACCTCGTGTACTGTGTTCAGTTTTGGGCCCCTCAGTACTAGAAGGAGATTGAGGTGCTGAAGCATATCCAGAGAAGGGCAGCAAAGCTGGTAAATGGACTGGAGCACAAATCGTATGAGGAGCGGCTGAGGGAACTGGGGTTGTTTAGTGTGGAGAAGAGGAGGCTGAGGGGAGACCCTATTGCTCTCTACAACTACCTCAAAGGAGGTTGTAGTGAGGTGGGTGTTGGTCTCTTCTCCCAAGTAACTAGGGAAAGGACAAGAGGAAATGGTCTCAAGTTGTGTCAGGGGAGGTTTAGATTAGATATTAGGAAAAATTTCTTCCCTGAAAGAGTGGTCAGGCATTGGAACAGGCTGTCCAGAGAGGCGGTTGAGTCACCATCCCTGGAGGTGTTTAAAAAACATGTAGACGTGGCATTTCGGGACATGGTTTAGTAGACATGACGGTGTTGGGTTGACAGTTGGACTTGATGATCTTAGAGGTCTTTTCCAACCTTAAAGATTCTAAGACTCTATGATTCTATGATTTAGCTTATTAGAAATGCATGTAATCTCAGTGGATTTTGCTAAGATGAATAAAGTTAAATATGGCTATAATTATTCAGAAGCTCAGGGCCTGACATGAGCTTGCATAGACTATATTCAGCACAGGTTTAGGATGCAGGGTTCTACAGGTTTCATGCCCTTTGAAGACAATAAGGCCATTCAACGTCCATAAGTGTATTATGGCAATGATGGTCATGGTTTTCTCTGAGCCTGCCCTGTAGTATATGAATGCATTCTGCTGAGACTGTGGGATGGAAGGTATTAAAAGAGGGAGGATTTTAATTAAAAGAGAGAGGTTTTCTGAAGCCTTGACTTTAGAAACTAGATTTAAGTCTCCCGAGTTCAGACAGAAATGGTACCAGTTAATTGTCAGTATAGCTGACAAAGTCAACAAATAGTAATAAGGAATTCAGGGAAAACCAGATAAGCCCATTATATAGTTATATATAGTTATATAGTTATAAGCCATATAGACTCTCTGTGTATTAAATTTTTTTCTTGTAGATATAAGCATAACAAATTAAATGGGTTTATGTAAATAAATATAGTTTACAAAAAATCTTGGGTATTTTCACATGATGGGTGAAATGATCTCTCTTGATATCTTTTATTTTTTGCCAAAGGGAAACCTCTACCAAAATAAGAATTTAAACCAGTACCAAATACAACTGTGAGATCTGCTCCTATACTTCAAAAGACCAAAGATCAGTTTCTTTTCTATCTGCACATACCAATTAATAGTAACTAAAGTGTAACTACATTCATAACACCAAAGATCAGCTTCTTTTATATCTGCCCATATCAATTAATAGTAATTAAAGTGTTAACTGGATTCAGTAGGATAACTTGTGTTAATAATTGTCCATGAACAGATCCACAAAAAGTTGAAGATGATAACACTCACTCTTTAAAAGACTATTTTTTTACTATAGCTTGTCTGGATTTATATTTAAGCTAACAGCAGAATGAATGTACTACAAACACATGTATAGCTTAATGGAAATATTACAGACTGAGTTCTGTCAACTTATTTGAGTTCTGCTGTCACTGTTGATATGTTAGCGATGCCTTTTCCTGAAATTAATGAGTCCGCTTGGCAAGATTAAGAATGACTGATGTGACACAGTAGAGTTTGCCCACTAGCACAGTAAGGCTTTCATCTCACTTTACTGAAAAATAAACAGTATTGGACAATGTAAGTGAATCTTCAGCTTCGATTGAGTATGCAGTATGCAAGGCCAATTGAATAACCTGCCTATACACAAACACCATTTCTATTGTTCCCTGCCATGCAGGAAATTCCTGTTTTGCTCCATGCCAAGTAAAGAAATTCATCCTGAAACAGAGAGAATATTCTGCTATTTCTCAAATCACATGTGTAGCTGAAGAAAACAGATATCAGGTGTAACAGATTGTACCCTAAAGGTAGGATAGTTCAGTAAAGTGTGCTTTCTTTTATTGTTCGATAAGCAGAGCCTGGTATTTCTGATTCAGTCCCTTCACTTCTTGAAAGCACAAACAAGAATTCATTATTTATAATCCTGATGTAAACATGTCTTGTATGTGTTTCAGCTCACTGGGTTTGGACGAGTGTCCCATTAGAATAGAAATGCAGATTTGTGCTCTTCCTTATAATAAATGCCGCTGAATGTGCTTCAGTTCTTGCCATTGGATGTCTAGAAAACAGCGCCTATCTTCTGTTTTCCATCAGCTCAGGTGATCCAGGTCAGGCAATATCCCTTCCATAAGGTACATAAACAAACAAACAAAAAAAACCAAAACCAAAAACACACTGAAAAAAAATCTATACAATATCATATGCTTTCCTTCTTATCTGTTATTTTCCCTATATAAAATCATGTTCTTGCCTGCTATTCATTTCTTAACACCAAATTGTGTTCATTAACAGTAGAAATTAAGGCTTTACAATAGTTTTCAAATGAAGAAATAGTAATGGTATTCTGGATGTCCTGCTCTTGGTATAGAACAAAAATTATTCAAAGGCTGTGATGACAGCACAAAACCTGACAACTCAGTTTAGTGTGCTCTTATAGCACAGATATGCAAAGTGATCTCAGTCATAGACTCATTATACATCAGTCCTTACTTCTAAAACTAGCAGTCCTTTAGTTCATAGATCTCTGAGAGTTTACTACTTTAGAAATTCTGAGGTGCTTTGAGAACATAGCAAAGTATGGTTTGAAAACAAAACAGAAATACAGATTTATTTGGGGTGAGGTGATTCTAGAATATGTTTAGTTTATTTTATAAGACATGTATTCAATGAGTGTTAACACCGTACATTGCCATCACCTGGATGAATGTTAAATATCTTCATTCTCCTGCAGTACACTATTCACAGAACGCAAAAAAAAAAAAAAAAAAAAAAAAAATCTGGTTCATATACAGTTTCCCCTTACCTTCACAGAAGAGTAGGCTTAAGGATAAGGATAGAGAAGGTTTAGGATTAGGGCTAAAGGTGTGTGAGGAAACACAAGCAATGACTTGGACTAAACTTTTCCACTTTCATCCAGTTGTAGAAAATAGGGTAGCTAGATATTTATCAAGATTTCTTCAGAGATGTTTTCCATCTTAACAGAATGATTCTTTTTCCACATCACCCAGATATTCCGCTGGCCAATGAATGTTCTCCACAAATCACCTTGCTGCAGACCTGAACTAAATTCACACTCTGCTTCTGTCTACTTTACTGCAGGGCTTTTTGAAGCCTTCATAACTCTATACACCTCCTTCCTCTACCTTGACTTGCTTATAAAAACATAGCAAGTCTTCCATCATGCTATTCATAAAACAGTGAAAGAAAAAGCCGCCAATTTATCATGACTGTCCGATGGCTTCAGAACAAAGAACAACAAAGGGGGAGAGAGGAGGGAAACCAGCCACTATTTTAAAATACGGTACCTTAGTTTAAAGAGAGCTATTACTTTCTGGTGTAATAGAATATGGACACTATCTAAAAAAACAGCAAACACAGATATCCTCCAGCTGGCTGCAACATATGTTCTGCTTTTAAATCCAAATTGTTATAGAAGAAAGTTCTAGGAATGTGCTAGAAGCACTATTCAGAAAAATCTAAGCAGCTAGAGATTAATATACCAGGCTAATGATTATTGACTAGTTAAATTAAGTTTCCAAGGGTTTCTTCTGATCTTTATAGAATAGTATGCCATAAAATATCATGTGATTACAGTTCTCTGTAATGTGGTGACATAACACGAAACTCCAGCATTAAATGGAAAACTGCATTTATTTTAACAGGGCTTGGCTTGCTTATACTATCTCCAAACAAAAATTCCAGTTCCATCTCTTTGTCTATTACGAAGTATCACTGCAGGGATAGCTTAGTGTTAAGCTAGTAGAAGTTATGAGTCAGACACACAAAGGTCTGTGTCCTGTCCCACTCGGGGGGTGAGGGTGAGGTTAATTTTTTTAATTCTCTGCGCGGTAATGAGAAGCAACGACAATTACTTCAGAGGTTCAAACCAACTATAAATTTACTTAAAATTCAGTGGAATTATAAAAGATAGAGGTTTGGCAAAGGTCATAACAATGCTCAAAATTTAGCAGAACTATGAAAGGTAAGCATTTAGCAAAACATGTGACAATATTACCCTAATATGCCGAAAATTAGGTTACAAAGAGAGTGATAGAGAGGAAAAGAAAGAGAGAAAGAAAAGAGAGAGAGAGAGAGAAAGATATCACCACCCTTGGATCCAGCGATGTTCTCTGCTCGTAGTTGTAGTCTTCAGGTGGTGGGCGCGCGCTGAAAACTGATGTTTCCACTTTTTATAACCCGATGTGCCCGCCCCATAGGCAGGGGTCTGTCATCACTGAGCAGGCGCAGTATGTGCTCAGGAATGTTCAGAAATGTTCTAGAAATGAGTCGGTGGGTTGTGGGGGTCCGGGGGACTCACTGCCCCCCCCCTTCAGGGCTGACCAAGCAAGAGGTGATCTGTCACAGGCACATGGTGTACAGAGCACAGATGGCCATTGTTTACGTGTTTTAGGAATAGAGGAGTGGGCTCACAAGACGTTATCCTGCCTCCGCAGGCTCCGTCCTTGTTCAACACTCCCTGGTCATCATCAGCCCATCCCTGTCCATGTCAAGATGGGTGTTTGCAACATTCACTTGTTATCAGAGCCTCACAGTCTGCTATCAAAGAGGAGGACAGTAAGAGAAAATTTTGCATACCAAAAGATTCACTGCATTAAGCTATAACTGTGCTACTTTCCTGATATATTTAAATGACTAGTTGAGGAGGTATTACTTTTCCAGGGTTGTGGCTTGGGAAAGGTTTCTTATGCAATAGAATAAGCCTTCTTCTTACCAGTGGTGACAAGGATGTGTGCAACTGAATAACCAGTACTACCAACAGCAGTGAAAAGGCACAACAGTCCAGATCCAGAGACCATTTTATTCAACTTTGCTTGATTATTCTCCAGATTTTTTTCCTAGTCCAATAAGGATAGGACTACTCTTGACAATTCCTTTCAGTATGCTTGTTTTCTTGTTCCATGGAATGACAGAATTGTGATATAGTGATAAAGACAGACATTGGTTTATATATCATATCAAATTAAAAACCTTACAAATTACAGACAGTATTCTGTTCACCTTTTTTCTAAGACCAAAAATATAAGAGATTTCTAATAGTTTCCCTTTATGAGGCTGTATAGAGGTCAAACTGGTCATATATGACTTTATTCCTTGAGTGTAGCAAAAAGGTACATGGTGAATAACAATTCAAAGACTTTCAATTTTAATACAAGAATAGGCAACAAATCAATGAATGTCAACAGAGACTTAAATGTCAATTAATGATCCAAGGTTCTGCTCTCAGCTATGAACTCTTACAGCTAATTTCTTTGGGAGAAGCTTTGGATTTTATTTTTCTAAATAATAGTAATAAATAAAGTAGAAAAGTGATTGCACATTTCTGGAAGATCCCACAATAACACTGTGTACTATTTCATATGGTATTCCACAACACATGCTCATAATCTGATGAGATACAGAGGGTAAAATTTGCAATATGCTAATGATTTTCATTTTGTTTTATATGTCTTTAACTAGAGTGAAAAAGGCTTAGGAATAAATTAAGGAAAAAATGTTGATCCTTAAAGTATTATCTTATCAGTACAATAGAAATGCCGAGTGTAAATTTATTTGTTGTAGCTATATTTGTTTTCCTTTAACCAGAAATGACTCCTGTTCACCCTAGCAGTGACTTCAATGCAAGAGTAAACTCTCTGAATGGAGAGTACTCTATGTGCCAAACGATGTCCATTTATATATGTTCAGAAACCCTTCAGTCTAACTAGCATAATTAGTTCAATATCAAGGGGCTTTTCAGTTTACTCAATGTACTCACTCCAACAGACATTTTACAGTACAACTTGCATGCAGGGGTAGAACTAGTGCCACACAAATTGTGTGAAGTTGTGGATTGGCATGGTGCCTTTTCAAAAACAAACAAAACAGCCAAACTTGGTGATTAAATCAGACAGTTAAGAAGTGACTACAATCATCTTCAGCTGTAGAGAAATCAAATTTCAAGAAGACCCGGTTTTAAATACCAACTATGGAGCTGTTTGGAGAAAATAGTAAGTTTGGAAGGGGAAAACCCCTCTAAGTTCAGTTACATAAATGAATATATTAAAAAAGAATGTGATTGCATTTTGACATTCAAATAATTTGCTTAGGAGCAAGAGAATTGTGTGTTCTGTTTCTTGATTTCTCTTAGGATTTTGCATTAAAATATCAGTAGAATAAACTTCTCAGTCCTGGGAAAGCAAAGAGGTAGGTAGCATTTTCCCCCCTCTGACCTGTATATTTTATTACATGTATTTTAGATTTAATAACACCCAGGAAAAAAAAAGAAAAGAAAAAAAAAAGAAGAAAGAAAAAGTTAGTCACATAAGATTTACTGCCAATTTCAAAATCTATTGTTCCATAAGTAACAGAGCTAATTAAGTTAATGGGTGACTTTTTAAAGTGTCTAATACATGTGAGAAAATGCAGCAGTCTTTCTTTCAGCAGACAATATGAATAACCAAGACTCACAAGGAAACTCAAGACATACTTCAGGGTACAGGAATTATTGCAAAATAAAGGTACCTACAACAATCATGTAGTCTAACTACCTGACCAATTCAAGGTTTAACTAAAGTTAAAGCATGTTATTAACGGCATTGTCGAAATGCCTCCGAAACGTGGAGTCCTCAGCTGCTTCTCACAGGACATGCCTTCCAGCCCTTCCATCAACTTTGTTGACCTCCTCCGGATGCATTCAAGGACCTCCACTTCTGTCTTAAATTATGGGGTCCAGGACTGCACACAGAACTCCAGGTGAGACCCCACCAATGCTGAATACAGCAAGATAACCACCTTTTTTGATCAGCTGGTTATGCTGCATTTGATGCACGCCTTGGCTTCCAGGGCACGCTGTTGACTCATATTGAGCCTGCTGTCAACAATCACCCCCAGATCCCTTGAGAGCAGGACTGCTTTCAAGCCACTCTTCTCCCAATTTGTACTTGTGCCTGGAAATACTATGTCCCAGGTGCAGAATCCAGCACTGGGACTTGTTAAATTTCATCCCATTAATAACTGTCCAATGCTTCAGTCTATGTAGATCCCTCTGCAAGGCCTCTTGTCCCTCAAAACAGTCAACAGCATCTCCCAGTTTGGTATCATCAGCAAACTTGTTAATGGTGCATCCACATCATTGATAAAAATATTGAACAGAATTGGGCCTAGAACTTTGCCCTGAGGAACATCTCTGGTGACCAGTCACCAGCCAGGTGTAGTCCTATTTGACCTGTTAGTGGAGAGTGTATTTTGGAAAGAGCTAAAGTATCTTGGGAGGCTGTGCATTTGAAAAGAAGTCTTCAGAGTGTTTATTTTTTCTTACTCTATCCTTTTCTGCCCAAGTCAGAAAAATAATTGGTTCCTGTAGCTGTCTGGGGGTTTGTTCAGTTTTTTGTTTATTTGTTTGTTTGTTTGTTAACGGACATTGAATTAGGGCTCAGGTAGCTAGAATTGGCATATGTGTTCCATAAGAAATACCATAGGGTCTTTGCACTCCTTCCTTGTCAAAGAGGATCAGGAATGAAAAATTAGAGAACATGTTTAAGGATGTTATCTAGGTTAAAGGGAAGCTCTCAAAAGTTTTCTCAAAATGTAAATGAAAGACCTTTACCAGCCTATGACTTGTCCATCTGTGAAAGCTTCTCTTGCTTTAAGGCAGTGGTTCAAAAAGGTCTTATCCTCCTACTCCCTAATGGTATCAAAAATTTGATCTTTCTACAGTTTTTATTTTATATATTTAGTTTACCTATATATTTAGTGTGAATTGTCATTGTAAGATTGTGTTTAACCTATGTATCTTCCCCTTCCTGCAGCTGTTCTTTTAGTATCTCTGTTAATTTTTGGTACCCTATGGGTTTGAATACCAACTTAAAATTTAAAAAAAAATTCCTTTTAACTTCAGTTTTTCATCATGTCTTTAATACAGTTTCTTACTTGGCTTTCTTTTTCTGAGTTAACCAAAGCTTAAAATATCGTACAGTCCATTACTGGTTATCATCAGATAAAAGCATACTTTCTGATTTCCATTTTACTACCACTTATTGCTTGAAAATCAGGATTGAATGTTGTATCATAGAATCATAGAATCATAGAATAGTTTGAGATGGAAGGGACCTCAAAGATCATCTCGTTCCAACCCACCTGCTGCGGGCAGGGACACCCTCCACTAGACCAGGTTGCCCAAAGCCCCATCCAACCTGGCCTTGAACACTTCCAGGGATGGGGCATCCACAACTTCTCTGGGCAATCTGTTCCAGTGCTTCACCACCCTCACAATAAAGAATATACCCCTTCAGCCTATTCATTCTAACTTTTGCATTGCTTTTAACTGTTCTCTTTTGCACTTGAGATTTTTTATTTGTTCATTTGTTTTGCTGCAACTCACTTGCATCTAACCTTAACCACTTTATAAAGCAGCTAATTCTCTGATTATGTCTTACCCATAGGACCTTTAAGTGCTTCCTATCTCCTACACACATATAACATCAATCTCTTAGCTTGACAGCATAAGACCTTGTGACACAGAAGAGGTCCTATCCCTTAAGTCTTGGTTCATAAGAGCAGAAAAAAACCAGAACAAGTAAGCCAAAATCAAGCTGTGAGGTGCTCTCGCCAAGTATCTGAGAGATACACATGCTCCACCATCTTGACATTATTTCTGTAGTTAACCTTTTTTAAAACCCCATGTGTAAATTGGCAGGAAGAGCTTTCTTAGCCTTTAGGAAATGTTAATCTATACATATTTTTTTAATGCTTTTTGAATACAAGCCTATAATGGGACCATGGTAACAGCTATTCACAAGAGAACTTCTGAGTGTTTCTATTGATTCAGGATGTGTTATTTTTTTCAAGTTCTAGTTCCGTAACATCTCTGGAAGCTTTTTGTTTCCTTTTGTGAGTAGTACAAAATTCTTAATTTTAGCCTTAAAGCTCTATATTATTTGAGTCAAAGTAAACTTTATAAATTCCTTCACCTCAGTGCAGCTTTGCCACACCAGTGTTCATTTAATCACTTTTGCTAATTCATTTGAGTATTTTCAAAGGTGGGATACGTGAAACATCAACATTGCTGGGGCTGGAGGTATGAGAGAAGACATACAGGAAACCTGTGCTCCTTTGAAGTAGCCAGGCAGGTTGTTGCATCTCAAGTAGCACTAGACATCAGTGCTCAGGTAACTGAATTAAGATTACAATGAGTGGTGAGACATGTGGGATGCCTGTAGTCTGTACCTAACTCTCTAAATTGACTAGTTGTATAAGTATCTTAAAATAAGTTCTGTAAGCTTATTTAGACTTATGTCTTAGTAAGGGCCCTACTTATATTAACAGGAATGTACATTTTTCAGTCATCACCTCAAAGCTCGTTTTGGTCTTTTTAACAATAAGAAATCTAGAAGGTCCTTATTAAGTGAATTTTTTAAGGAAAAGTTTTAATGAAAAGATTGAGATATCATTATGTAACTAATCACCTATCTTCTCATTATTTTCACACAATCACTGTCCATTTTGTATACAGTACCTATTTTATAAAGTTTTATAGATATATTTTTTTTTCTGACTTTATGCTTCACAGAAGATGCAGGGAACAGGTCCTGTTTCTGAATATCTAATAACTATCTTTGCTAGATATTCATCAGTCAAGTACCTTGTATAGTTTGATGCAGATCTCTGTGAATCATTCTTATTAGCCCTACATGCTGACTTATTTTTAGGAGAAAGCTGATTTATGAATGAGCACTTAAACTCCTTTTATATTGATTTATGATGATATATAATTTTGCTGGAATATGATTTTTTTCATAGGACTGAATTTCACATTTTAAAGGATTCTCGTTCTGCAGCAAACATTTTCAAGTTGATGTTATTCTGTGGGCAATAATGTCTATTATACATGACATTTTATGTTATAGACTTTGCTATAATTAATCAGCATAACACTGTCTCTTCTAAACCAACTAAAATTTCTAGAAAAAAGTAAATCAAATATTTTCATTGCTATCTGTACAGAATACCAAAGAAGTTATTCTGCATTATTCCTGGCATACTGCAATGATGGTTATCATCCTGTATGCTTCTTTTTGACTAGGACTGTTGCTGTCTGTGAAGTTAAAAAGCTTGATGGATGATGTGGATTATATTGATTTATACATCACAAAAGGTTACGTATAATCCCCAAGCCTCAGAGTACTCTGTGTTTACAGAATCTCCACTGTAGACACTATTGTCTGTACATATGTCTTATCTATCCCTGCATAACACAGTACCTTTCACTAATAATTGTAGCCCTTTTGTACATATATGAACGTTTACGATATTTAAAGGTACTCAAGTAGTAAGAGTAATTCACTTCAGTCACACCATAGAAATAGTTTAGCTCAGTAATGGAGAGAAATGTTATTCTTGTAATTATGTATTAGGTTAAATCATAATTGAGAGGAAAACTCAAGTCCCAGCTCTTGGTCAGTAGGCAAGTAATGCTATCTGAACATAAGCACAGCTGACTATCACATCCTGGCCATTTCTGCTGCTAGAGCAACCATTTCTACTAAAGAAGGAAATCTGCTAAAGTGCAAGTAAAGGTCCTATTTTGCAGCTAGATAAGGATGTACATTAATTGGACAGGCTGTTGTTTGGAGTGCCAACATTCAAATTCAATTTCATTATGCCATAAACACCAGCATTTCCATTGTAAACATTCAGTGATTATAACTGTTCAAACAGTTTTTGAGGAGTATCACTGTCTTTCTTAGTGTCTTTAAATATAGAATTATTTTTGTAGTGTAAAATATATATGGTAGTATTTCTGCTTACCTGTTTAGTGATATGAAAGTTACATTTCAAGATAGTGAAAGTTACATTTCAAGATAGTGCAGCATCTTATTAAAGAACAATGAATAAATTTGACCACAAAATACTCAGATCTGAAATTTTCCTCATGTGGGAAAGTCTGATATGTTAACAATAAATTAAAAATTGAACTCAAAGCTAGAGACTTGGTAATGTTCTAGTACATGGGATTTAGAAACACATTTTAATTCGAGAAAAAATTAAAACAACTTCAAATGCAATATGTAATTTTATTTAATTTTTTTCATTCAATTGTATATTTTTATGTGGTTCATGGTATTTCAACAGGAATTTCTATCTCTCTCCAGGTATTACATATCAGACCTTACTCTCTTTCTACTCTCTTGTATCCTAGGTCAAAGGGGCAGTATTTAATGGTGACTGATGGGTTGGAGTCACTTTAACTGCCTTTTCAGGTAAAGAGTAGGAAAAAGATTAAATTCTAAGTTGTTTGGACAGCCTTACACATCTTCAAAATCATAGTTCTGTGTGAAGCTTGGCAAGAACTCAAATCTCACATAGGATTTCCTGCATGGATGTAAAGTGTAGAAGGATTTGTTCGCTCAAGAAATTTTCAGACTGGGTTTTTTTGGGGTTGTTGTTGGTGCTTTGCGGGGTTTTGATTTTGGGTTTTGTTGGAACTTACCAGTGCAAACAAATCTCTGACCTTCTCTCTTGTTCAGAAGTATTATTTATAAATTGTGTTTTCTGTAAGCTTCTGTGTTTCATATGAAAAGATTACTAAAACAAACTTACATAAATAGAATACTTGAAACAATCAAAACTTCTGTTTTTGTTCTGGTTTGTTATTCAGAGATATCTGTTTATTAAGGTAATCAAGAGAACTGAGCTTCAAATGGTTGCTCAAGTAAAACTACTTCATAGGTTTCTATCTGGCCTTACTGAATAAAGTGAAACTCATATGCAGGTTTGTTAAATAAAGGGAAAGACAAAACTATGTAGTAGAACAGAAGGCACTTGTTCAGAAATAAAGTTTTTTGAAGAAGACAGATACTATTTTCACCTTTCAGCTGATTATGAAATAAATAGTCCTGGTAACCACAATGCAACATGGAAGTGTGCATTATCATTCTCATACCAAAGTTTTAGCTGTATTTGAAGTAAGTTTGAACAGAAGTGTTTTTAGCTCTCATGAGGAATTCCATAAATTAGGATAATTAATTGATAAAATATTACAGAGAATTCAATACATATTCATCTTCTATAGCATTTTCAGTAGTCTTGTTTTATTGCAGTTCATCTGCACTGGACATTCTTATTTTCTAGACTGCATTCACAATACCTTGGTGTCCCAGTCAGTCACACTGTTATGGTTAACTGCCTATCACTGAGAAATAATACTCCTTTTTAAAAAAAATTCTTAACTTTAAATATCATCTTGCTGAGGCCATTGCCCAAAAAGCAATGAAACCCCAACATATTCATTTATTTGTTGGAAGGTTTTGCTAGTATTGGGATCAATGTTACTTTATTATTAAATTTGAACTGCTTGAGAACAGTTGGTTTGGGATAGCACTTTATGAAAGGACAAAGGATAAAGGCTAAGACATGAGTCTTAACACAAGTCACATTATTAGAGTTTTCTATAAATAGGGATATTAAATATAGGTAGGGCATGTAAGTTCACTGAAACTAGACATGGCTGACACTAAGAGCAAATGTAAGGAAGAAAAACTTTGACAAAATTAACCCTAAAGTGACAAGTGGTTAGCAACATCTTATCCTCTCTGTCTCCCTTCGTCCCCTACATTTCGCTCATGTAGTTTAGGGATGCTTTTGATTTCACAGGGTCTGTTGATTTCATTAGGTCTGTTGTTAATCCCTTTACCCACTTGCTCTGCCTTGGTATCCACTGTCACAGTACCTCATCACAGCTTTTGCCTGTGGGATCAAGGCACCCAAGAAAATCCTGGAGCTATATTAGCATCAAGGAACACTGCAAAAGGCACAAGGAAAATGAAACTAGTTCAATCAAAGAGACCATAAGGAGATTAAGCTTTTTCTAGGTTTTACTCTCATGTCATCCTTGTATTACAAGGACAGGTAGAAAGGAGCTCTGAGACTGGCCTGCAAGCAGGCAAGGGTTGAGACTGAGAAAGGTGGGAGCCATGGGAAAACAAAGTGTTACAGAAAATAGCGTTTGATATTGAGTAGATTGTGAAGGAATTGATTGCAGTTCCTGGCTTGTAGGGCCAGAAACCATCTCTTCCCAGACCTCCAGAAGCCCTACTTTCAACTCTTCAGTGGGCAGAGATCTGATAAGTAGCCTCAAAGTATTACACCTATTTTAAGCCATTGAGAAGAAATAGATTCTTCTATTAAAATTTAAAATATGCTTGAATTTTCACATACTACTCCAAATATTTGCTACTGGTAAGGGAAGAAAGACTTGGAATTGCAAGGTGTATCGGCAATTCATCAGCAAATCTTACTGCTTCATAAAAATTAAGAGAACATTAACTCTGCCAATGCACAGGTGCAGAAGAACAAATGAGAACTAGTGTTAATATATTACCTGCATAAAATCCAAGTCTGCTGTTTCATATAAAAGACCTTATACACTAAGTTGAAGGGTTTGAGGTCTACGTAAGAATACTCCCACAAAATATTAGATTACATACTGACCCAGAGTATTAGCTCTGGATCTAATCCAGATTACATAGATTAGCTATGAAATATACAAAGTCCTTCTGAGAGTGAAAAATTACCTCAGGACACTCATTATGGTATTTATTAGTTTAGGATTTATTAGAATTTTTTCTATTTATATTTAGATTAGATTCCTAAACTGGAATCGTGCTTTCCTCTTTCATCATACTGACACTCTTTGGTTGGAGATAATATTACTAAATGTCCAGTATGACAGCAAGACAATCAACAGAAATTTAACTTCTGGTGATCAGTTAAAGCAGAAGAGTTCTATTTATGGAACTCCTCAGACATGTAATGACAATGATAAAGTTGTATGTTGTTTACGAGGTCAATATGAGATGTGAAATTAGGCAGAGTAAGGAGGAATTAGTGAAGGGTAAGCTCCCGTGTTTTAAGAAGAAGAAAATAGGTGTCTAGGACAATCTTGTCCTTATACAATGTAAGCTTCAACAACTGATATGGGAATGGACTTTTTCTGGTTTTGTTTCCCTGTTTTGATGTACAAGCTTAACATTGGCAGAGCCTACACATAAAGATCCTTACCTAGGACTATGTGTATTCTTTACATACATACCAAACAAACAAAAAACCTAATAGATTTATCTAGTCCTTGTTTCCAACAATTGTTATTAGTTATGGAAATGTAACAGCAGTACTAGGTAGAAATTACTTTTCTCTGTATTATATATGGAAATCAGGGGTTTGTTATTAAATGTTTCCTAGAAAATAATAAAGAAAATACATCATATCTGAGAACTTAACATATTTAAGCGATCATGAGAATGATACATAAATTGAAAAATCAAAATCTATTTCCCCCCTTTTTTTTTTACTTTAGGGAAATAACTATAACTATTCTTTTCTATAAATATGTCCTCATCCAATGAGGATATTTATAAATTACCTAATTGTGCTTTTCTATTTATGGAGCCAACCAATGCCTGTTTAAGAAAAGCTTATTTTGAGACACTTGAGATGGACGACTGAATGCAACTTATTATTTAGACGTTCATAGCAAGGTCTATCAAGGGCGGTTGTCTCTATTTTTAACTTTTTGAACACATTTGTGTAACAACAATTAGTTTAAAAAGAAATGGAGGGAAAGACTACGCTTAGATTTTCTCAGATGTCAGTCACGCAAATGAATATTTCTAAATAATTTCAAGATTTTGAAAAATTAATTTCTCCGCTCAAACCAATAAGTACTACATATTCCTACTTGCAGAACCACAAGCATAGTTTTTGAGAATTATCAAAGGGAATGTGCCAAGCTGAAAAAAAAATCAAAATTTCCATGTTCTACAGAATCCCCAGTCTGGAAGTAATGCCATCAAAACTTGTGAGATGTTCAGAGAGATTTGCTATGAGATGAAAAATATGTGTTGTAGCTAGTAACTGAAGATCCAGTTGCCAAATTTACTTCTAAGAATAATTAGAATGAAAGCCAGAAGTGCTGGCTCTGTCCAGCATGCCAGAAGTCCTTATATTTTGCAGAGTTCAACTATCTTTGCAGGCCATCAGCTACACTATGAGTTTCTAATGATCCACCAAGCAATTCATGCAGATGTAAATGAAGTGAAAGTGGAACAAAGAGCTAGAAAAAATTGTTTCACACCTACATAGGAATTGAACAATGTGAAGGAATTAATGAAGTGAATGGACCCTTCAATTACACCTCACTTGGTAACAAGAAAATAATCTTTACAGTGTATTGGTCTACACAAATATTTTACAGAATTATGTCTCAGCTGATGATTAATCTTAGAGACTTAGAGACCAGTCTTGGTTCCTTTCTCTTAAAGAGAAACTTGACTTGACTATTTTGGTCATTTGTCATTTTTTTCTGGACTTAACATGATTCAGTAATCTGACTAGCAAGTCTGGTTCATCATCAAAGCAGAGGTAATGAATTATTTTTCCGGTATCCCTACTGGTTACCATCTCCTAGTTTTAACATCTTGGAAAGTTAACCTTCCTAGTAACTATAAAAGCTGGTGGATTTGTTTATAAAATGAAGGATTCTATACAGAAAATGGAATACTTCAGGGGAAAAAAGTCAACCTTTTGGAAGCAATTTCCTGGAATTGGCTTCCTAAAGCTTCCTGACAGAAGTTTCAGCAAAGACAATTAATAAATCCACACTCTCTCGCTTCCGTCTTTTCAGGTTTTGATGAATTTGACTTCTTTGCCTTATGGCTTTCTAGATATCAGGGGGGTTTTGTCTCAATTTTCATTAACATCCAAAATTAAAATCACCACAATTATGACATCCAATGATTTTCTTTTTTCTTCTAATTTTCTCAGTTTTCAAGTACAGTGCTTTTTTATGCATTCTACCTCTTTATGCATGGATTCTGTTAGTTTAAGACAATTTAAAATGTTAATAGCAATAAAAACATTAGATGAACTAATGAACAGATTAGGATACTTGTTACCTGAAAAGTTAAATTGATAACAAAATCAGAATTATTTTACATCAGAAATTATTTTTCTTAATGATGTTAACTCTCTCCAGCTTTTTTTGTCTTTTGCTGTCATGTGTTCAGCTAGGATGAGAAGTGAAATGTTCCAAATGTTTTAATAGAATAATTCCTATATCTTGACTGGACTCAGAGATGATACATTGGAAAATTTGGGCCAAATTCTGTACCAAAAAGTTTTAATAACAGGAGTAGCCAAAAGCACTTGATGAAAATTGTTTGGTATTTTCCCAGTTATGTCCATGAACTTTAAATTTATCTTTTTAAAACCCAACCTGAAATTAATATTTTAATTTCCTCAGATTTGAGAATCTTTAATTATTCTTATTATAAGCTGATATATCAGTGAGCTTCCCAATCTTTTTTTTTTTTTCCCCAGAGTGACAGCCTCTGTATTCCATATAATCAATAAGTAAATATAAATTCATAATCTTACCTGACTTCATGTTTGATGCATAAAAAAAAGGATTCTAGCTCAACCATCAGGTTAGGTCATCAATTCACTAATTGAGTGGCCTGCCAGACTGAATATACTTTAGCGATTGATGGGTGAAGTGGTACCTGATACACTCTCAAGAACTCATTCATTCTTTCTTAAAGTTTGTTTTCTCTATTATCTTGGTGAAAATAAGCAAACCAGGAAAAAACCAGGAAAAAAACATGAGGTCAGAAAACCTCATGTTTATATACATATGTTTATATATGTAAATATATGTGTCTATAAACAGAGAAACTGTCCAAGCAGCCAGGGAGCAGGTTAGGAAAGCCAAAGCCCTGATAGAATTAAATCTGACCAGGGATATTAAGGCCAACAAGAAAAGCTTCTATAGGTATGTCAGTGATAAAAGGAGGATGAGGGAAAATGTGGGTCCCCTCCGGAATGAAACGGGTGACCTGGTTACCCAAGATATGGAGAAGGCTGAGGTACTCAATGACTTCTTTCCCTCAGTCTTCACTGGCAAATCCTTGAGCCACACTGCCCAGGTCACAGAAGGCAAAGGCAGGGACTGGGGGAATGCAGAACCGCCCACTGTAGGCAAAGATCAGGTCTGAGAATATCTAAGGAACCTGAAGGTGCACAAATCCATGGGAACCGATGAATTGCATCCATGGGTCTTGAGGGAACTGGCGGATGAAGGGGCCAGGCCACTCTCCATCGTATTTGAGAAGTCCTGGCAGTGTGGTGAAGTTCCTGCCGACTGGAAGAGGGGGAACATAACCCCCATTTTCAAGAAGGGAAAAAAGGAAGACCCGGGGAACTACAGGCTGGTCAGTCTCACCTCTGTGCCTGGCAAGATTATGGAGCAGACCCTCCTGGAGACTATGCTCAGGCACATGGAAAATAAGGCGGTGATTGGTGACAGCCAACACGGCTTCACTAGGGGCAAATTGTGCTTGACAAACTTGGTGGCCTGCTATGATGGGGTTACAGCGTTGGTGGATAAGGGAAGGGCAACTGACGTCACCTACCTGGACTTGTGCAAGGCATTTGACACTGTCCCACACGACATCCTTGTCTCTAAATTGGAGAGACATGGATTTGATGGATGGACCACGCGGTGGTTAAGGAATTGGCTGGATGGTCGCACTCAAAGAGTTGCGGTCAACTGCTCAATGCCCAAGTGGAGAATGGTGACGAGTGGTGTTCCTCAGGGGTCGGTACTGGGACCGGCAGTGTTCAACATCTTTGTCAGTGACATTGTCAGTGGGATCGAGTGTGCACTCAGCGAGTTTGCCGACGACACCAAGCTGTGTGGTGGGGTCGGCACACTGGAGGGAAGGGATGCCATCCAGAGGGACCTTGACAGGCTGGAGAGGTGGGCCCGTGCGAACCACGTGAAGTTCAACAAGGCCAAGGGGAAGGTCCTGCACATGGGTCGGTGCAATCCCAAGCACAACTATAGGCTGGGCGAGGAACGGATTGAAAGCAGCCCCGAGGAGAAGGACTTGAGGGTATTGATTGATGAGAAGCTCAACATGAGCCAGCAGTGTGCGCTTGCAGCCCAGAAAGCCAACCGTGTCCTGGGCTGCATCAAAAGAGGTGTGACCACCAGGTCGAGGGAGGTGATCATGCCCCTCTACTCCACTCTTGTGAGACCCCACCTGGAGTACTGCGACCAGCTCTGGGGGCCCCAGTACAGGAGAGACACGGAGCTGTTGGAGCGAGTCCAGAGGAGGGCCACGAAGCTGATTGGAGAGATGGAGCACCTCTCCTATGAGGACCTGCTGAGAGAGTTGGGGTTGTTCAGCCTGGAGAAAAGGCGGCTTTCCGGGAGATCTAATTGCAGCTTACCAGTACCTGAAGGGGGCCTACAGGAAAGATGGTGAGGGACTGTTTATCAGGGAGTGTAGTGACAGGACAAGGGATAATGGGATTCAAGCTGAAGGAGGGTCGATTTAGATGAGATGTTAGAAAGAAATTCTTTACTGTTAGAGTGGTGAGGCACTGGAACAGGTTGCCCAGAGAGGTTGTGGATGCCCCATCCCTGGAAGTGTTTAAGACCAGGTTGGATGAGGCTTTGGGCAATGTGGTCTAGTGGAGGGTGTCCCTGCCCACAGCAGGGGTGTTGGAACTAGTTGACCTTTGAGGTCCCTTCCAACCCAAACCATTCTATGATTCTATGATTCTGTGATAAACCTGAGATATGATGTCATTGTAACAGAGTCCCATTATTTATGTGAAAATACTATTAGACAAAGATGGGCTTGACTTGAAAGCTGGAAAGGGACTGTTCACAAGGACGTGTAATGATAGGACAAGGGGTAATGGTTTTATACTGAAAGAGGGTAGATTTAGATCAGATATTAGTAAGAAATTCGTTACTGTGAGGGTGGTGAGGCACTGAAACAGGTTGCCAGAGGGGTTGTGGAGGCCCCATCCCTGAAAGTGTTTGAGGGCAATTGGATGGGACTTTGAGCAACCTGGTCTAGTGGAGGGTGGCTCTGCCTATGGCAGCAGGGGTGGACATTAGATGATCTTTAAGGTCCGTTTCAACGCAAACCATTCTATGATTGTATGATTCTGGGGACTATAAGGAACCTAAGATTCTAAGAGAGTCAATAATAATTTTATAATTTGGCTTGATATAAAAACAATAAAGAATATTTTTCAAAACCAATTTTTAAAAATATTTTCTTATTAAGTTATTAAGTTATCTTTTCTTAAAGATTTTTTTCTTTAAAAATACAGCTCATTATTAATATAAACTTAGATCAAATATATACTCTTGTGCATTAGGTAGAATGCATCCCTGTTCCATGGAACTGACTGCAAATAAAAAGTGAGAAGTGAAGGAGGTATAGAGAAGTAGAGTGAGTTTATGAGGTGAGATAATAAAATGGATTCAGAGAAAGACACTATGTACTGACTTCCAGTCCAGTTATGACTGGTAGACCACATTGGTCCCAGAAGTTAAATTCACTTCTCTTTCTTTCTGACATCATTTACTTCATGTATGAAGCAAGCTGCATTATATCTGATTTACATCTTCACCTAGCATAAATAAATTCCTCTCTTCAGGAAGTATACTGTGTCAATTGCAGAGTAATGAAAATAGTATATCCCAAATGTTCTTCCTTTCCTTGCCCATTTTCTTATGCAAGAAATAAATAAGGAAGAAGAAGAGAGATATATGATTAAAACAACATCACGGCTGTTTATTGCTTCCTCTGAAATCCTTATTTGGGTCTTATTTGGCCCTTAAATAAGAACACAAAGCAGCCTATATACAGAAAAATAAATAAAGGGCACATTTGTGTACAAATAAAAAGTTAATATGTTTGAATTCTGTATAGCTGAAACCATCAAGCTAGCAGCAAAGAACAGACCATCAACCCAGGATATTATAACACTGATATACATTTTCTATTGACTCAATAACAAACCATTTGTATATCCGCGCTATTTCCATCTCTTAACGCAATTCAGAAAAAAAGCTCTGAGTATCTTTAAGATAATCAGGTGTCAAGCTACACCTCTAAAAACTCAACTGTATTTAAATAATATATAAGTAAAATATAGGTAAGTAGTACAACTTGTTAAGAAAGAAAAAAATTGAGGTTAAGATCAATATCAATCTTTCTTATTGGCATTTTCTGAGTAGTTTACAAAGTCAGTGAATAAATGCAAGTACGTAACCCTTCTGCTGTAAGGGAAACTGAGAGGTAAATTTCATTCAGTTGAGACTTTAGTTCAATGAAGTTCAATTTTGGAATGAATGCACAATGTTTTTATGCTTTATACAGTTTTGGAAGGCAAAGAAGAGGTTATTCAGAAGATTCCATGAGTCTGTCTCCTTTTGCAGGTAAATGGGGTAAATACAGTAGTGCTGGGCTGTAGCTGGAGACCAGGTTGCAAAGTAAAGGCTACTCTCCTTCTAGCCCTAAAAATTTTCAAAAAGTTGTTTGCACATATTTATTTCTTTTTCCCTTCTTTCCAAAAAATAAAAAAAGACTTCTGCCCATGTTTGGAGCTATAGGATTAAAGAAGCACTGATTTTATTTTTATTTTGTTTTGGTAGTATTGTTCCAGGGATGCTGCAGAGGAAGTTCTTCATTGCTAGATAGGACCTCCTTATGGTCTTGCTCCCTCACTGCTTCATGTAAACGTGCCAACATTCCTTCTCTCTTCTTCACTGTCATTCTAAACCACAAGCTCTTTAAATATTTCCAAGAATTAAAAAAAAAAAAAAAAAAAAAAACAAACCACAAAAAACCAAAAAGAAACCCCCCCTAAAAAAAAAAAAAAAAAAAAAAAAAAAGAAAAAAAAAAGAATTCAAACTTCCTAGAAAGACCCAAACACTTAGGGTTTATCTTGGAAAGTAAAAGATTAAAATTGAGCTTAACTGCCCTAGAACCCAAAGAACTGATCTCAACATTGTGCTGTTAATTATAAAACTAATTTTAGCTATTTCTTGTGTCTGCTTTGAAAGAAGGGTCAGCTAAAGAAATCTCTTGCTTTTTTTTTTTCCCCAAGAAAGGCTTAGATGTGTAGGAACTAATTGTTCAGAACTAAGAATGCACAGAAAAAAATCAAACCTCTAGATATACACTGGTTTTAAGATACACTCTTTTTCAATATTTTCTATTGTTTATTTCAGTAATGCTCAATGTACAAATATAATTTTCATGTTCCATACTGAGGAACTTAATTTTTCCCATAGATTTTTATAGGAAGCAAGACACCTAACTTTTAGAGCTTAGGATTCCACTAGAGTGGGAAATACCTAAAGATGATGGCAGCAATTACCTACTGGTTATTACTCACTGTTATTTCCGCTAGAGACTCTAACTTTTAATCAAAGAAAGTCCATCAGAGTATGCAAAAAAACCAGGTTTCCTTTTAAAGCAAATATGGTGTGTGGTCATTGGATTTGCTAGTTAGAGATTATAAAAGTAATGGTGGTGTGACATGCTTCCACTGAGAATGAGAAAATATGAAAAAGCTTACTTGCTTTAAAAGCATTTCTTCAGAGGGTACAATATGACCTTGACATCAATCAACTTGCAAAATGTTTTATAATTTCCTGTGGAAAGTGTGAAAATATTTTAAATTTTAATCTATATTTACATTTTACATTTGGATATCATAGATCATACTCCCACTGGAGAATTGTATTTGGTGTAATTGTGCATGTAGACAGTATTTGCCTGTGTAATTACTGAGAAGTTCAATCATAAATAATTCCAATCAGATACCAAAAGCCTCAAAACACAGGAAAGAATTCAGTGCTTTTTGAAATAAGGCTCTCTAATATGGATTTACTACGTGGACATGCGTAGATGGAACCTTCTACATGCCTCAGTTGCAGACTAATCAGGAAAAGACATGGAAATAGGGTAATATAAAAAACCCTACTTTCTTCTCTGTCATAATTTCATTTTAAAGTAGTTTACTTCATTTAGTCTAGACTTTTTAGAAGTATTCTGTATCAATTTTATTTATCCAGACAGAAAAGCATTGTCAGAATGCCACGTCAGCCCCAGGACTATATTTGCATCTTATTCTCTTTCAGGGATATATTACATACTGCACGTCTAAGTGTTTTCACACAAAATTTACAGATTTTCTTTTCCTGCTCCTCTCTAAACACTTCTCACATAATAGATTTTATTTTTTTATGTAGAAAAAATATTTTATTAAATTGGACAACTATGAAGGCAGACCAAATATTGTCTTGATTTGTGATGCTCCCAGAGCATCACAAATTATCCAGTAGTGGACAACAAGTAACTACAACGTTAGCATTTTGAAACACTCAAGGAGGATTTACGCAAAAGATTTTATGTAGCCCTCATGTGTGAACTATTTAAATAATTTGAAGTGTCTTGTTGTGGTTTGACCCAGCAGGCAGCTAAACACCACACAGCCATTTGCCCGCTTCCAGTGGGATGGGGGAGAGAATTAAGAAAAAATAAAGTAAAACTCATGGATTGAGATGAAGGCAGTTTAATAGGACAGCAAAGGAAGAAGCTATAATAATAACAATAATAGTAATAATAATAACAATAGTAATAATAATAGTAGTAGTAGTAATAACAACAGGAACAATAAGAGAATATAAAAACAGGTAATGCACAATGCAGTTGGTCACCACCTGCTGACCAATATCCAGCTAGTCCCAAAGCAGATATCCCCCCCTCAGCCAACTCCCCCAAGTTATATGCAGAGCACAACATCATATGTTATGGAATATCCCTTTGCCCCCCCCCCCGCCAGTTTCTTATGCATCACCAGTCTTCTTGCTGGCAGGGCATGGGAAGCTGAACATTCCTTGACTTAGTGTAAGCACTACTTAGCAACAATTAAAATATTGGTGTGCTATCAACATTATTCTCCTACTAAATCCAAACCAGCACTGTACCAGCTACTAGGAAGAAAATTAAGTCTATCCTAGCTAAAACCAGGACATGTATATTTCTAGTTTGATGTGAAGAAAACTACAAAGAAGTACAGAATCAGAAACAGAAGTATTTGCATGATGAAACAAATAGGAGGCGATCAAAGTCATGTAACTGATATCAAAATGAGGAAAAATAGATCATTACAATTGAATGGATGTAGTCACAATTATCACTTGATATGAATACTACGGGAGAAACAAATATCATATTCTTAATATGGTAAAGAACAGGATAGCTGAAATCCCTTCACTTCTTGGGCCAGTTGCTGTACACTTTTGACGCAGGATAGGATTTCCTGCTTGCAGTGTTTAAAAATTCAAATCATCAAATGAAATCAAAATTCTTACAATGAAACAGCTCATACATTACTTTATTGCCTCTAATCTGAGAAAATAGTAGTCCCATTGGAGAAGACTTTTCTCCTGCATTCCGTTTCTAATGCTGTCACGGTTGATCAGAGATAATAAAAAAGTATTTACCGTATTATATGCTCTCCATTAAGATAGAACTTTCCTATTTGAAAAGTATTGAGCATCATTGAGTTCAACCGCAATTCAGAACCGTACTTTTTAAAACCGTCTTTGTTACCTACTTGAGAAAGTGCATTCCTTGTTGTCTGCTTTTTATGTAACACTTGCACACAAGCGTTGAATTTTATTCTGAGAATTGATTAATTTTTTTATACCAAAACCATTTATATCCCTGAGATAACACAGAAGTACTTCTACTGCTGTATTTTTTTCAGCAAAGCAAAGCTAATAAATGTGAAATCCTCTCTGCACACTCAAGATATCAAGGTAAGGCGGATACGTTTGAAAAATTGCTCTAATATATCTGAAAATATAAAAATCAATAAGCTATAAAAGCTAAAAAGCTTCTCCAATTTTGTCCCGTTATTGCTCAGTGTAGGTGGCCAGGGCGCTGAGAACAGTCTAAGATTAGAAAAAAAGCTATTATACATCTACATGTGCATGGTGAAGAATATAAGAACCCCCTGTGCAAGTCTGAACGCACCCTTAAGAAGCAGAAGGGAGCTAGCAATCGCCTTCAAGTTCTTGCTCAATTGATTGAGGGCTTGAAAGTGTGCTTGAAGGATTCTACAGCCACAGATGTGGTTCATGCCATTTTTGAACACCAGATAAATCCTTTAAGACTGATTTCAAGTTGTTTCACAGAAATTAAGGGCATAAACCTGCCTGACCAGAGGGAAAGGGAAAGGGAAAGGGAAAGGGAAAGGGAAAGGGAAAGGGAAAGGGAAAGGGAAAGGGAAAGGGAAAGGGAAAGGGAAAGGGAAAGGGAAAGGGAAAGGGAAAGGGAAAGGGAAAGGGAAAGGGAAAGGGAAAGGGAAAGGGAAGGGAAGGGAAGGGAAGGGAAGGGAAGGGAAGGGAAGGGAAGGGAAGGGAAGGGAAGGGAAGGGAAGGGAAGGGAAGGGAAGGGAAGGGAAGGGAAGGGAAGGGAAGGGAAGGGAAGGGAAGGGAAGGGAAGGGAAGGGAAGGGAAGGGAAGGGAAGGGAAAAAAGCAAAATGCAAAGCCTTCATCTTCTTTCATCTCCCTGCACATTGACAAAAACCCACTCCCAGCTGAAGGGTACAGCTGTTCCGTACACTGGTAACCTTTCCACAAGAGGAATCCAGTGCTGCTGTTGAACAAACTTCACAGCCTGGAAGTTGTAAAAATAGATCAAGAAGATCTTTCAAAGATGGGTTTTAGGGTTTTTTGGGGGGTTGGGTTTGGTGGTTTTGGGGTTTTTTTTTTGCTTTTTTTTTTTTTTTTTTAATTAATGACTACATATATAAGAAATAATAACTCAGAAGTTTGTCAAACAGAATTTTTTAACTGAGAACCACTATTGACATTTAGCCAAAGTCTTTTATAATAAGATTCATATGGTATGCTAGAGTGCAGAAAATGTAAAGGGTCCAGTAATAAGGCATTGGTGTGTAGCCTGGTCTCTGAACCTGCTCTAGTTTCCTGTGGTAGCCATGGAACTGCTCCAATTTGCTTCTTCTACATTGTCCCCAAGAAATCTTACATCATGTGGGAATCATCCAGTAAAATCTTCCCCTGCATTTCACCTTCCTCTCTCCTTTGTGTCTCCAAATCGGAGTAAGAGTGAGGAAGTGAGGGCATTACCTTGCATTTAAAATTAAACAAGTATGATTCCATGGATTTTTAGAACAAACCTCTCAAAACTTAAAAGACCTCTTAAGGGAATATTCATACGACAGAAACCAAATGAATGATTTACATTCTATCAAAATAAACTCATCTTGGTCAGAGCATACAACTATTTCGAGCCATCGTTGCCTGCAACCTGGAGGTGAGGAGTTATTCTCAGGTATGCTGTATGCTATTTATAATACCATAAGAAAATACAATCCTGCTATTCTTTATCATACTTCTTCAGACAAAAATTCCCACTGAAATTTCAAATTAGAGAAAAATCTCTGCTAATACATTATGTTCTGAAGAAGCATAGACAGCTAGTGTAAGACATTCTTACTACATGGAGGGAAATCAGATTGTCAGATCTTTCTGGTATTATGGCAAAATGTACACAAACAAGCATTTGACAACACTTGGTCTGAATGACAACACTGTTGAGACTTCCTTTGATTTCCTGAGTTCAGGATTTAGAGAGCTGGGATGAATGTCAGTGAAAGACTGCATAAACATACCAGTTTTTCATATACAGGCCTCAGATTCAAGACACAGAATTTGAATATAACCTTCAGCAAAGGTCCAAATATTGTACCTGACTTTGTAATTTAATAATTCAATAGATTTAAGAAATTGTATTAGTACATTTAAGAACTGGAGAATACAGGCAATCTCACACAGTTAGGAAAAGCACCAAGTGATATTTTGAAAGAATAAATAATCAAAGACATGGAAGTAAAATGAAACATGAGATGAATGGGTGAAAAAGAATGAAATACAACACCACAGTACTATTAACGCCAGACTGCTTAATTAAGGAAAATGCTAGCAAAAGAAAAATGCAATATGATCTAAATATTAATACATTTGGCCTTGAAAACATCAGTACAGTGAGGATCTGGATTATAGTCTGAAAAATATCAGAGATCTGATTTGATCTCCAAAAGTACTGGAGAATGTATCTAGATATCCACATTTTAAGAAAGGCTCAGGTTTTTTCTGGAAAAAGCTGTATTCTTCAAGTGCTCTGAAGCCATGATGGTCTAAGAGATACTTCAGTTTTCTGATAAAATGCTTGTTGAAATGGATATAAACTGGGATGAAAATACTAACTTTAAAATATTACCCCAAATCCTTCATATTTGTATCACTTGGTATAGATTGTGGTTTCAGATAGTGATAATTTGCCTTTTTTTTTCCAACCTGTGCAGATATTTTTACATCAGCTTTTCCTAACAAAGCCAGAAGTTTAATTTTACAGGAGATTATATAAAGATCCAGAAGAACTACATCTGTCATAAGATATTTTTTATGAAACAGGAAACCTGAAAAATTGTAAATGTCAGTATTGACCTGTGAACAAAATTTACAAGTCAAAGTTTGTTTTTAATTTATTGTTTACAGTAACAACATGAGTTAATGACATAAATTTATGTTGTATATTTGTGCATAATTTCTTTTTGAAATTAACCTGACAGCAATATATGACAATATCGCAGTGTTATCTGGAATTATTAGAATGCACTTTGACTTATATCAGAACAAACAGTATTTTTTAACAAATATTGAATATTATGTTGATTCAAGGTACAGTGTGACGTCAAACTTCTCTATATGGTTCTGACTGCAGTCAAGACTCTGTAAAAATAAATGTGGTTCTCCCAAAGAAAAATATCTAATGGACCTGCTGAACTGTCCTGTCTGCTTCTTTTAGCAGCTGTCAGTATTCTGTGATGAGTGATGGAAAATGGGAACTCAATTATGGAGCTAATTGCTGTTCATTATTTCGGTAGGTAAACAGTATCAAGGGGATTTTTAAAACTCTTCTAGACTATGGGCATAAAGTTTGTCCCTAATGTTGAAAGGAAAGAAAAAAGAGAAGAGAGAAAGAGAACAAACTTAGTTTTCTATGAAAAACTAATTTAGTCTGGGATTATTTTTGCCTATGTGTCAATGGAATATTTCATCCATAAAGATACAAAATGGAATTTCAAAATATTTAGTTTGAAAGATTTTGTTGTAGTCATATATATATAGTCAACAATGGAAAGGCATTTTACAAATTCACAAAGGTAGGTGCTGCTGAAGCAATTTACCATATAGACATATCATGTATGAATAGCCTGTTTATCTTCTCTTTTTTTACTTACTGTGTGATGTTTAAAATTCCATTATATAATTGATTTTAAGATTTGGTTGGGTTTTTGTTTTGTTTTGTTTTGTTTTTGTCAGATAACAGAACTCTATTGATTTCTTTAAGTGTAAGTGTCCTGGTTCTGGCAAGGATAGAGTTAATTTCACAAGGAGCCAGGACAGGTGAGCCAAGCTGGCCGGGGGCTATTCCATACCATATGACGTCATGCTCACCATAAAAGGGGGGCTAGTCGGGCAGGGGCGGGTCAGGCTGGCTCCAGGATGGGCTGAGCGTCCCGTTGGTCGGTTGGATCAGTAAATCCTTCTCTGTTATCACCCATTGTGAATATCTGTTATCAGCACTGTTGTTGATTGTTTCCCTCTCCCTTGCTGTCCCAGTAAACTGCCCTTATCCCAACCCTCGAGGCTTTGCCGTTGTTTTTCCGTTCTCCTCCCCATCCCGCTGGGGGAGGGGTGAGCGAGCAGCGTGTGGCACTTAGCTGCCGGCTGGGGCTAAACCACATCAGTAAGGAAGAATTTCCTTCCTAATTTTTAGAAGTTGCAGTAAAATATATTTACATTTTAAACAGTATTGACATTTTCTGAACACTGTAGTGTCTACAAAAACATTGTCACTACATGGTGCCTATCTTATATTTTTATTACTTTTTTCCATGTAATGCTTCTCAGCTCTATTTACAGTCAACTTTTCCTTACAGTCAAGTAAAAGTCAAGCTTATAAGAAGGGGTAAGAAATAGGCACAAATATTATTAGACTATATGATTAAAAAATGAGTTAGCAATGCAATATTGACCTAGTCCTTTTTCCTGAATCTCCAGGCATTTTACGGTGGATGTGGGTATATATTCTGGCAAGAATTATAAAAGCAGATCACAGCTTCCAGCTAAGCAGTGATTCATTCCTAGACCTGGATTTTAAAGTGTATGTACTGTGTCAGAAAATGACCTCCTAAAATAAGGGAATTATGTAATATTAATGTCTGCACTATTCCCTGCAAAATATACTGTAGGTTGCTGGACTTTTCACTTATTACTATTTTATTTTAAATGGATGAAATTTTAATTTTTATTATAGGAAACAAATATGAAAATTATTGCATTTATTTTTGTAGCAGCTAAGCAAAGTCAGTAGGAATTTAGTAATATTCATTTAAAACAGTTTTAAAGGGTAACTGCAAAGGAAAAATAAATGTACTTGCACTTTTTACTGCTCCTTTATGCTTTACAAATGTGATTATGCTGGGGGTTTGCTTGTTTGTTTACTTCTACTATATTTTTATCTTGGAAACATGTTATTTACTTTCAGTTATTTGCACGGAAGCCTATGAAGAACAAAGCACTTGTATGGGATAGTGACATCACAGTGGCCAGAAACCTGACCTGACTTGCCAGAATCCTTTAATTAAAGAATATAAATGCAGAATCAATAAGGGCTTCTGGAAACTACACTTCTAACTTAGCCTGAATCTTTCAAAATATATCTTCCTGTTACATGTGTGTGATCTTTGTAGCAACAAAACCTAAAATAAATAATCATCCACCCCTCGGAGAAACTGAAAGCAAACTGCTTCCTAAACACTCAGTCTCCTGGTATTCTAGAGATATCCAGAAATAATATATGTTCAGACTTGCATTGTTTCATTTTTTTGTGACAATAGGCTTCCCAAAGGAAGATGGATTAATTCAACCAAACAGAATTGGCAAAACATGTTGGTTTTTTTCTAGACTGAAATCTGAATCAAGTGGCTTTTGGCCCAGTTGAATAGGTAGCACTTATGCACAATACTTCGTGGAATAAATTTCATACTTCAGTTTGTGCAGAAGTCTTGCTAAAAGTAGGCTGGCAGTTTACATGAATTTTTATATAATATTATTCAAAACCAGATAAAATAATGAAATGTGGGATAAATTCCGTGCAATCACTAAGCTTTTCATTACCTGGTGAGACTCATCAATATGCAGCTCTTTAATCTTGAGCAACATACAATGTTTGTGTGTATTAAAGTATATTGTGTATTTGATATCGTGTTTCTACTGAAAGTGCATATTTTACCATCTTGATACAGTAATATAAACTAAAGCATCTTTAAAAAAAACAAACCACACATCATTTTTTTCTTTCTCTTTGTTGTTCTCTGCTTAAAAACTAAAAAGTACTAAAAGGAATCATACATATGTCTGGGTATGTTGAAATAGATCATGTCCTTATTAATTTGTTCTCTTAGAATCTCTCCTACTTCAGGAAAATAGTAGAAGTGCTTACTAAGCAAGTTAACAGCAGAATTTGAAGGAATGAGTTTGCGGTTATTTCATGAAGAACAAGCACGATTTTCCATTAATTTTCATGAAACTTCCACTATAAACAGTCTTTTCATCAGAAGTCCATACATTAAAGCTGATGAATGGTCTTGAAAAAATCCTGGTCAAGGAAAATATTGGTGAACTTCATTAAGAAAGTGAATTCTAGCTGTTACGTGCTATATTATTTGTTGCAGGTTGATAATTCATTGATTTTGTGATTCTAGAGGTCTCACTATCAAAAGGAACTTGATAGAGTCAGGGTTAAAGCAAAGTCAGAAAAAAAATTCACAAACTTCTTAACCATGTATTTATTTCTATGCATTTTCACAGATGACAATGTACAAAGTACATTTACAAATTACTCTTTTTATATGACTGGTACACCTTAGATAGTTTCTACACAGTTGCTCTCTTTGAAAAGAAACACATTCATGGGTAAATAAGTGCCTATACAAAATGTACAGTCTTCGAGGACACATTTAACCATCAAGAAGTTCTGGAATTTATTATAAAATCAGTGCTAGATTTTAGCATTATTGCTAGATTCCACTTTCAATGTTAACATCATACTTGTCTAGTTCCTCTGCAATTTCTGATGGATAAAGTGTTTAGTTAGATTCAGAAATATTCTAATATTTTCTCTTCATACAGAGAAACAATTTGTTACACAAGCAGCCTCATTATTGGCAAGGCAATTACTTTAGCGGAAGGTGCTATTCAGTGAAGATAAAGATACAAGTAATTAGACCATGCTGTTGCTCTCCACAGATAAATTCTGGTCTTAGCAGGAGATTTTTGGTATCCATGGAGATGGGAGACTTTATATATATATATGTAAGAGAAATGTCTTAACCCTGAATCTGAAAATGGTTCCTATCTCTATGGATTTTTTCTGTCCTAATGTAATGGCAACACAGCAGTTTTGAAATGCTCTTTAGAGAAGAGTCTGCTTTAACAAAAGCCAGTTTAAGAAAGGCATACAATGCAATACAAAATAATGAATATTGAATTCTTATTTTCTTTATTAATGACATTCTTGTTTCTAGAACTTCTAACCAAAGACATACATGCCACTATGATGTATTAAGCTTAAATCACTATGAAGCAAACATTTATTTGCTTCACAAGACAGATGGTTTCTGACTGTAGTCTGAAGAAATGAGAAAGATAAATTTTAACAAGACTCAAGGATATAACAGGAAAATAATCCTTATATAGCCATGAATTAATGGGATTTTTACTAGATAAAGAAAAATTATCAGAAATGTATTTATACAAAAAGGCAAAGAACTTATTTCAGTCAAGGGCAGGGACCTACAATACTGTAAAACTCTAACTCATGAATTTCACAAATATTTTGGCCAATGAAGGAGATGCATCTACTTTTTCAGCCACATAGAGGCCTGGTGGATGATCTTGAAGAAATCAAATTTCACCTCAGTATCTCAGTTCCGTGATCTGGGATAAGCATCTTAACATCTATTAATGAATATTAAAAGAATAAATGAATGAATGAATGGTTCTGTGGACTCATTACTCCCACTTAACGTCTCGCTTGGGAAAAAGCATACAGGTTTTAATCATAAGAGTAAAAAGAATACTTTGATGAATAATTATACATAAAATACTTATATGTACATATATTTTCATATGCATATGTATGTATGGTGATGTATATATGGATGTGTGTATACTGAATTAAAAGTAGTGTATTTACTGAAATGATCATGAATAGTTACCAGAAATTCATGTTTTTAACCATACATGGAGAGTGCCACAGCATCAGGAGGTGTACCTGAGCCTCACAAGCAATGTCCACAATTTTAATGAATCTCTCTCATGAAGATACATGCTTATGACTTGGGTTCATTCAGACAAAATTCAGTCTGATATAGCCAAATGTAGAGTTATATATCAAGAGATAATTTAGAGAAGGATTTAAAAGTAGAGAAAGCAGGCACAGGAATGGGAGGAAGAAGAAATTAATCAGAAGTGTGAGGAATAATTTAACATTTGCTCCTACCCAGTATGTCTGCAAATTCCGTCTGTCAATGTGACAGTGAACGTCATTAGTTTTCTAGGAAGGAGGCTCGTCTGCAGTGCTTGCCCAGGACTGGCCACCTATAACACCATAGTGAGCCATTGAGCAAGCAACAGGACCTCCAGGCCCATTCACATAGCAGAAGCCCTAGGGAAATGATCTGAAACTCATGGTACCCTCAAAGCTCAACTACAGAACACACTAGATGGACCTGCTCCAGAATGAGCTTGAAGGAAGTCTCAGAATGAAACCAGTGAAGGACTTCCACAAATTTGATTTTGAGAACTGCTTGGATGTTGCTACTTCATAGCAGTGTTTCTCCAGGTAGATTAGACCTATAGGTTTCTGTAAGTCTTATACAGTAAAGTCCCAGAATACTGGAACTGTAAAATAAAACTGAAAGAATCCTTTTCCAACTCTTTTTTCAACCCAGTCATAGTAGGAAGTAGAAGTTAGATTACCTAGTAATCCATCTAGATTATGTTTAGGATAAGCTCTTAGCTCCATTTACTTCAAAAATCGCCATTTATTTCAAATATTTTGGATCAAAATTACAAGAAAAAAATGCAAAAGCAAAAGGTTCAGGTTAGCTGTCTTTATTATATCATCCACAAAACATGTAATTTGGGGTAGAATCAAAAACATATAAAAGAATATTCAGTACTTTGTGTGGCAGGCACTCCTCCCAGTATCCTTTTGTATCATCAGCAAACCTGCTGAGGGTACACTCTGTCCCCTCATCCAGGTCATCCATGAATATGTTCAGTAGGACTGGACCCAGTACTGATCCCTGGGGCATGCCACTAGCTACAGGCCTCCAATTAGACTCTGCACGGCTTACCACAACCCTCTGATCTCTGCCATTCAACCAGTTCTCAATCTACCTCACTGTCCACTCATCTAACACACACTTCCTAAGCTTATCTATGAGGATCGTATGGGAGACAGTGTCAAAAGCCTTGCTGAAGTCGAGGTGGACAACATCCACCACTCTACTCAGCTTGTCATGCCATCATACAAAGCTATCAGATTGGTCAACCATGATTTCCCCTTGGTGAATCCATGTTGACCACCCCGATAATCTTCTTTTCCTCCACGTGCTTAGAGATGACCCCTAGAATAAGCTGTTCCATCACCTTTCCACGGGTGGAGGTGAGGCTGACTGGCCTCTGAGGAAGCTGGCAGAAGTAATCACCAAGCTACTTCCCATCATTTATCAGCAGCCCTGGCTAAAGGGGGAGGTCCCAGTTGACTGGAGGTTAACCAACCTGACACCCATCTCCAATAAGGCATGGAAGGAGGATTCGGAGAACTACAGGCCTGTGAATCTCACCTCAGTGCTGGGAAAGGTTGTGGAGCAGATCATCTTGAGTGCCATCACATGGCATGTGCAGGATAACCAGGTGATCAGGCCCAGTTAGCATGGGTTCATGAAAGGCAGGTCCTATTTGACCAACCTGATATCCTTCTATGACAAGGTTACCCACTTAGTGGATGAGGGAAAGGTTATGGATGTTGTCTACCTGGACTTTTGTAAAGTCTTTGACACTGTTTCCCACAGCATTCTCCTGGAGAAAGTGGCTGCTCATGGCTTAGATAGGCATATGCTTCTTTGGGTAAAAAACTGGCTGGATGGCCAGGCCCAAAGAGTTGTGGTGAATGGAGTTAAATCCAGTTGGCGGCCAGTCACAGGTGATGTTCTTCAGGGATCAGTATTGGGGTCAGTTCTCTTTAATGTCTTTATCAATAATCTGGATGAAAGGATCAAGTGCATTCTCAGTCAGTTTGCAGATGACACCAAGTTGGGCAGGAGTGTTGATCTGCTTGAGAGCAGAAAGGCTTTACAGAGGGATCTGGACAGACTGGATCATTGACACAAGGCCAGCTGTATAAGCTTCAAGGCCAAGTGCCAGATCCTGCACTTGGGTCACAACAACCCCATGCAACGCTACAGGCTTGGGGAAGAGTGGTTGGAAAGCTGCCTGGCAGAAAAGGACCTCGGACTGTTGGTTGACAGCTGGCTGAACATGAACCAGCAGCGTGCTGAGGTGGCCAAGAAGGCCAACAGCATCCTGGCTTGTATCAGAAATAGTGTGGCCAGCAGGACTAGGGAAGCGATCATGTACTTCACAATGCTGAGGTTGCACCTCAAGTGCTGCATTCAGTTTTCGGCTCCTCACTACAAGAAATACATTGAGGTGCTAGAACACATCCAAAAAGAAGAGTAACAAACCTGGTGAAGGTGTCCTATCCCACTTGGTGGGTTAGGATGAGGTTAACTTTTTAGTTCTCTGCGCAGTAATCAGGAGTAATGACAATTACTGTAGAGGTTCAAACAAATCACAAATTTACTTGAAACTCAGCAGAACTACAAAAGATAATGGCTTGGCAAAAGTTGTAACAAAACTTAGTGGAACTATGAAAGGTAATGGCTTAGCAAAATTTGTGACGATATTACCCTAATGTGCCAAAAATGAAGTTAGAGACTGAAGTGGTTCAGCCCCAGCTGGCAGCTGAACACCATGCGCTGCTCGCTCACCCCTCCCCCGGCGGGATGGGGAGGAGAACGGAAAAACAAAGGCAAAACCTCGTGGGTTGGGATTAGGACAGTTTACTGGGACTGCAGGGGAGAGGGAAACAATCAACAGCAGTACTGATAACAGATATTCACAATGGGTGATAACAGAAAGCAATTTACTGATCTGGCAACTGAGCGACCAACTGGACACTCGGACCATCCCGGAACCACATTGAACCCACCTGCCCCGACTAACCACCTTTTGTGGTGAGCATAATGGTATGGAATAGCCCCTGGCCAGCTTGGATCACCTGTCCTGGCTCCTTGTGAAAATTAACTCTATCCTAGCCAGAACCATGACAAAGAGAGTGATAGAGAGGAAAAGCGAGAGAGAAAGAGAGAGAGAGAGAGAAAGAGAGAGAGAAACAGAGAAAGAGAGAGAAAGAAAGGGAAAAAAGGAGAAAGAAAGAAAGAAAGAAAGAGAAAAAGAAAGAAAAGAAAGAAAGGGAGAAAGAAAGAAAGAAAGAAAGAAAGAAAGAAAGAAAGAAAGAAAGAAAGAAAGAAAGAAAGAAAGAAAGAAAGAAAGAAAGAAAGAAAGAAAGAAAGAAAGAAAGAGAAAGAAAGGAGAAAGGAAGGAAGAAATTAAGGAGGAAAGGAAGGAAGGGAGGAAGGAAGGAAGGAAGGGAAGAAGGAAGGAAGGAAGGAAGGAAGGAAGGAAGGAAGGAAGGAAGGAAGGAAGGAAGGAAGGAAGGAAGGAAGGAAGGAAGGAAAGAAAGGAAAAGAAAAAAAAGAGAGAAAAGGTATCACCACCCTTGGATCCAGCGATGTTCTCTGCTCGTAGTTGTAGTCCTTCAGGTGGTCAGCGCATGCCGAAAGCTTGTGTTTCCCCTTTTTATAACCCAAAATGCTCTGCATAGGTGGGGGTCTGTCATCACTGAGCAGGCACAGTACGTGCTCAGGAATGTTCAGAAATGAGTCAGTAGGTTGTGGGGGTCTTGGGCATCTCACTGCCCCCCCCCCCCCGCCTTGGAGATCGACTGAGTGATGGCCTTTCACAGGCATGCACACACAGGACACAGGTGGTCTTTTGTCTACATGTTTCAGGAATAGGGGAAGGGGCTTACAAGACAATATCCTGCCTCCGCAGATTCTGTCCTTGGCTGACACAGATGTCTGTACCATTCCCTCAACATTCCCTCGTTATCAGTTTATCCCTGCTTGGGTCAAGACGGATGTTTGTGACATTCACTTCTTATCAGAGCCTTACAGAAGGGTCTAGAGAACAAGTCCTGTGAGGAACAGCTGAGGGAACTGGGGTTGTTTAGTGTGGAGAAAAGGAGGATGAGGGGAGACCTTATTGCTCTCTACAACTACCTGAAAGGAGATTTTACTGAGGTGGGTATTGATCTCTTGTCCCAAGTAACAAGTGACAGGACAAGAGAAAATGCCCTCAGGTTGTGTCAGGGGATGTTTACATTGGATATTATTCACTGAAAGCACTGGAACCGGCTGCCCAGGGAAGTAGTTGAGTCACCATCCCTGGAGGTATTTAAAAGATGTGTAGATGTGGCACTTAGGGACATATTTTAGTGGTGGACTTGGTAGTGCTGGGTTAACCATTAGACTTGATTTTAAAAGTAGTTTCCAACCAAAAAACTTCTGTGATTCTATGATTCTATAAATTTCTGGAAACAAAATAAGTTCACTGAAATTTGTAAGAAGCCTTTCAATTCTTATCATTATGCTTAGCTGAGTAAAACTAAATAGCATACTTATATGTTGTAGTATGAATTTGTGTAAAAATGCTTTTTTTTAAATTGTCCATGCCTAGTGTTTGTTACTACTAATAAGCTTGCTGGTTTATTCACATTTACACATTTATTTTATATAATGATACGGCAGAGCACATAGTTGTGACTAGTGCCAATAATATTTCATTTTAAAAATATATATATAATTTAATTATGATGTTTCTGTAAAGTTTCCAGAAACATTAGTGGGATTTTTTTCTTCTGATGTGCTTTTTTTTATAATCAAAAAATATTTCTAATAAATGTGCTGGTTTTTTCCTTTAAGATGCTTAGGTGAGAATTAACACCAGTGTTTGAACTTGTGGATTAATTTTTAACTTATGGATTCAATTTCATCCTATCTGTGCAGCAAACTGTCTTCTTTATTGTCCACTTTAGTTTATTGTAATGGTAAACTTACACTCAGAAACAGCCTAAGTATATAACTATATGAGTTAGTGACCCATAAGAATACTGTCTTAGCTTTCATTTACAGACAGAAATGTTAGATACTACTGCTACCATGGCTGAGGCTAAGGCTATAATTCTTTTAGATGTCAAAATGTGTGTATGTGTTGTGGTGGGTTGACCCTGGCTGAGGGCCAGGTGCCCACCAGAGCCACTCTATCACTCCCATCCTTCTCTAGACAGGTGAGAAAAAGTATAACAAAAAGCTTGTGGGTCGAGATAAGGACAGGGAGAGATCATTCACTAATTATCGTCACTAGCAAAAAAGACTGAACTTAAGAGAGGGAATTCATCTAATTTATTACTAAGCAAAACAGAGTAGAGGAGTGAGAAATAAAATCAAATCTTAAAACACCTCCCCCCCACCCCTCCCATCTTCCCGGGCTCAACTTCACTCCCGGCTTCAACCTCCACCCCCCCCTCAGCAGCACAGGGGGATGGGGAATGGGGGTTACGGTCAGTTCATCACACGTTGTTTCTGCCACTTCTTCCTCCTCAGGGGGAGGACTCCTCTCATCATTCCCCTGCTCCAGCATGGAGTCCCTGTCATGGGAGACAGTCCTTCACAAACTTCTCCAACGTGAGTCTCTCCCATGGGCTACAGTCCTTCATGAACTGCTCCAGCATGGGTGCCTTCCATGGGGTGCAGACCTTCAGGAGCAAACTGCTCCAGTGTGGGGTTACCCATGGGGTCACAAGTCCTGCCAGCAAACCTGCTCCAGCGTGGGCTCCTCTCTCCATGGGTCCACAGGTCCTGCCAGGAGCTTGCTCCAGCGCGGGCTTCCCACGGGCCACAGCCTCCTTCGGGTGCCTCCACCTGCTCCGGCGTGGGGTCCTCCACGGGCTGCTGGTGGAATCTCTACACCCTGTCATCCTTCCTCCACAGGCTGCAGGGGGACAGCCTGCTTCACCATGGTCTTCACCACGGGCTGCAGGGGGATCTCCGCTCCGGCGCCTGGAGCAACTCCTCCCCCTCCTTCTGCACTGACCTTGGTGTCTGCAGATGTTCTTACATCTTCTCACTCCTCTCTCCGCCAGCAAAAGCACGCTCTCTAGTTGTTTTTTCCCTTCTTAAATATGTTATCACAGAGGCACTGATTGGCTTGGCCTTGGCCAGCGGCGGGTCCGTCTTAGAGCCGGCTGGCATTGGCTCTATCAGACACAGTGGAAACTTCTAGCAGCTTCTCACAGAAGCCACCCCTGTAGCCCCCCCTGCTACCAAAACCTTGCCACGCAAACCCAACACATGTGTATATGTGTCTCTATGTGCGTGCATGCACATATATACATGCCATACTCTGAGGTACAAAACAAGATTCCAAAAACTGACATGTACCTCTTAACTGTACCGCATGGCAGGCACAGTAAAAACCAATAGGGTGGAGCAGTGGGAGACATTTTTTTTCAGAGAGCTACCAGCCACCTGTGAGCACCTGGAAAAAGTCAAAATATACTTCTACCCTACATCCTTTGGGGAAAATATGTAGTATGTGTTTTTCTTATGCCTCCAATAAAGCAATACCTGAAAAGGAGTCTAGTAGATCTGTATTACAGTATTTTATTTAATCCATGTTATCAAACTTGTAAAGATAGAACTTTATGAATTCACAATCTGACTTATAACAAAATTGCCTGATTGCAATCTTTCTTTATTAATAAAGTTAATGACTTATTATTCAGAGAAAACAAAATAAATTTAAGAAATTAAAACATTTAACTAAGAAAAAATAGTAAAAAATAGAAAAAATACAGAAAAGGAAAGTTTTTTGTAAATTTCTTTCAATTTACAAATAACCAAGTTGTGTTTAAACACAAACTTTTTATGGGTTTAGATTTTGATTTTTCCACCAATAGGAAAAAAAATAATACAACAAAAGAGGAAACCAAAAAGTATTCTAACCATTTGGTCTTTTAAAAATAAACCAAAATGTAACAAAACAAAAAGCCCTAAACAAACATGACTACATACCTCATCCAGCTATATTTTAAGAGAAAAGATTATACTATGTTAGTACTTTGACCAAAATGCCTTAAGGATTAAGAGAGGTACACAAGACTTTTCTAAAATGTTAAGTGAAATATTTAAGGGGGAAAAATTTATACAATGACACTATATGTGGTGGTTTTTATTGCTGGGTCTTATGAATCTATGACTTTTACATGCTTCCTTGAGGTGACTTCCAAAGACCTTACTATCTATTGTGAAAATCTAGTGTCTTAACACAGGGCTTAGATTCAATTTTGGCAATAGTGTACCTGAACTATAGAAACCAGAACACTTTTTTAAAGCAGTCCTCAGATTCTTCCAAAGGCTGATAATTAAATTGAAAGAAAAATGTAAAAAAAAATTTATTACTTTTGTCTCTAGATCTTCTAAACACAGAGAAGAAGCCCTTCTGCATGTTTTCAACAGAAATCTTTGGTTATATTTCTACTTTTAAACTAAATCTCAGGAGGCATATGAACACACCTACATCTTAATTATAATCTAGCTGTTGCTACTACAGTTAAAAGCTCAAATATCTTTTATAAATTTTTGAAACTTTTCTTCAGGATCTTACAATGGGTAATATGTAATCAGCCTGGAGAACAAAAAAGCCCCAACTATGGTAACCCTTGGCTTCATGTGCTAATTTCATTATACTAGTATACAGTGGCAGTGTGGTTTGTGCACTTTACTAGGTTGTATAGCAAGCAAGTGCCATCTATACAACAATGGAAAGAGTACAGCACAGTAATTTTGAAATCATTAATTCTACCTTTGGACGCTGTGTTATGAAGTAGGCAATGTCTTTTAGTCATGCAAGAAAACAACCTGTTTATATACTTATTTCAAAATAGTAAGATTAGTCTAAATGTCTTGATTGATTTCCAGGTCATGACACTTCTCTAAGTATGATGTAGTCTTTGCTGTTCATAATAGAAAATCACATCCTTTCTTCAATCTGGAAGGCAGAAAATATGACAGTGTTTGAACAGTAATAATCCTTTTCATGACTCATGCATTCTCATTTTTCTTTAAAATGATACTTTTTCCTGTGTAAAATCACAAGTAAACATGCTTATTCAATGCCTATCAGCCAGACAATTTGTTCAGACAGTGGAAGATCAGTTTTCAAAGTTATTGTAATCCACGCCATTTCCTTCTATCACTTTATATACAAAACATATAGACCAAAACAGAATTCTGAAGACCAGTATATTTCATCTCTCACTTTGACAAGAGAATTACTGAGACACAGTGGAATTTTTTGTTCCAAGTGACTTTCTTTCAGAAATATAAAACATAAGTGTTAGGTAGGGTTATCCAGCACGTACTGGATTACAGAGAATTTTTGAAACCCCCCAGTTTAGACAAATGAATCTTTTTAACCCTGAATGTTTTCACTTGTAATTGTATGCATGTTCAGTTTCTATTTTCAGTGCCTCTGGACTGAAAAAGACAACAGAGTATTTTCTTTAATTAAGTTTAAAATCATATAGTATTTCTACAGACTGTATAGCCCAGTTCTGGAAGACACTTTAATTTGTTCTTAATTTTAAACATCCATGCATTCATACCGATTTTAGTAGTTTCATTCATGTTTCAAGCCTATGCATGAATGTTTTGCTAAACCAAGAACTTACCTCTTCTAATCATGAGTATATTGTACAACAAAACCTTCTGATTCTGACCCAGAGAAGAGGCAATGAGAGAAAGGAGCCCTAGATTCTAAAATTTATAAATGTCATCTAAGAACTTCATAATAGTTGCTCACAATTTAGAGCAATGTGTTTTGCAACTTATTTGTGTACACATACAAACTTCAGTAAAAAAGTAATCAATTGCAACACCTGTATTTGTCTTTGGTCACATGCCAGTGTCATCTTATATATGTGAGTAAAAACAATAGTCAATTTAGAAAGTAATCAAAGGGAAGAAGTAGAAAAGTACAATTTAGAGGCAGGATGTAACCATGCAAAATGTAGGATGTTTTCTCCTTCAGAATAAACTCATTTTTTTACTGGGAAAAGAGGCAGAAATTATCTTACTTTGACAGAAAGTGTATTTCCCTTGAAACCCATAGGTATTGAAAGATAAACCAGATCAGAATCACTGTTTATACTGAGTCTTATGAAACTGGGAACATTACAACATTATTACTAATCTAAAAATATATTTAAACAGTAGCAATCAGAGCAGAAATTGTGCACAATGTTCAGACCAAGTGTTTAGGTAACACAGCACCATATTATCACATCATTAAAATTCATACTTTCTTGGTATATGGTAATGTGTATTAGACTTTAAAGAAACAAGGAAGTATAAGTTTAAAATTAGTGTAATTTATTTAGGTGAAAAGATTTCAGGAAAGAATGTGATAAACAGTCTGCTGAATAGAGCTGGGAGTTAGCTACACATCTATGCATCAAATGTGGAATTAAGAAGAAATCTATGTAACACAATCGAGTAGAATTCTTTTATTATGGGAGAGAACATTCTCATGAATAAGGAGGACCTGGTAGCGGACATCAAGCTCAAGGGCAGCCCTGGCTGCAGTGACCAGGAAATGGTGGAATTCAGGATCCTCAGGGCAGCAAGGAAGGCGTGCAGCAAGCTCACTACCCTGGACTTCAGGAGAGCAGACTTTGGCCTCCTCAAGGATCTGCTTGCTAGAATACAATGGGACGAAGCCCTGGAAGGAAGAGGGGTCCAAGACAGCTGGCTAATATTCAAGGGTCACCTCCTCCAAGCTCAGCAGCGATGCATCCCAACAAAGAGGAAGTCGAGCCAAACCACCAAGAGGCCCCCATGGATGAACAAGGAGTTCCTGGGCAAAGTCAAACAAAAAAAGGAAGCCTACAGAGGGTGGAAGCAAGGGCACGTAGCCTGGGAAGAATACAGAGAAACTGTCCAAGCAGCCAGGGAGCAGGTTAGGAAAGCCAAAGCCCTGACAGAAATTAGTCTGGCCAGAGATGTCAAGGCCAACAAGAAAAGCTTCTATAGGTATGTCAGTGATAAAAGGAGGATGAGGGAAAATGTGGGTCCCCTCCGGAATGAAACGGGTGACCTGGTTACCCAGGATATGGAGAAGGCTGAGGTACTCAATGACTTCTTTCCCTCAGTCTTCACTGGCAAATGCTTGAGCCACACTGCCCAGGTTGTGGAAGGCAGGGACTGGGAGAATGCAGAACTGCCCACTGTAGGCGAAGATCAGGTTTGAGCATATCTAAGGAACCTGAAGGTGCACAAGTCCATGGGACCTGATGAGAAGCATCTGCGGGTCTTGAGGGAACTGGCGGATGAAGTGGCCAGGCCACTCTCCATCATATTTGAGAAGTCCTGGCAGTCTGGCGAAGTTCCCGCTGACTGGAAGAGGGGGAACATAACCCCCATTTTCAAGAAGGGAAAAAAGGAAGACCCGGGGAACTACAGGCTGGTCAGTCTCACCTCTGTGCCTGGCAAGATTATGGAGCAGACCCTCCTGGAGACTATGCTCAGGCACATGGAAAATAAGGAGGTGATTGGTGACAGCCAACACGGCTTCACTAGGGGCAAATTGTGCTTGACAAACTTGGTGGCCTTCTGTGATGGGGTTACAGCGTTGGTGGATAAGGGACAGGCAGCTGACATCACCTACCTGGACTTGTGCAAGGCATTTGACACTGTCCCACACGACATCCTTGTCTCTGAATTGGAGAGACATGGATTTGATGGATGGACCACGCGGTGGATAAGGAACTGGCTGGATGGTCGCACTCAAAGAGTTGCAGTCAACTCCTCAATGCCAAAGTGGAGAATGGTGACGAGTGGTGTTCCTCAGGGGTCGGTACTGGAACCGGCACTGTTTAACATCTTTGTCGGCGACATGGACAGCGAGATCGAGTGCACCCTCAGCAAGTTTGCCGACGACACTAAGCTGTGTGGTGGGGTTGACACGCTGGAGGGAAGGGATGCCATCCAGAGGGACCTTGACAGGCTGGAGAGGTGGGCCCGTGCGAACTGCATGAAGTTCAACAAGGCCAAGGGGAAGGTCCTGCACGCGGGTTGGTGCAATCCCAAGCACAACCATAGGCTGGGCGAGGAATGGACTGAAAGCAGCCCCGAGGAGAAGGACTTGAGGGTATTGATTGATGAGAAGCTCAACATGAGCTAGCAGTGTGTGCTTGCAGCCCAGAAAGCCAACCGTGTCCTGGGCTGCATAAGAAGAGGCCTGACCAGCAGGTCGAGGGAGGTGATCCTGCCCCTCTACTCTGCTCTTGTGAGACCCCACCTGGAGTACTGCATCCAGCTCTCGGGGCCCCAGTGCAGGAGAGACATGGAGCTGTTGGAGTGAGTCCAGAGGAGGGCCACGAAGCTGATCAGAGGGCTGGAGCACCTCTCCTGCTGAGAGAGTTGGGGCTGTTCAGCCTGGAGAAAAGGCGGCTTTCTGGGAGATCTAATTGCAGCTTACCAGTACCTGAAGGGGGCCTACAGGAAAGATGGAGAGGGACTGTTTATCAGGGAGTGTAGTGACAGGACAAGGGGTAATGGGTTTAAACTGAAGGAGGGTCGATTTAGACGAGATGTTAGAAAGAAATTCTTTACTGTTAGAGTGGTGAGGCACTGGAACAGGTTGCCCAGAGAGGTTGTGGATGCCCCATCCCTGGAAGTGTTTAAGGCCAGGTTGGATGAGGCTTTGGGCAATGTGGTCTAGTGGAGGGTGTCCCTGCCCATGGCAGGGGTGTTGGAACTAAATGATCTTTGAGGTACCTTCCAACCCAAACCATTCTATGAATCTATGATTCTATGATTCTATGAGAACATATTGCTTACAAAGCAAATATTACTTATTACAGTAAAGATCAGATAATCTTGGTTACAGAGATGACAGATTTATTTGTTGAACATCCTCTAAAGTAAAAAGACTTAATTAATTTTCTTACCTTGAATTAAAAATTAATGGGGTACTACCAATTTCTTAGATACATAACAAAAAATTTTCTCTTCCTTGGATAGTCATGAATGGCTGGTGGTAGAAAGCAACTTTAGTCTAAAAGACCCCGAATTGATATAATTTAAATTGAACAGCTAGATCAATTGCAAACAAACAAACAAACAAAAATAACTGCAATTTATGGTGGTTTTGTTTGGTTTGGTTTAGTTTTATTTCAAAAGGATTTGTTTTAACAAATTAAGGAGCTAATTAGTCACATTAATTAATTATTTTAGCTGGACTTAGAGAAGCTCAAAACTCTGACTGGAAAATGTAATAGAAGCAAAGCGAAAAATTTATATGGAATTGCTCAGCTATGAAAATTAACACTTCAGAGAAGATGTTAAGTATAAACAGGTCGTGTAAGAGAAGCAGTAGAAAGAAAGCTAAAATTCAAGTTTTGCATTGAAGAGAGATTTGCCAGAAGTAAAAATAAAACCTTAATAGAGGTAATCTTTTAGTTGATCTTCAACTATTAGGAGAATGAAGAAGGAAAAAAAAAAAAAAAGAAAAAAAAGCATTTCTTAAATAAAAATATTCAAAGTTATTTAAGTAAACTAAAGTAATATTTTGTTTCATTTTCAATAATGGCAGAGATGTTGAACACTAAGACAATGCTTCTAAAGAGAAATAGTATTTTCACAAGATGAGCCAAACTGCAAGACACTAGAGCATTCACACTCGAAGGGCTAGATGTAACTCCATATCATAATTCTTTAGGAATCAACAAATTAACAGGTTCAACAGCAAAAATTTGTAATAAATTACTCATGTGGAAGGTAGGGGTGGAGGAATTACATGACTGGCAAATATAAAACAGGCTAAACTATTCATTGATTCAAGAAGAAGAAAGAAAGATTCAACTACTGTAGGCTCATTATTCTCCCTTAATAGATCTTGCCAGACTATATAAACTAAAAGATAATGTTGGCAAAGGAACAAATGGATATAACATCAGTATTGATAAAATTAGTCTGGCTATTATATGAAAGTTTGCAGTCATCAGAGCAGCATACTTGAGGAACAGACTTCCCACTGGAATAAGGAAGTAAAACTAGTATCCAATTTTAAGATAGAGCTTGATTCCCTTATGAATAACATTGCATAATGTGATTGTGTGTAATGAGAAAAAAACTTAATATGACTATAGTGTAATGCACTTAATCTCCAAATGTAATTGTATGTGATAAAAATTAATTTAAGTTCCTTTATTTTAATACATTATATTTCCAAGCCACAAAATTCTCACCAGAAAGTGTTAAGTTATTCCTTAAGTTTAGCAGGAAATCAATCTCCAGAGCGAAAACTGAAAAGGACATTGTATTCTTATGTAATCATACGTGAATTCAGTCACCTATTGCTGACACCAAGGTTCGTATGAAATGTGGTAAGGGATGGACAGCTGTAGCTAACATACTGCTTTATTCCCTGTCACAGTCTTAGCTGGCATCTGTTTTACTAAAGAATAAATTTTTTCCAAATCTCTCCAGTTCTACTCTGAATGAGATAGATGATATTTAAAAGAATAGTTAGAGTGAAGAAAATGCCCACTGCAAGAATTTATGGTTAAATTAAAGGATGAATTTGGCTGCTGAAATATAGAATACAGTTCTAATGATAGTGACCTTACTGAGTACTTAGGCAATCAAACTACGTATGTTTGTCAAGAAAGAGTGAAAAAGTATGAGAGATTCATATCATGATAGTAGGTATTTCTAGATCATTAATACTGCACATTGTTTATTATCTAAGTGTAATATGCCTGGCAGGAGGGGGGCAAGGGCAGGGGGAAGGGGGGGATCCACTTGATTTTTATCTAAGCCAGGCTAACATATTTTTCTGGTTTTCTACTAAAAGTAATCCTAAGGAGGAACATTACCCAGAAGATCTTGTATTTGTCTGATTCTGTCTCATGCTCTTTCCTCTCAGGTTCTTACTCTGCTTTTTTTTTTTTTCCAATCTTTTCCTTTCACAATCCCCAAACTCAACTATCTTCACAGCAAATTATATGGAATCCACTATAAATAAATACTGCAAAAATGTACCTGTATGTGGGCCTTTACACTCTCTCTGTTCAGTCTCACAAGGGATCACACTTGTAGCAGCATGTCCCAGAGTTCAACAAATCCAGACTCCAGATAATAAGGGAATATAATACTAAAATAATGGTGCTGGTTTATCAATCATCATTGAAAAGAATGAAGGTGCAGAATTCAGCAGCTTTCCTTCTGTCGATTTTTATTCCTTTCAGCATCTGTTATCTTCTCGGGTTTGTTTTTTTTTTTTCAATCTTGCCTGAAGGGTCCTATGTGATAAACAGTGTATTTCCAACTGCTGATTGCTAACTTCTCCACAAGATTCTTTCCAAGACAAGTAGTTGTGTAGTGAAGGCAGCAAGAGGGCTCCCACACCTCAGGTTTTTCAGATCAAAGACTGTAAAACTTCCCAAAGTTGCACGTGGCTTTAAGCTGGGCTACAAGGAAGGCTTTAATGGTCTGTTGCTAAATAAGCGTAACACTACATGTTGGTCAGTAACAAAAAGATGGAGCAGCCTCAGGGCCTGTGAATGCAGGAGAAGTTACTGTAGTTCAGCAGGAGGTTCAGCAGCATGGCCTTCCATAACCACCAAGGTACTCGCTCCCAGATGAACTGAAGCTTTTCTGTTCAGTAAAAAAGGGAGAATGCAAAACTATCACAATGGTATGATGGAAGTAGCCTTAAACTTTCTACTCCCAAAGTGTTCATGACTTACAGGTCAAGCAGTAAATATGTATATCAAAGTAAATCATTCTTCTTTTCCTTATAAACAATTAATATAACATTCACACAGATAATTGCTATCCATTCCATTTGTGTATGACTACATTGTTAGTCATAAGCTCTAGAACGAGTCTCATTAACCCTTAAAGTATCCCCTGGGTCCTCAATTTTTTACCTTTTTATTTCTTCAAGTAATTTTTTAATTTCCTTATTCCCAGCATCACACCAAATTCTATCCTGAGCTTTGTAACTAGGTTTTGAAGTTTAACATAATCTATTTTGTTCTTTTCTAGTTTGTGTTCTCCTGGTGCTTTGACCTCCACAGAGATTCATTGAAGCTTCTTGTATAACAACACATTTTGTTTTGTGTTCTAATTGCTTTGATAATATTTCATGCTTTAGTCCTTTATAAGCAAAGTTAATGACTGTTTTTCCAAACAATCAACCTTTTTCCTATGATTAGCTTAAGAAACAGAAGCAAAGTAGCTTCTCTTCTTGATAGCAGCTGTAAGCAGCCTGTTTATAAGAGATTATTTTCATTTACTTGTACTGCAAACCTTACTTGTTAAAGCACAGAAACATCTGCAAGTAACTAGTGGATTACACCAACATAATATGAAACAAGTCACAGGAATGTCAGGAAAACTAATGAGTAAGATGAACAAAATTATTTTAACATGAAACTTGATTATTTCTTACTTTGTACTTTCCCAAACTGTTTCTTTTCATAGATGATATTATCCAAATGTAATGCACTAAGCACCTAGAGCCAAATTAGCTTTTGGGACAAATTGGTAGCACTTCATTTCAGTTGCAGTACCTTGATAGAGGCTAAATTGAGTGGCACCTAAACAAAAATCATGTAAAAAGGGTGTTGATGTTAATAAGAAATTAATTACATCATTAAAAAGAGCTCTTCTGAAGAAATTAGTCAGACACAATTTGATAAAACTGATTTTCTTTACTTAATAAGGATTTATTATTTACTTGTCATGATTTGTTCATCTTTAATGCTTTTGTTCCTAGTCCAAAAAGTAGCTCCTAGAACAACTGAGGCAGATGATGTTCTTACTTGTTTTACCAATTCCATAAAGCCAAAAATTGCAAAATATATTACCAACACAAAACATGCAATTACAGTCATCTATACTATGAGTTCCATTCAAAACTGAGACTTTAGTAACTGATGACTGTGCCTCTTTCTCTGTGTATTCTTGATGAACTCAAGTACTACACATAAGTTGTCATCTAGTCACCCACAATAACTGCTGAAGAAGAGCCTTCAGTGAGACATAATTTTAGGAGAGCAAACTTTCATTTGTTTATTGAATTAGGGAATGGAACCCCTGGGAAACTGCCCTCAGGGATTAAGGAGCTGAACAGAGCTGGCAACTCTTTAAGGACATTATTCTTAGAACACAAGAGTTCTTAATTCCCACATATAAGAAATCAGGCGAGCATGACTGTGTAAGGACTTCCTGGTCAAACTGAAGTGTAAGAAGGAAATTAATAGGCAGAGGAACCATGGACTTGTATTCCGGGAAGAATATAAGGATGCTGCTCAGATGTGTAGGGAAGGGATCAGGAAAGCTAAAGCACAGGTGTGGGTTGAATTTGGATAAGGAATGCAAAGAATAATAAAAAGGGCTTCTACAGATACCCTAATCAGCAAATGAAGATTAAAGAAATTGTACCCCCCAATAAATAAGATAGGAGAACAAGTGACAACTGAAATTGCAGGGCAAGGGAGGTGATTCTCCCTCTCTACTCCGCTCTCATGAGACCCTAGCTGGAGTACTGCATCCACCTCTGGGGTCCCTAGCACAAGAAAGACACGGACTTGTTGGGGCATGTCCAGAGCAGGGCCAACCTGCTGTCCCAACCCCAGAGGGCTGGGACATCTCTCCTGTGGAGAGAGGCTGAAAGAGTTGAGGTTGTTCAGTCTGCAGAAGAAAAAGCTCTGGGAAGACCTTATTACAGATATTCCATATATAAAGGGACCTTATAAGAAAGATAGAGAAAGGCTTTTCACCAAGGCCTATAGTGACAGGATAAGGGGCGTTGATTCTAAACTAAAAGAGTGTAGATTTAGATTGGATATAAGGAAGAATTTTTTTTCCAATTAGATGGTACAACAAAGATGAGACACTGGAACACATTGCCCAGAGAATCTGTGGATCATTGACAGTGTTCAAGGCCAGGTTGAACAGGGCTTTGAGAAATCTGATCTAGTGAAATATGTCCCTGAGTATGGCAGGCAGTTTGAACTAGTTGAGCTTTGAATGTTCCTTCAAACCCAACGCCAAATTTATTGAAAATCAAACATAGAGCTTGAAATGTCTAGAGGAAAATCCTACGATCCTATGATGTGATCTCTACTGTGCTCTGAACAGAACTGAGGATTGGAATTTGCAATGTCCCTTTCCAGTTGTTGCAGCAAATAGTGGGTGGCTTTCCCTAAATGATTTGATTAACTTAATAACTTGCATTCATTGAGTTAATATTAATATAATTGGCAGTTTCTCTGTCCCTGTGGCAAATGTCTTGTTACTGCTAGATTTAATATAAATGTATTTGATCAAATGATCTTATAATAACGAATAGAGCATATTACTTGTTATCTTTATTTCTGAAACCTGCAGTTCTTGCTCAACTGGCTATAGAAAAAGAACTTCAAATCAATTAAGACTTGACATGAAATCTCATTAAAACAAAAATATAGCTGTCAATTAAGGCTTTTAGGAGATATCAAATGTTTGTTAATTATTGTCTTTTTTTACTTCAAATTACTTTACCTGACATTTATGAGGAACATACATATAGAGGAGTGTATAGTTGTGCATGGTTTCAAGGTGGAGTAAAAGAGATATTCACATCTTAGACATAATCATAAGTCTTAGAAAATTCTCCTGTAGACCTTCCAAGCTTTGTGTTTAATTTTCAAGAGATTTGGGGAAGCATTCAAACATTTGGGGGAATGACATTTGATATTTCATGATATTTCATATTTCTATTCTTTAAATATTTGAAGGTGTAAGGTGTTTGTCTTGATTTTCTGTAATGTTACTTCATAAACCACAAGGCAAAGAGTACTTAAGGGGATCAACTTCACTTCCTTAAAAAAAAAAAAAAATCTACTCTCAGGTAATTTCTTTAACATCTTCTGCTGTGCAGTAGACTGAAGCAGAATAACTGTAACTATGATTTAAAGCTTCACACTAAAATAAACATAATTTATACAAAACATGTACTGTTTTCATCTAGAACCTCAGCTATACAACTTCCATGCCTCCAATTTTTGGAAATGAGTGTGATCGTCTTTCCAAATATGCCCTGAAATGAGAATGTCTTTATCAATAAAGGCAATAATTTAGCATGAGTCAGCAAAGAGTGAGGTAGCCAATATAAAGTTTTGCCACCTTCTAGAAAATATTAATGCAGAGCAATTATACTTATTTAAAATTTCTTTTAAACATTTGTAAGTAGAGTTTTAGATATGCTGAGATGCGGTGAGAGCAATTTCCAAGCTCTTTACAGCTTAGTAAATCATTTATGCAGGCAGCCTTAATAGAAAAACTTATTTCTAAATAACATAAAATATATTGATTATAAAATACCTTACCTTTCTTTGAATTTACACAGATCCAGTAAAAACTTTGTTTCATACAAATGCTATTGACTAACAGCTTTTATTTGCAGCTTTAATTGCAAGCATTGCAAACTTGTGAAATTTGAAAAGAAGGATGAAAAAGTTTTTTCTTCCAATTATGAAAAATTTTAAAAAGTAAGAACCTTAAGGGAAAGGACAACTATTTAAGATTAATGATGATTACATTTAAAGAGAATGAATATGTGAGAAGTTGGAACTCTTCTTTCTGATGATTAACCTCAAAAGTTAATCTTTCATATTTAACTGTAAATAGGTGTCCTGCACCATTATATTGATTTTTCACAGTTAGAAGTCTGCAAAAATATTACAATTATCATGAAAAAAGTGAAGTCAGATGCTGTTATATATGTATATTGAGTAGGCTTAGAGTTTGCTGTTGAGTTTGTCCTGGTTTTGGCTGGAATAGAGTTAATTTTCTTTCTAGTAGCTGGTATAGTGCTGTGTTTTGGATTTAGTGTGAGAATAATGTTGATAACACACTGGTGTTTTTAGTTGTTGCTAGGTAGCTGTAGTGCTTCCACTAAGCCAAGGACTTTTCAGCTTCTCACGTTCTGCCTGGTGCACAAGAAGCTGGGAGAGAACAGCCAGGACAGCTGACCCAGACTGGCCAAACAGATATTCCCTACCATGTAATGTCTTGCTCCATATATAACTGGGGATGTTAGCCAGGAGGAGGGATCACTGCTTGGAAACAGACTGAATGTGTTTGTTGTTCTTTTTCCCTTTTGCATGTGGTGAGCAATTGCATTTGTGCATCACATCATCATCATCATCATTAGTATTATTACTACTTGCTATCACTGCTGTTGTTGTTATTCTCTTTCTTTGTTATCCTATTAAAGTGTCTTTATCTCAACCCATGAGGTTTTTTTCATTCTCTTCCTCATGCCCTTGGGAGGTAGGAGGAGTGAGTGAGTGGTGCTTAGCTGCCAGCTGGTGCAAATCCGCAACAGTTACCTATCAAAACTGACAACCTTTGAACTAGCAATTGATTGATTGTCACATTATAATTCCTATAAAACATTCAGGTTGGCAGCTCTTTATAATATTTCATTCAAAAAGGAAAGGAAAAGTGCAGATAAGTAATTTACAAATGAAGAGTGCTGGTCTTGCTGCTATTTTTATAGCCTATCAAGTTCTAAAGAAGGAGTCAATGGCAGAAGCATAGTGAAATAGTCCAAATTGTAATCTTCCATATTTTTCAGGTAAAGATTATGACACAATCAGGTAATTACAGAAAACTATAAGCTATTCTCTGTGCAAAATCCTGGAGTGATATTGTATTGATCCCTGGAAAAAGACTTTTTATGTAAGTAAATGAGCATCAGCTAAACAAAGATAATGAGTAGAACACAGCTAGTGAATTAAATTTTTATCTGCATGAAGTACACATTATTTCATGCCACATCAAATATAGTACTTAGTTATCTTTCAACGTGAGATCCAAGACCATATAGCAAATTCATAATATACAGGTAGGTAAATTGACAGAGAGTGACACTGTGATATTTCTCCCTCTAGGGAGGATAAAACCAATAACACTGAAATGATTTGAAGATATAATTCAGAATTTCATTCCTTCTTAGTTATATTGTATAATGAGATTTTATTTTAATTTTTATTCTAAAGCAAAGAAATCAGAATAAAAAACCTAGCAGAGAAATTTTAAGTTAGAAAAACCTCACTGCAGTAGAGAATTAAGAAGGGGAGGGAAGAGCAAAGCTGCTGATAAAAACAGATTGGGAAAAAATGCCATACACTTTATGAGTTTTAAATAAAAAAGCCAAAATAAACCAAAAACTTAGATTAGAATCCTCAGACTTCTGGGAAATCTTGATAGTAAGTGAAGATATTTTCCGGTGGTCTGTCTCTAAAGAACTTGCATCAGGATTTGGACACATAATTTGATTGCAGGGACTCACTGGAACCAGCATAACTTACTGTGGTGGGCTGACCCTGGCTGGGGGCCAGGTGCCCACCAGAGCTGCTCTATCACTACCATCCTTCTCTAGACAGGTGAGAAAAAGTATAACAAAAAGCTTGTGGGTCGAGATAAGGACAGGGAGAGATCATTCACTAATTATCGTCACTAGCAAAAAAGACTGAACTTAAGAGAGGGAATTCATCTAATTTATTACTAAGCAAAACAGAGTAGAGGAGTGAGAAATAAAATCAAATCTTAAAACACTTCCCCCCACCCCTCCCATCTTCCCGGGCTCAACTTCACTCCCGGCTTCAACCTCCACCCCCCCCTCAGCAGCACAGGGGGATGGGGAATGGGGGTTACGGTCAGTTCATCACACGTTGTTTCTGCCACTTCTTCCTCCTCAGGGGGAGGACTCCTCTCATCGTTCCCCTGCTCCAGCATGGAGTCCCTGTCATGGGAGACAGTCCTTCACAAACTTCTCCAACGTGAGTCTCTCCCATGGGCTACAGTCCTTCATGAACTGCTCCAGCATGGGTGCCTTCCATGGGGTGCAGACCTTCAGGAGCAAACTGCTCCAGTGTGGGGTTACCCATGGGGTCACAAGTCCTGCCAGCAAACCTGCTCCAGCGTGGGCTCCTCTCTCCATGGGTCCACAGGTCCTGCCAGGAGCTTGCTCCAGCACGGGCTTCCCACGGGCCACAGCCTCCTTCGGGTGCCTCCACCTGCTCCGGTGTGGGGTCCTCCACGGGCTGCTGGTGGAATCTCTACACCCCCTCATCCTCCCTCCATGGGCTGCAGGGGGACAGCCTGCTTCACCATGGTCTTCACCACGGGCTGCAGGGGGATCTCCGCTCCGGCGCCTGGAGCAACTCCTCCCCCTCCTTCTGCACTGACCTTGGTGTCTGCAGATGTTCTTATATCTTCTCACTCCTCTCTCTGGCTGCAAAAGCGTTCTCTAACTGTTTTTTCACTTTCTTAAATATGTTATCACAGAGGCGCTGATTGGCTTGGCCTTGGCCAGCGGCGGGTCTGTCTTAGAGCCGGTTGGCATTGGCTCTGTCAGACACAGTGGAAGCTTCTAGCAGCTTCTCACAGAAGCCACCCCTGTAGCCCCTCTCGCTACCAAAACCTTGCCATGCAAACCCAACACACTTATATATTTCCTTTAGGAAGGGTGACAAATCCAAGAATGATGAGATTTGAATTTTCAGGTAATACTATAGTCCTAAAGAAAATTTATACTCTCTTTGTATAGCTATTGTTTTTCATTACAGGGAAACTGTAAGGTGAATTATCTATACTTTTCAAAATTAACCTGAGAGAAAAATTAATGAATAGTTATGCAATAGAAAAAGGCAAGAAATGACTATGCAGAACTTTCCTCATCTTCAGATGTCTTCAGTTTGGGCAACATCTGAGCTCCATTTAATTTTCTTGTACTGAGGCCTCCAGAGCTGGTTGCAGTACTCCAGGTGGGGTCTCACAGGAGCGGAGCATAGGGGCAGAATCAACCTGCTGTCAAGCTTCTCTCAATGCAACCCAGGACATGGCTGGCTTTATGGGCTGCAAGTGCACATTGCCAGCTTATGTTGAGTTTCTTGTCCTCCAACACCCTCAAGTCCTTCTTCTCAGGGCTCCTTTCAATCCATTCTCCACCCAGCCTGGAGTTGTGCTTGGGATTGCCTTGACCCATGTGCAGGACCTTGCACTTGGTCTTGCTGAACTTCATGAGGTTTGCATGGGCCCACCTCTCAAGCCTGTCAAGGTCCCTCTGGATGGCATCCATTCCTTCCAGTGTGTCAACACACCACACATCTTGGTGTGGTCAGCAAACTTGCTGAGGGTGCACTCAATCCCACTGTTCATGTTGCTGACAAAGATGTTAAACAAGTTGTGCAACCTGACCTAGTGGAATGTGTCCCTGCCCACGGCAGGGGGGTTGGAACTAGGTCATCTTTAAGGCCCCTTCCAACCCAAACCATTATATGATTCTATGAATTATCTTTAATGTACTTTGCCCACCACTACCCAAACTCCTCAAAGTTTTCTCTTCTCCTCTGGTAAAGAGAGCAAAGAGTTTCGGTCTATCATCTTTGACATGACCTCTGGTTTCAGCTGGGAACTCTGGATAATGAAAAGGACTGTTCTGTGCTGCATCTTTGAACTTTAGAGAAATTCATCCAAGCTGCTGCAAGGAATTATCACGAGTCCTCTGAAGACATTCTTATTTTTGCATATCCATTTATGCCAAACCAAAAGTACTCATCAAAAGGAACATGCAAAAGTGTTTCTCTTTATTTTTTCCTTTATTCTTTCTCTTCAGTATTACTTATTTATTTTAATATTCAATGGTATATGTCCTTCCAGACAGTATGAGTTCCATGCTTCTGTCACAGATTTCACAACACTTTTAAAACCCAGACGAAAACTCCAAAGGCATAAGAGCCTTCTAATTCTGCAGTCATTTGGTTCCTCTTGCACATTTAAATTTGCAGTGGAAATCTAACTTAATGGACTCCTGTGAAATATAGAGATGGATGAAAATATGTTAACTCTCTTCCCTATGCCACAGGGCTTGCCTAACTCATCAATAAACATGCAAAAATTAAGAATAAAACATTTGAGTAATCCAAACCATTCAAACAATCACTGAGATTCTTTTGAATGGAAGTAGTTTTTTTTTTTAAATAGAGGAAAAGGCAGCTTTCTTAATTTGTGAAGAGAGGTGGCCTAGTTAATCAGCACTGATTACGCTGGCTTGGCCTCTCAGTTATATAAAGTGCTTTCTAATGAACACTAGCTCAATTCCCTCCATGTGGAGGGCAGGAGATGATAGATATCTAAACTAGGATTCTTTCTCACTTAAATACGTGGGGATTCTTTCTCACTTGAAAAATCATAGCTGAATAATTGGAAACAGAAATAAGCATTTTTGTCTGCATAGTCTTTTATCTGCAGGCCCCTCTGGCTATCAGTGTGGGGAAATATCAATCGAATGAACATCTTTTAGTGGGACTAATCATCATCATCATGAAGTGCTCATCAGAAGGGAAGACAAAATGCAATTAGGTTGGATTTAGAATTGGGCCAATAATTACTATTCAGATGTCTCAGCTGTATGGAAAATACAGGATTCTGCACTGTGACTTTTTTGTCTGAATGTGGGGATATTTCCTCCTTTTCTTGCTCTCTTTTTCCTTTTAAACATTTATAAAATATGTCAGTCATGATGTGGTACAGCTGAATAATTGTCATAGAGTCAAATGCTTGCAGATGGTTAATGGAAACAGAGAATTAAATGAACAGCAGTAAAGAAACTCATGCAAAATTAAAGAATCCTATTGCAAATTTAAAGGGTCATTTGGTTTCATCAAAAATCACATAATATGAATATGTCATTCTCTGCATGAAAGAGACTGTGTTAAATTGTTTTCATAGCTGAAAAATGAGCAATCAATGGTGTACTAATGAAATTTGTGAAAAATCATGCACTATTGAAACATGCCAGTTAGGGACTACAGAAGAAAACCTGATTTTGGCAACTGAATTTTGTTATTTACTGTTTATTTAAATTATTGCAGTCTAGACTTAAAATGTGACAGGGTTGTACAAAAAAAAAAAAATATGGAAATGGGGATTAAACTAATAGTCTTTACCCTATACAAATCAGGTTTACTGTTTCAAATTTTAATTTTTTTTCAGAACTTGTTTTCAGCTGCAAGTAACTCAACATTTCAGTAGATGTTCTATCACCAAAGTGCAGAATCAATTTCTACATAGAGCTGCAAGGTCTTAGAGTTGCATTACAAAAGTAAGCTCAAATCTGCCTGACATTTCTGAAACATATACTTGATAAATCCTTTGTGAGGAGCAAAGTTATGGTTGTGGGTTTTGGCTGGAATAAAGCTAAATTTCACCAGAAGCTGGGAGGGGACACAGCCAGGACCTGTGACCCAAACTAGCCAAAGGGGTATTCCATAGCATGTGACATCATGCTCAGTATATAAAGGGGGCTGGCCAGGGAGGAGGGGTCACTTCTCAGAGATGGGCTGGGCATTGGCTCCGAGCAGTAAAGAAATTGCATTATGTATCACCCACTTTGTATATTCTTTTATAAGAATTGTTATTTTACTCTTCCTTTGCTGTCCTAGGAAACTGTCCTTATCCCAGCCCACAAGTTTTACCTTTTTTTTTCCCAATTCTCCTCCCTATCCCACCAGGGGGAAGGAGTGAGTGAGCAACCATGTAGTATTCAGCTGCCAGCTGGGGCTAAACCACGACAGTCATCTTTCTGGTACAAAAGTAATTGTGATACCACTTAGAAGTATCATTTGGAAGTGAATTTAAGTTAAAGATACTTTAAAATGGATTTCAAAATTTCAAAACACTTTATTATTTATAAATGCTTCTTTAATTTTCAAATCCCTTTCATTTTTTCCCAGTAAAGTCTGAAACTGATATCAGTATCTCTGTCCATCATGAAAATTATTTCAAAACTTTTTTTTCTTTTAATCTAAAAAAAAAAAAAGCAAATAAATCTCATATGTGTCAGTCATATACTATCAATTGTATTTTGATAACTGAAAACATTTTGAGAGGGACTCATGTCTATGAAAGACAGGATTTTCCTGATGTAATATATTAAAAAGGAAATTTAAATTAATCATTTGACACAACCAGAAATGGCAAGTGCTTCAGAACACATTTAATAAAGGAAAAAACCAAAACTTAATAGCTACTGTTAATATGATTACTTTTTTAGTATATCTGGACAAATTATGGTGTATCTTGTCTTGTATTAAACATAAAATAACAGCAATTAGAAATTTCCTTTTGACACATACCTTTAAGAATGCTAAAAGGATACCTATGATTTCTTGTCTTCTAAATTCCTACAAAGTGAATGAGCAGAGATGAAAATATTGATCTTATTTTCCCATTCTAGTAGGTACAAAGCATCTTCTCTTGAATCTTTTTGAATAACTATGTTACACTACATATCTAAAAGAATTTAAAGTGAAAGTTTCTTTCCCTTTGTTATAATACAAAGAGTTTCAAATAGAAAATGGCTAGGGAATGATGAATATTTCATTATAAATATACCATAAATAAGTATTTTGCCTCTCTGGATTTTACTTAAAGACTTAATGCCATTTCCCAAATGGTATTGGCTCAAATATGGAAGCATCTGTATATTTTTCACCAGAATTGTTCATTTTATTCAATTTTTAAATGACAGATATACAGTACTTGCCATGACAAATCAATTTCTCACAGCAAATAAATGTGGCAGAATAATCCATATGATGCATATGAAAATAATATGCTTTTGCTGACCTATTACTTTTTATGAATATGTTTTTAAATGCTATTTCTAGGTGTATGGCTATCATTTTAAAAATGTAATTTGTAATATATTTTTGTTCCTTTTGATGGAGCGGGATTTTTTTCTCATAAACCATAGTATTTTTCCTCTTTGCAATTCTACAGTTAGATTTATTAAAAAAAATATTTATTCTGTTAAAATGAAGCTTTCCATTTCATGGAAGAGAAATGAAAATGGCTTTTGTCCAGCATGTTCTACTTCACAAATTATGGAACTTTGTAAGGAAGATATATTCAGTAGTTACATATGAATCCTGTATCTTTTTTGCAGCACCTGATGGGTAAGAGGAAAAAAGTTTCTCACTTAAACATGGAACTATCAACTATTTCAGGCCCTTTAAATTGTTTTATGTCCATCTTCACTCTTCTGGGAGATGGCACTGACCCAAGAGGCTAGAAGTGTTCAGAGTTAGATTAGGAGATTAATTTAGGGAAGATGCTCCCAGCTTCATATCAGTTATAAAGCAGTACCATCATACACTGTCACTGCAGGTTGAAGCTTGTGTTCACTGTGCAAGCAACTGGAGAGAAAAAAAGTACTCTGTTATGTCCTTTCTTCTGTCTCCCAAAGATGTCCTCTATTGGCCCAAAACAATTGTTTTCAAGCTCTGTGGGAAGCCAGGTAACCTGCTTTCATTGGTGATAGTGGTTGGCTGCACTAACATGGCCAGCTTTGTTTTGGGTTGAGTGAGAAGCTCTTAAACTCGTGTCTGAGAGACAGAGGGAGAAACCTGGACGTGGTAGGAAACATATGAAGATGATAACATTTTAAAGCACTCTGGTTGGCAAGAAAGTCAAAGGTTTAATGTACCTAAAAACAGGTGGAAAGATGGCAACAGAAAGGAAGTGCTTTCTTATCACAAACTTTTTGAGAATTTGCCAAAATAATGCAGTAGGCAGCAGCTATGAAACTGTTGATGATGAAAAAGCTTTCAGGTCAAGATAAGAACAGGGAGATTGTTCACCAGCTATCATCATAGGTGAAACAGACTCAACTTGGGAAGGTTAATTTATTAGCAATTAAAAGTAGAGCAGGATAATGAGAACCAAAACCAAAACCACCTTCCCACCACCCTTCTTCCTAGGATCCACTTCACTTATGACTCTTCAACCTCTTCCCCATTGAGTGGATTCACAGTGACAGGGTGTCGTGGTTTTACCCCAGCCGGCAGCTGAGCACCACGCAGCCGCTTGTTCACTCCCCCCCCCCCCCCCCCCCCCCCCCGCCCCAGTGGGATGGGGAGGAGAATGGGAAGGAAAAAGACAAGACCTGGTGGGTTGGTATAAGGACAGTTTACTAGGATTGCAAAGGGAGAGGGGAAGACAAGACAAAACAAAACAGTACTTAACAGAGTATACGAAACTGGTGATACAGAATGCAGTTTCTCACCCGAGGACCGTACAACTCAGACCGCACGCTCAGACCTGCCCCGAAACCGGACTGTCCCCGAGCCACGCGTCCTGAAGCTGCTGCCGCCCCTCCCCGGCTAGCCCCCTTTTATGCTGAGCATGATGTCACATGGTATGGAATACCCCCTTTGGCTCGTTTGGGTCACCTGTACTGTCTATGTCCCCTCCCAACTCCTTGTGCACCCCCAGCCGTCCCGCTGGCAGGGCAGTGCGAGGAGCAGAAAAGGCCTTGGCCCCGTGTAAACACTGCTCAACAACAGGTCCATAGAACAAAACATCTCTATATTATCAATGCTGTCTCCAGCACAAATCCAAAACATATCCCCACACTAGCTACTACGAAGAAAAATCAATCCTCTCAGCTGAAACCAGGACACAGGGAACAGGGATTGTTGTCAGTTTTTAACACTTCATCTCTGCTGCTCCTTCCTCCTCATGCTGTTTCCCTGCTCCTGTGTGGGGTTCTTCCCACAGGAGACAGTCCTTCACAAACTGCTCCAGCATGGGTCCTTGCCATGGAATGCAGTTCCTCAAGAACTGCTCCAGCATGGGTCCTTTCCAAGAGGTATAGTCCTTCAGGAACAGACTGCTCTAACCTAGGTCACCCATGGGCCACAGTTCCTGCCAGAAAACCTGTTCCTGCATGAGCTCCTCTCCATGGGCATGTCTGTCTTGGAGCTGGCTGAAAATGTCTGTGTCTGACATGTGAGCAGTTCCTGGTGTCTTTTCAGAGCAGTTACCCCTTCAGCCCCCCTCTCCAATACAAAAATCTTTACCATGTAAACTCAATACAGACTCTTTTCTATCTAGGCTGCTTACCTTTTGCAAAAACTTTTTGGAACAGGAGTTCTCAAATGATCATTGAAATAAGTACTTAGTGTCTCCAGCTTACTGCTAAACAGGAGGGAGGTGTTACTCAATAACCACCTGAGGCTATATCACCACAATGACTTTCAGATGAGCTGCATTAAGGTTGTCAGCATGTGTATGTGTATTTAAGGTTGTGAGCATCTCTATGTGTATTTAAAGTCACTGAGGTGATGTGGGAAAACAACAGAAGATTGGTGATGAGGATTGCAAACGTGCTCAAGTGAGTTGCAGCTGAGGTGTAGAAAAACATGTATCATACTAATCATTGTTTAGTCTTGTGTGCTTGACAAGTAGAACATCTGTATTTAGATAACATAGGCCTGTGATAGACTCAGAGGCACCTTATTGGACATGCTTGAGATTCCTGTCATGCTGTGGGAAAGATCAAATTACAGTGCAAAACTATGTGAATCCCTGACATACAGGCAAAAGCACCAGGTTCAAAAACCTTCTCTAGCAAGGACCAAGCTCCAAGATGCCTCCAATCCACTTGTGTGGCTCTGCTCAGGTGTTGCTTTGGAGGTCCCTTGGTTAGTGAGATAACGAAAATAAATTTACTCTTTGTATTTCATCTGTGGTTTTGTGGTTGTTCCAGCATCCTGCCTATCACAGTGTTGGCTCACAGAGGTGAACTTCCAGTACTATATTTTAGTTTTCCCTATCTGGAATTATCATTAAAATATACATTCATTACACAATCTACAAATCACTTACATCAACAAAAAGAATTCCACACAGCAAAGTGAAAATAATACGATCACAACACCAAGAAAGATGGACAATTTACACACACTCCACCTGTCATTGCTTCACCACAATTTGCCCGTATCTGTAAAATAAAATTCAAATGTTAAATGTTTAATGTAATTCATTTGCAAGTGTGCAATTTTTGTAAATCCTATATAGTGAACATCCAATGCAAAATGCACTAATTAAAATTAAGAGGGGTTATTTTTCAAAATATTTGTGCTTTCTAGATGTATTTTTAATGGGGATGAAACATGCTTTTAAAACACAAGAATCTTTGGGCAGTGCCATTGAACTTCCTTCCAAAAACTGTAGCAGACATTATAGAGAAAGCTTTATTAAAATGTGACTAGTACAGCTTGAGAGTTACGACTGTTTTCTTATACTAGTTATTAAAGCAGAGGCTTTAATTTGAAACATTGATTTCCAATTTCTGTCCCTCACAAAAAAAAAAAAAAAAAAAAATCTCAAAATCAATTAAAAATTATAAAGGTAAATTTGGCAGGAAATGCAAAATATTTGAATGAGAGTGAAACTTGCTTATCATTTTTTATCATTCCCATACCAACCAAGTAAAATACTTCTCAATAATGGAGATAAAAGAAAGGAAAAAATGCTGAAATTCTCTACTAAGTAAAAGTGTGCCTTTATGATCAAATATTGTATTGATGCAGATAGGTGCCATTGGCTTTATAACGTGTTAGCAAGCACTTTGGTTCTATGTTACTTTCTCAACACTTCTCTTTATATAGTTGCAGATCAGTTTAATCAACTTATGCACTGACTATCAGATTGTAAAGAAAAAAAAGAAAAGAAAAAAAAGGTAGCTAAATGAATCACAATGTTGCAAAGTGCACTAGAGAATTTTTTTTTTTTTTTTTTTAAACTTCCCATAAAGAGCTACTGCATGGGAAGTGTTGTTGTATTCCACTATAATATCCCCAAACTCTTAGTGTTTGGGATTACATAATTAAAAACATAGCCAATATCTTCTGATGCCCAGGCACCTAAAGATCTCAAAGTACTCTGCATATATTAACGAAAGCTCATAAAATCCCTGTGAGACGATTTAGAGGACATCTGGTTGGGTTTTTTTACCTTCGCAATACAATCATCTCAGTCATGCAAACAGAAGTTTTGCAGGAATGTGTGGCATTACAGAACAGTAATAGACATTGAAGGGAAGGATCATACTGCATTAATTTGAAAATTCCTGGCAAATTTAGATAAACAGACTGCAATTAATCAGAGTTGAAAATTGACTACAATTTAAGGCTAATACGTCGACACATTGGAAAAATGTCTGAGGTATTAATAATCATGAGAAGTGTAATACATAAGCTTTCTCTCCTGCTACAAGAAACTATATACGTGAATTCTCTAATGTTTAAGAGAATCATACACTGATTCTCCTCATGCCAGGAGATCACTGAAAATCCACTGGATATGTTTGTTATGGAAAACAGGTTCATCCTGTTTCCAATAGCTGCTTCTGTGTCTAAGATTCCACTCCAGACAGGAGTTACTTTGTTTAAACATAACAGTCATTTTTAATCTGTATAAGACATCTGCCTTTTATAACCTCCTATGCTGGTGAGTTACTGAATTGTATTCATGAATTACTTCCTGTTCCTCCAAGTCAATTAACACTTCTGCAATTGCTGAGATTGTCTCTGAGGGGAATCTGGATTGCTTTTCGAATTAGCCCTCCAGCTTTACGCAGACCGTGTAAATACATAATACTGCCTCTGAGTTGTCAAATCTCTTGCTATTTGCTGCATACAGCTATGGCATTCTCTGGGACATCTTCTGACAGAATCACCATTCCAATCTTTTTGATAATAACAAATTGCATGATTGACTAGAACTGTAATAGCCTGAGGCATTTCTGGCCTGGCCTGAAAATTAACAAAATCTATCACTACACTGTGTGTCATTAAAATATCATTTCCTGTCATTGTCTGCTCAACAGTATGGTCAGCAAGCTATTTTTAAAACACTTCTAACGCCCTCCACACTTCCATTGATATTCCAGGATTTTCCTTATGTGCACTTGATTAATCTTTCCAGAAAAAACTGTTAGTACTTTCATCCAAGTTCCCAAATGATAGACTGAGTAATTTGCTCAGTTTATTATTAAATCTAAAGGGCAAGAGAGTAGAAAAATTGTCCAGCATTTTCTCATCTCCAATTCTACCCCCAAAACAGGCATATAAGACATTTCCATAGCAGCTATGGAATTAACCCTATCAGTTGCAAAATACCTGCTTCACCTCTGGATATTTATATGTAAACATAAGGATGGACACCTGAGGGCATTCATTTTCATTGTTGAGTTTGTTTGTGGTTTTGTTTTTGTTTTTCTTTTTAAGCTCTCTAAAAATTCTGTTGTCCTAAGAGACTCCAAGTTTTTTTCAAATCTTAAAAAAGGCTTTTTGTACAGATCAATTCTTTTCATGAACTCCTCAACCTCCTGGAGCTTTATTGTTCCTCCTTTCATTTTAGAATGTCACCCTGTACTTTCTCTATGCTGTTGTTTTCCTCCTGCAGCTATGTATTTCACTTATTAAATCTGAGGTATTTTTTCCTGCAGAACAGTTTCAGTTGACATTTTGTACTGAGAGGCCAGCTTCTAAAAGCCAACCATCCAGAAGGACGCCTTTCCTGTTTTGTGTCTATAATACAGTTCTGATATGAAGACTGTAGCCATACAATCATATTAACTTGATAGTGCCATTTTTATTATTTTAACTCATTCACTACTTAGTTACACTGCCTGCAACCCATAAAAAAAAATAATTTCTTCTGACATTTTAGCCTGTATATCATGTCATGCTTAAGCCTGTTAGTACTGAGACCTGATACATCCTCCCAAGACATACATTTTAGTCTAAATTTCCCATTGATTTATAGTGGTTAACAGCCGTATTCAATTCTTATCACCTCCAGAATTTGGACCTAAATTTCCTACCCTCTACTTGTCCTTGGTAAAGTCAGATTGGTTTGGTTCCCACATTACTTAGTTCAGTAGTGAACATACTATAGATGTGAATATGACATATGACTTCCTGAGAAGTTACTGGAAGCAAGGTGTTCTGCTGACTTAGTATTTGTGATAGCATTTCTTTCATAATTATAATGTGGGAGCAACAATTTCCTTCACCTATTTGCAATACAGCCTAAACCAAGCCATCCTTAGGCTTGAATCTGTATTATCTCTTCATACCACTGGTGACCAAAGACTGCAATATGTTAAAGAAAAATTCTACCAGACGTGAGTTACCCTAGGTTTGCTTTATTGCAGCGCTGGATGCACGGGGGAAATAGCTCCACCAAACGTGCATGCCAGGTGATCACCAACATACAGGTTATATAGAATCAAAATATACATATTCATTATTTTTCCGAGAAAAGGCAGTCCTATGATAATCATTTCTTAGAATCCATTTCCATATTCTCCTCCCCGTCACGCATGCTGAGTGATTGGAGTCGGTGGTCCTCAGGGGTCTCTGGTGGTCGTCAGTGGTCTTGCACCCGTGTTCGCTGGGTGACCCTCTTCTTGCAGGCATGTGCAGTATCCTCGCTGTGGATACACTTGTCCGTTACAACTTACTTCATAAGATTAATATTCCCGGGCCTATTGTCCGGTTGGGTAGGGACTGTACAAGGAACATAGCAGCATTGTACATTGCCATGGTCAGTTAGCTCCATTACCTATTACCTTCATTAGAAACCCCTTTCCCATGATTATAGGCTTTAAAACATTTCTAGGCCTTAAGCAGCTTTCTAGTTAATATAAGTTTTCTTATAGCTAAGCTTCTATATTTTTACAAATAACTAGCTCTATCTAGACTATGTATTTCAATATGGGTTTTTGAAACGTTGAAATTCTCTTGTGTTTCCTTCCGCTACTCATTACCCACTTTCAAATCAGCCACCTCTCTCTAAATGTTGGTCTTTTCATCAATAATTCTTTTCAGGTTTCTACCAATGTCTCAGTAATCTCACATTTACACTTCTAACTATTCATTTCTGGTACTTAATTTTCATACTTGCTCTTCTCCATTCTCCATTCCTCTTTTAATGTACCCAGTCTGTTCTTCAATATGAGAATAATTCTCTACATAGACAAACACAGGTTCTATTTTTGCTTTGATATTTAGTTATTATGTCTCTATTGTTGCTTTGATATTTAGTTATTATGTCTCAGAGACACTTTCTTGCGTTCTTTTTGAGCAATCAAGATTTTAAGATTATCCAGTTTCCATGACTCGTGTTTATATAGTTAATACTGTAATTTTCAACTTTTATCTTCCGCTTCCAGTACAGACCAGCCTCATTCTTCTTCAGTCACAATATCTAGTCTCAGCAATCATCTTTATTCCACTGTTCTACACTCTGCAATGTGTATGCCCCGATTTTAGGTGTCTGTAAGTCCTGTGGGACACAGGATCCAGTGCTGTGAGGAATGGTAGCTTGTGATACAGAGAAATTATCTACCAAAATTATCAGCTATCACAAGAATTTTCCTGCCCATCAAAAAAAGATCTGGGGTTATTATTATCTTAATATTCATTGTGTTCAAATTTCAAATTATTCACAACTCCACACTATTTATTTTGAATATATGTGTAAGAAAATACTTCCTGTTTGCAAATATACAGCAGTACAAGGCATTACCAGTATTCTTGAGAAGATTTCAGAGGATACCCTCAGGCTTTGAGCATTCACCCAGTGTTTCGCTGAAAGACTCTCTTTTTAATCCCGCTTGTTTTCTAAGATATTATTTTTTCCTGCCAAATTAGGACACTTATTGCCCTGCTTCTCTGATCAGCTCATTTGAACTCCCTTACCTTATAGATCTTTTAGAACATGGTTTGTTGTTTGTTTTGTGTTGTGTTTTTTTTTTCTTTTCTACATCTCTGGCAGAAGAAAAGAACGTACTAGATGATTAAAACTTCTATGTCTGTCTTGTTATTTATGACCTTTTTTCCACTATCTTTAAAAAATAGAGGTTGTCTTTGGTTTTGTTTTTAATTTAAATTTGTCAGTGATCTGCTGTGTACCCTGCACATTTTGCAGCACGAAGGAATAACTAGGAAACTATAGTATAGGGGGCAGATAAGGGGAAAGACAGAATTACTAAAAGATGTTCTCTCTGGAAGATGGAGCCTCACAAAATTGCACATATAGCTATCTATCAACACCCTCTTTAATTCATTAATAATAATAAAAGTTTAATACTTACTAAATCCTTTACCAGAATTACCTTTACTGGATACAAATCCAGATTTACTATAGGATTATAGTCATATATGTTATAAGAACAGATTTTATAAATTATATAAGCCACAAGCAATTTTTGCTCCTACAGTATAGTAGTATATCCCAATTCAGATAACTGTTGGGGGGGCGGGGGGGAAAGCAAACCCATAGAATTTTCTTCATTATGTTGTTTGTGTGTTTTTCTGTTTATTTTAGATATATATATACACATATATATTTTAGATATATATATACACATATATATTTTAGATATATATATATACACATATATATTTTAGATATATATATACACATATACTTAAGCATATGTGTAAAAGAAGAGACCTGAAAGACTAGTTATATGGTTTGGCCTTGTATAAAAAATGTGAAGTATTATTACCTTATTCTCCTACAACATATGTGTGTAGCTCTGTAGAGATTCATATCAATAAACCTCATCTAATGATGGCAAAATTCACTTTCTAACTGATATTTCTTTTTTTGTAAAATAGTCTGACTAATATAAGGCAACAAATTACAAAATATATTTGCCAAGGTATATATATAATTTCATAAACACCATAGGTTAGTCAGATATATTAGTTAATAAACTGTATCAGACATGGCACAATTCTCACTTGACGGTGTCTACCCAGAACAAACAAAAGAGTGAACGCATAATGACAGTGAGTTACAGTTCAATCTAAAAGGAAGGATGTACTTTATCTAGGTCAGGACAGGGAACACTGGCAAAGTAATACAGAGAAGGTTTATTAGTACTGGACATGCTATACTTGTCCTCTCCATAATAAATGAATAAATAGATAAATAGCAAAGATTTTTCGTTACTTCATTGCCTACCAATTTCTACCTTTCAGAGGGAAGTTTCACCAAGAATCAACTAAAAAGATAATGGGAATTCAGAAAGAGACATAAAATGTGTAAAGTAACATTCACTCTACATGCTTGAACTTTGTTATTATTCTTAAATATTCCCACAGACTATAAATAGTAAAATTCCATCAAGCGGATTAGAAAGAGAAAAGGGGGAATGCTGTACTTAGCTAAAGGAGTGCTTCCATGAACATTTTGCATCTACTCATTAACAATCTGATATAACTGGAAATAGAACAAATCACTTCATTCCTGACCTGCAATATATGATGATAACAATGAGTCCCTCACAGGGGTCACAGACATCAGCAAACAGACAGAACAGAATGCTGTTTTGCTGAGTACAATACTGCTCCCACAGATTACCTTCCTTACATTGATAAAAATATGTCTTTAGAGACATTTAGGTTTTGGGTTTTTTCTCTGAACAGAAAAAGCAGTTTTACAACCCTATTCAGTCATGCAGGTTTGTTTCACCTCATTTCCTCTTTTGTCTTCCTATGACTAGTCTTGCTCATTTAACCACTCTAAAAGGTATAGACAAATTTGTGAACCGGTTTTTCAATCACAGACACAGTGATGTTTCAGATTTAGATTTCTTCACACATTACTGTTATAATAAGTTTAAAAAATGAGGTTTGAAATACCCTAAGGCTACCTTGATGATATTTATCCTGAATGGTGTGGGTAAGAGAAATAAACTTACCTCTTTGTAGGGAAACACCATTGTAATCACCATTAACTATTTGGAAGTTATTTCAATTCTGGAATCACAGTCACACCTTCTGAATTCCTTACTACAAAGCTATTCATTGCATTCCTAGAGACATTATCTGTCAAAGCACATAGGATAATAGCTTGGGTAGAAGTATAGTTTTCCAGCTAAGACACTTTATAATACATTATCATTCTTAATACTTCAAAGTTAGCTCTGTTTACAACATTCAACTTTATTAAGCCCAAGGTTTGCTGTAACAGCTTTTTATCTTAATTGTCCATCATTTATTGAGATGTTGCAGCACAGAACATAATATAGTCACAGAATTACAGAATGGTTGAGGCTGGAAGGGACCTCTGGAGGTTGCCTGGTCCAACCCCCCTGCTCAAGCAGGGCCACCTTGCGCCTGTTGCCTACGACTCTGCCAGATGGCTTTTGAGTATCTCCAAGGATGGATGCTCCACAATCACTCTGGGTAATGTGTGCCAGTGCTCAGCCACCCTCACAGTGTTAGGTGAGGGTGGCTGAACACCGGGTGTTATGTTCAAGCTATGTAATGAGCACTGAGGGTGTTATGTTATGTTCAAGTGAAGCCTCCTGTGTTCCAGTCTGTGCCCATTGCATCTAGTCCTGTCACTGGGCACCACTGAAAAGAACCTGGGTCCAACTTCACTGCACCCTCCCTCCAGGTATTTATATACATGGATAAGATCTTCCTGAGCTTTCTCTCTTCTAGGCTAAACAGTCCCCATGACCTCAGCCTTTAGTCTCTGGAGAAATGCTCTAGTCCCCTCATCATCTTGGTGGCCCTTCGTTGGACTCTCTCCATTATGTCCATGTCTCTCTAGTACTGGAGAACCCAGCACTGAACACAATACTCCAGGTGTGGCTTCAGCAGTACTGAATAGAAGCAAAAGATCACCTCCGTCAACCTGCTGGCAACACTAACAAAGGACATTTAAATATGTATTTACAGGCTCAAAACCACTTTATGGACAAGTGCAACGTTAAGGAACTTCTACCTGAGAAAATACAGGCAATTGTTTTTATACCTATAGAGGCAGGGTTCTGATAATTCCATTTCTGGACAGTGATGCCTAAATTTCCTTAGCATCTCATATTGGGCACCTCCATTCTTCACTGAATCTGACTCTTTGCACTGACAGGTGACACAGAAACTGCCATGGTTTCAGGTCACATTTAAATGGCACACTCAGCTGTGGAACTTCAGCCCTGAAATGCACATTGGCCATGCATATGTGGGTGCCCAAACTCTGTAAAAAAAAATTAAAATTTCTGGGTAAACACAGTGAGAACTAATAGCTGCAAACAAGGACAGAACTATGACCCTCCAAACTAGTCCATGAGGTCTGAATTAAAACCAGTGATGTCTTTAGTTACTAGATTTTTTCCTTTAAAAAGGCAAAGTGTTAGAGAAGGCATGATCATTTGAAACAGCACTGGAGCTGGCTGAAACTGACTGTCTGACATGGGGGCAGTTCTCAGAGAAGTAATCCCTGCACACACCCTCGCTACCAAAACCTTTGCTAAATGCAAATGGCCACTGTCATATTTCTCTTTGCTCAACATTTTTTCCTATTTTGTAATGAAATCTAAACTGAACTTTGAAAAATATTTGTCATTACATTTTTTTTTTTTGTGTGTGTGTGTGGTACTAGAAAAAGATATGCATAAATAATTACTGTTTTGAATAAAACTTTTTTTTCCCTCTTCATTGAAGAAAATATGTCAATAGGTCAATTGACATCCACAAAGAAATTATATCATCAATTAATAATTACTTTGAGCTAGCAATTAAGAATACCATATCATTTTGAAATGCAAAGTCATTTCAGTTTGAAACTTCACATTTTGTTATTGGATTTTTCTTTCAATTATTTTTTGCTGTAGCAGTACAACAGGCACAACATAATTTTTTTGTACATTTTCTCCCAGCTAAATAATAATTTTCATGCAGAAAAAAGGTTTGATTATTGTGTGTTCTTTCCCAGGAACATGTTTATTTGTGCTACATTTGATTTGGAAAATAAGTTGTATGTTTTATTAAACAAAACAACAACAACAACAAAAAAACCTAGCAATGCACTTCAGCATTTTACCTTTACTTTCCAAGGATCTTTAAACATACTGGTTATTTACTATGAGAATGGAAAGTATGATGAAAAATAACATTGGAAAGTTTAATGTTATTAGCTAGTGGTTATTCTTTAACTAGAAACTTTAGTCTCTTTTGACTACTTACATTCAAGGATGTCACAGTAAAGAACAAGATGCTTCAAAACAAGTAACAATTTTAATAGTCTTGAAGTTACTTCTCTGTACGGAAAGATTGAAAGCATTGTGACTATTTAGACACATGAGAAATTAAAGCAGATATGAGAAGGCTATACAAAGCAACAAATGGCAGAGAGAGTAAGCTCAGCATCCCCATTTACCCTTTTACATGAGGGAAACCCAAAGATTTTCAAATGGCAATTATTTAAAATTGCTAACCAAGTGCTTCCCTAAATGAGATCTTTCTGTTGTCTCAGTAATACAGCATTCAAAATGAAATACAACTTTACATTATCTTTCCATGGAAACCTTTTTTGCAAGCACTTTGCAACATTAATAACAGAATTGGAGATAAGTAGTAACAGAGGAAGAAAATGAAATAAAAGGTGAGGAAGAACAGAGATCTCTCCAGCTGGGATTTATAATGAACTGATGAAGCAAAGTAGCAGAGTTACACAAGAAAACAGGTTCAGATCACATTAATTATATAGGACTTTCACATAAAAGAATCCATGCTATGCAAGATGATAGAGGAAAAGACTTTTTGGCCTAAACAAGGAAAGGACAGAAACAGAAAAAGACAGGATGTCAGAAATACAGTGAGCTAAAAGAGAGCTTCAAATAAAAGGAATTTCACCCCAACATAAACAAAAAACCCATGGAGGGACAGCTCTGCTACAAAGCTTTGGAAGAGACATAACGTTCACCATTGATCCACTCTTTTATCTGAGAGTGATGCCATGTGTAATGTAAGTCTAGAAGACTTTGGGTTTTCTTAGTAGCCATTTACTATTAGTGAAGGGCCAAAGTCTGAAGTCTAAATTTTAGACCTTGATACTACAGCCTTTACTCACATTGAATAAAGTTTCCTATATGAACAAAATATTGATAAGACTTGACTCCCAGTATATTTTCATTGAGTTTTATCCTCTTAGGTAAAAATAAATAAATGAATACATCATTCTGTTATACATAAGCTTATTGAATGTACAAGGGAAAACCCCATGGTCTACACATCTCTGATTTCTTAATATGAATAAATTGATTGAAGAGCAGAAATACAGTATTAAATTACAAATTGAGAAATTATTGCAATTGTTCAAAGCTTGTGAATATCTTTTGGAAATAAATGAGCTCTGTAATTTGGTACCCTTCTTGCTTTTCCAGTCACACAACTCTGACTTGTTTCTTGGTATACACTGGTTTTAGATTCTTGCTGGATCATTTTATCACATCACTGCCTTCCTGCAAATTCTTCCTGGTTGTCTAGAGGGCAAGAAATTTGTAAGAGTTTGCCCACTCCTTTCTTAGCAGTCTTCTTCCCTTCTCTAGTATGCTTCCTGTGACTGCTTAGTATCTTCTTGCCTTTGATTTGATAACTTCAGTGTTTAATTTAACCTATTTACCATCTTGCTCTATATGAAAACAGATACAATTCTTCCTCAAATTGACTGTGTGGAAAATCAGTGCACAGTGTTCCTCTGATCACTGACAACAATTTTTATCCTGCTTGTGATGGGATAATGTGTTCCTATTCAATCTCTTTCCTATTCACCTTTGATATGCCTAAGATTCCTTTCTTCCAAATCCGTACTTTGTTTGACAAAGTGATCTCATATCTAAAGTGACCCCGTGCACTCTCCCAAAACCATCGTGGGCTTGCTTCTTCACATTAGCCAATAAAGATTCCGTTTCAGTTTTTATCAGTTTTAAACAAACCAATATGTTTATTTGTAATTCCATTGTCTTGATATTTCTCTATATGTCAAAGTATACTTATATACTGTAGATCTAGATATGGACCAGCTATCATAGGAGAATTTCACTGGTTTGAGTGGAAGTATTCTTATACTAGTAGGTAGAAAATCATCTGGCAAACAGTGATGTTATGCAGTGGTGAGCAAGTACTGATCCCCACTCTTCTGAAGGCCTGACGCTCACATTATCAGAAAAATGATTATGCTTTACTTTCTCCAGCTGCCATGAGTGGTACCCTCAGACAACACTGGCCCAGTCTGATATGTTACTTACTGGTTTTGCTAGCCCTACAGTTTTATACTTTCAGTAATAACAGCAGTTTTTTTCTTGAGTCTCTCTTAGACAATCTGAACTATCTTTGGCTGGTGTTAGTAACTTGCCTCATTATTAAAAATAAAATTTAAAAAATTCTCTGAAAGGAAACAGATTTTATCAAGTTGCTATAGGTTTCTTTTTGTATTATATTTTGTCATGCCTTTCTGAATAATCTCATAAAGTAGTTCAGCTCCTTTCTACTTGTGGCATCTGATGTAACTGCACTTGAGAATCATCAGCAATTTCTTCATCATGCTGTGAAAAAATAAAGTAAAAAGAGAGCATAAACTAACACAGTGGTCAAGAGTCTATGAATTATTTTCAAAAGAGAACTTAAAGATAAGCCTGATGACTTTAACAAAATGAAAGGTGCAACTGTATCTTAAGGAAATAGGTCAAGTTAGAAAGAAATCTACTTCTTCTACCTTTCTTTCTTATTTTTCATTTTAATCACATAATTTAATCACTTTGGAAAAAAAGACTAAGATTAAGAACAGTGCTCTTTCTTCTTCTACTTTCATAACAATTAAAATAATTTGACCTCAAGGAAAATAATGTTATGATTCAGTCCTTAATACTTCTGTAGGGTTGGTGGGTTTTTTTCTTCTATAGGTAATCTTGTTTTAGTTCAGTTGCTCACAATAGCAAATACCTTCTTTAATTAGTAAATTAAAAAAGACAGTTTCAGAGCTTCTTATCTTTCTAGTTTTGTTATCCCATCTGTGCATGTCTTGAAAGGAGCTAAAATATGTATAATGCTAATTAATTTCATACCACACTAGAGCTGTTAAGCCAGGTATTCAAATCCTTTTCCCCAATTCAAATGCATTCTACAGCTTAAAGTTATTAGTGCTAATGTGTAATTTAATTTACTTTAAGTTAATTAAACTATATTTAATTCAGTTACATGAAGACACTCTAGTAGTTTTGAAAATACATATAACAATAATATCCATGGATTTAAGGAAAATATTGTATTACAAATATTGTTCATTACATTGTAGAATCACAAAGGGATAATGGTTTCTAGAATCCTCCACGAGCCTCTGTAAAAGATGATTATTAAAAACAAACCACAGAGCAAACAATGAAGGGTAAAATTAACATATAAAATATGATTTCTGATTGAACAAGAAAACCTAGATGACACTTAAAATTTACAGCTATTACAATATCAATAGAAAACAATGAAAGTAATTTCCAAAAGGAATACATCGGGAGCTGGTAGAAAAAAAAGAATCAAACCAAAATTTAATTGTGTCAAAGGCTGCATGTATCACTCGAAGTTTTACATAAACTATACATAGGATAAATAAAAAACATAGACATTTCTATTATTAACTTTCTCTGCACATAGTGCATATGTGCTCATATTAAGAGTCTATGTATATACATGTGAAAAATTTTTCATGTTTAATGAAACCCGGAACATTTTATTCACTAGTAACAAATATAACTCAATGCATTTCTAAGTAGCAAGCCGTGATTTGGATGTATTGGCTAGTGCACACAGCTTCGGTGCAGTGTTCCAAAGGTATTAAGCTACCCATTTTACTCCACCAAATAAATAAAAAAAATCTTACACCCAAGTAAATGCTACAACTTCTTGATAATTGTGCAGAAAGAACAACTAAAGTCTTCATTGTGTGGTCAATAAGAAATCTGCTTTCCCTTGAGTGGCTTTTTTTTTTTTTTTTTTTTTTAACATCTCCCATTATTTTTTTTCTGTAAAAAAACCCAGACTCAAATACAAAAGGAGAAGGTTCATTACCCTTAAATTTCCTTTATTAAAATACTACTTAAATCATATATGGATATGTATAACAAAAGTACAAACTACTACTGATAAAAAGTAATAAGTTGCTATGTATGGTACAACTGTATTATTTTTTTTCTCACTTCCTGAAAACTTGTTAAAAAAAGGAAATATTGCCACACATTATGAACAACTTCATAGAAGTACAAAAAGATGCTTGGGACTGTCAATGAATATTAAGAAATCTATATATTTATAACTTTCTCAAGTATGTGAAGAAGAGAATATGATATATTTAGAAAAATTTAATAAAAACTAATCTCAGAAAGTCAAAACAACTTAAGATTCAAGGAAGATAATTAAATCAATGGAATAGAATTAAAAAGAGAAGTTAGGGAAGAAATGGGCACTACGTGTGGCCTGAACAGAGTCATTTAGCACAAATAAGTCAGCAAATAGCCTTTAAAAAATAAAAATAAAAGATGAGAGCGTCACAAAGGTGTTTGTCCTGTCAAGCTATATTTTTTATTTTTTTTATTCATTTGAAATACAGCAATTAGTCTTGGTTATGTAGTTCCATTTTTTAGTTACTATAATTGGATGAATTTATCATGAGGTTACATAGAGTAAGATTCTGGCTTAGCCTTCTATAGGTGTCCTGGTTTCATCTGTGAGGGTTAATTTTCTTCATAGTAGCTAGTATGGGGCTGTGTTTTGGATTTGTGCTGGAAACAGTGTTGATAATACAGAGGTGTTTTAGTTATATGGACCTGTTGTTGCTGAGCAGGGCTTACACAGAATCAAGGCCTTTTCTGCTTCTCCCATCACCCTGCCAGTGGGATGGCTGGGGGTGCACAAGGAGTTGTGAGGGGACACAGACAGGACAGGTGACCCAAACTAGCCAAAGGGGGTATTCCATACCATGTGACATCATGATCAGCGTAAAAGAGGGCTAGTCAGGGAGGGACGGCTCAGGATGGGTCTGAGTGTGAGGTCTGAGTTGTATGGTTGTTGGGTGAGAAACTGTGATGTGTATCACCTGTTTTGTGTATTCTGTTCCAAGCACTACTGTTGTTCCCTCTCCCTTTGCTGTCCCAGTAAACTGTCCTTGTCCCAACCCATGAGTTTTACCCTTTCTTCCCGTTCCCATCCCCATCCCGCTGGGGAAGGGAAGGGGGGAGGGGGAGTGAACAAACGGCTGCATGGTGCTCAGCTGCTGGCTGGGGCTGAACCATGACAATAGGTAAGTATAGGGAAATAAAGAATATACAGCCTACATAGGATTATGAACAATGACAGATTGTAAGGGAACACTAGCTATTTCATAGACTTAATTTTTTTAACATCAGAGTGTATGTTCTCACTCTTGTCTTTACATCAGCAGAGGATAAGTGGATCTGTCCTAGGCCTGAGGTGCACTTTAAGGAATGCATCATTAAACTAACTTGTCTATACCCAGGAAAGCTCAGAGAACAATCCTGTTTCTTACCACCCATTATTATGGGTTACATGCTTTGTACTCTAAAAAGTATCTGTGTACAAAACAGCAAAAAAATGTGATGACATACATCCCAGTGATTCACATGGCAACATTAAGATTTTGTAGTGGTAATAAAGGAAAATCCATCACACATCACATTTTGAATTCAACACACTTCAGCACAGCATTTCAAAACCTTGAGTGTGTTTATTCCTCTTGATCGAATGCCAAGAAAGCAAGATATTCTACTTTTTGTATCAGAGTCTATGAAAAGAAAAACTATTTTATAAAATTTGCTGCAATCTGAGATTAATCAGAAAAAGAACAATCTAAAATAACTCCCAATGTCTTCATTAAATTTCCTGTAAAGCCATATGGAGACACTAAAAATATATAAAGAATTTCCCCCCCTACATTCAGCACAATATACATTCTTAGCAACTACCTAGTAAAACTGAAGAAGATTCTTTCTGAGGAAGATTTAATTTAAAAGAATTTCAGACCCTGTGGTGAAAGCATGTGAAGTGCATATCACATCTTAATGTTAAACTATGGCCAGCAGGTGCTTAACATAAATTAGCATTTATATAAATTCTTAAACAAATAAAACAGATACTGAGATGCTCATCTTAAATTATTTCAAGATAATTCTTTGTTTAAAAGATCTGTTTGCGTTTATTAATTTCTACATTTAAAAGAACAATATACCTGAAGCTGTGGTTTTGAAAACTGATGATCTAATCTCCATGAACTAAATGTGAATGTTGCAGTCCACACTGAAGGAGATTGGACATCATATGCTAGGACAAGACGTAATGCTAGGGCAAGGGGTAATGGTTTTAAACAAAAAAAAAAGTAGATTCAGACTGGATATAAGGAAGAAATTTTTCACGATGAGGGTGGTGAAACACTGGAACAGGTTGCCCCAAGAGGTAGTAGATGCCCCATCCCTGGAAACATTCAAGGTCAGCTTGGACAAGGCTCTGAGTGGAAGTGAGTGATCTAGTGGAAGATGTTCCTGCTCACTGCAGTTGGGTTGGACTAGACGACCTTTAAAGATCCCTTCCAATCCAAACTATTCTGTGATTCTATGATCATTTAAAGTCCGATATAGTGGACTGAATACCAGTGTGATATTAAAGATCCAACGGGGTAAAGCAATTTTCCATAACATCTAACTGTTCTGCCATAGCTTTTTACATGGCCATGAACCATTATCAGGAAACTGATCCAGTTTTTTAAAAATAATTAAATATGAGGAAACTTTTCTGTTGTCATTGTCAGTGAGACCCCAATGCCTCAATGTACAGGTTCGCCTGGCAGCAACCTGACATGTAGGTCACTACCACACAAGGCAGGCAACTCCATTCACCTCTCTAACATACACCCCATCCTCCTTTTCCCAGATATCCCACAAATTAGACAGTAAAGTTCCCCACATTTAGAGAAATCTCATCAAGAAAGGCATGAACCTCACTTGTGGAATGCACATACTTGATCATGATCATAAGGAAGAAATAAAAAGCACAAAGGGAGCAGCAGGAAAGAGTGATGGGGGAAAGACTGAGTAAGTTCTCAGACAATAATGATCCAGGGAGACTGTACCAATCTCAGTGACTCTTTGTAAAAATGATTTTTTGTCTTGGAGTTGTTTTTTTTTTTTTTTTTTCCATTCTACGACTAACCACTTTTTATGGAGTGTACAAGAGGAAAATGTTGTTCCTTTGCTTTCCTAGTTTAAAAAAGCATTTATGTGTATACCTATTTATATATATGCGTATAAGTACTTGAACAAGTATAACACTGTACTTCATTTGTATAAAATGAGGAAATGAACAACATACAATACGACAGACACGTTTCAATGCAATACTTATATCTACCTACTGTACAGCTGCTGAATGCCTCTGAGACAGCAACATAAGCAAACATTCCAGATAAGGTTATATTATATGGCAGAGTAATAAAATTATAATTTTATAATGACACTTTTCTGCCCTAGAAATACTCCACATCTTGTTTTTTCATTTTGTTTTGTGTTTTCTAAAATATGGCTTTGACTATACTGAATAACATGCTGATTGCAGTGTCTACCAAAACATTGCTTTGAGCACTTCCATTAAATTACTTACAATAAAAAACAAACAGTATGTATAAGTGCTTCAAATTATCCATGTTAACCCAGAATATGTTACGTTTAGCAGCACTGAAGTTCATCTTCCATTATGTTGTTCAGACTGCCTGAAGCTGGGGGGGGGGGGGGGGGGGGGGGGAAGCACAAATAAATGGTACTCCTGAGGGTGTTTAGTTTTTAAAAAAATGCATACAGATGTCAGTAATAGTAATACTAAGGTCTCACTGGATGAGCATTTAGCTAAGCAGATGTCAGAGTCCAATACTCTGTGACCAGGTTCTTTGAGATATTCCACATGTGGAGGGTGTAATCATTTATATCAAATTTACTTATTTGAAGATAGTTGATGTTACATAGCATTTCTGATTTAGCAGAGTGGTACAAAATATACAGAAAACACAATAAAAATATAACGTACATTTAGTAAAATATAGCAATTGCAATACACAGTTCAGTCACAGTACTAATGTGATGCTTGTTACTGGTCTCTATAGCATGCTCACCATCACAGTTGTTGGTGTTCCCAGTCTCCAGGAAGGCATATGTGGGTTGAAACCAGCTCAAGCCTCTTGCTCTCTTTGAAATGCTTTTGCTAGTTTTCTGGGTTTTATATACTATCTTGGGTTGAGCCATGCATACTGGTCTGGCTAACTCAGGAAGACATCCACACTCTCTTAATAAACTGAGAGAGAACCATTTACACCACCACTGATCCACTCAACTGTTAATAGCTGTTTACATAGAGGAAAGGTCAGCCTCTAGTCCCTTTTGTGTTGGGATAAAGTCAGCGTCTTTGCAACAGCTGTGGTCAGTCACACCCTGCCTTATTCCTTGAGCTTCATGAGCACATCCTGCTTGCCCTTGTCCTGTGAGTCTTCTTCCATTGTAGGGGTTTATTAGTCAGTCACAGTCATTTCTTCTTTAATGCTTTCTTTAGTAATCTAGACAAGCTGATGCTATTAAAAACACCAGAACTCAGGAAAAGATAGTAAATCATGACCTGTAGTTGAGGAATGTGATGTCATACTCAAAAGAGAACAAAAACATGGAAATTGCATCGATAATATGGGGTGAGGTTCCTGAAGTAGAAGTACGTTAAAATGCAGTGGAATGTGCTTTACCTGACAACTGTTTGTGGAGACAAATGGATATAAGTAGCTTTCAGAAAGCTGGGATACTTAGTATTTGAAGTATCTATACTAACTTCTTGCTTCCTCTAGCTAAATAACACTGCCTTCCTATGTCTATCCAATCTAGGAAATAGTCCCAGTTATTTGGTGAACATTATTATGCAAAAATACTTAAACACAGCTGAGAAATAAGTGAAGGAGAAAACAATTAAGATTTTAATAATAATAAAACAAAATTAATGTTTTCCTGCATGCATTTTCAGCTATGAATTTTCGTATGTATCCAACTAGTTAATGCATTTTGGGGCATGATAAAAATATTATCGTACATATATGCATATACGATTTTATATTATACCATCATACATACAAGTAATAAAATCTGTAGTTTATGAAAATAAACTTACTAGATCTAATTAATTATTTTCAGAGCAAGCACAATAATGATCAAAACCTTGATCTTTTGTAATAAGAACAGATTAAAAAGTAAGAAGAGAAGATACAAGAGGAGAGGAGAGGAGAGGAGAGGAGAGGAGAGGAGAGGAGAGGAGAGGAGAGAAGAGAAGAGAAGAGAAGAGAAGAGAAGAGAAGAGAAGAGAAGAGAAGAGAAGAGAAGAGAAGAGAAGAGAAGAGAAGAGAAGAGAAGAGAAGAGAAGAGAAGAAGATTTCAGTTTCGGTTCCGATCCAACTGTCTGACCACTTCAGGGCTTACCAAAAGTTAAAGCGTGTTTTTAAGGGCATTGTCCAAATGCCGCTTAAACACTGACAGGCTTGGGGCATTGACCGTCTCTCTAGGAAGCCTGTTCCAGTGTTTGACTGCTGTCTCATAAGGAAATGTTTCCTAATGTTAAAAGCACAGCTGCTTCCTGATGCAGCTTTGAGTTGTTCCAAGGCATCCTGTCACTGGGTACCAGGGAGAAGAGATCAGCACCTCCCTCTCCACTTCCCTCCTCAGGAAGCTGTAGTGAGCAATGAAATCACCTCTCAATCTCCTTTTCTCCAAATCAGACAAACCCATAGTCCTTAGCTGCTCCTCACAGCACATGCCGTCCAGCCTTTCCACCAGCTGGACTGCCTTCTTCTGGGTGCATTCTGAACATCCTTCTTAAATTGTGGGGCCCAGAACTGCACACAACACTCAAGGTGAGATCCCACCAATGCTAAATACAGTGGGACAATCCCGTCTTTTGAGCAGCTGGCTATGCTGTGTTTGATGCCCCCCAGGGTGTGTTTTGCCCTCTTGGCTGCCAGGGCACACTGCTGGCTCATATTGAGTTGCTGTCAACCAGGACCCCCAGATCCCTTTCTGCATGGCTGCCCTGCAGCCACTCCTCTCCCTATTTATACTTATGTCCATCATGTCTCTGTCCCAGGTGCAGAATCCAGCATTTGTTCTTGTTTGATTTCATGCCATTCATGATTGCCTCATGCTCCAGTCTACCTAGATCCCTCTTCAAGGCCTCTTGTCTGTCATCACCAAACTTACTAATGGTGCATTCAACTGCTGCATCCAGATCATTGAACTAGCCCTGGAATTGAGCCCTGAGGAACACTGCTGGTGACTGGGCACCAGCCAGATGTAGCCCCATTCGCTACAACTCTTTGAACCCTGCCATTCAGCTGGTCCATTACCCAGTGCACCACGTACCTGCTGATCTTACAGTTGGACGACTTGTGCAGAAGGTTGCTGTGAGGAACAGTGTCAAAAGCCTTACTAAAATACAGAAAACTGACATCTACCACCATCCACTATGTGGGTGACCTTATCATAGAAAGATATATTAATTAGACAAGACTTTCCCTTTGTGAACCCGTGTTAACTGTGCCTGATGATTGCATTGTCCTTTAAATGCCTTTCAGTAGCACCCAGTATGATCTTCCACGTAATTTTTCCAGGTACTGAGGTTAGACTAACAGCTCTGTAGTTTCTTGGCTCCTCCCTCATGCCCTTCTTGTAATTTGGAATAATGTTGTCTAGCTTCCAGTCAGCAGGGACCTCCCCAGACTCCCAAGTCCTTTGGCAGATGATTGAGAAGGGTTCTGCTGTAACATTTGCTAGTTCCTTCAGTGCTCTGGGATGAATCCTACCAGGCCCCATGGACTCAGGAACATTCAACTGATGCAACTGGGTGCTTAACAATTTCAGTGTTCACAAATGGAAAGTCACTGTTCCCACAGTCCTGGTCCTCCAACTCAGAGGACCAGGCAGCCCAAGCTCTGTCAGTATTATTAAAGACTGAGGGGAAAAACAAAAACAAAACCAAACAAAAAACCCCACAAAAACTAACCAAACAAACCAAAAAAAGCATTGAATTCCTTCTCTTTTTCTTCATCCCTGTTAGTCAGGTGTTCATCTTCATCAAGTATTGGTCCAATAGTTTCCTTAGACCCCCTCTTGCTATTAATACATTGAAAAAAGCCTTTCAAGAGACTCTTTCTAATCTTGGAGGGAGAGGAGTGAGATGACTATTTGTTTGTTCTGTTTTGCTTTCAAAAGAAGTTTCTGCAGCCAAAAAATCCATGTTTGTTGGACTGCTTAGATCTGACAGAAGAAAACTGGTAAAAGTCAAAAAAGCTATTCAGGTTGAATTCTGTCATCACTTGCTAGCTGGCTGCTGTTAACTTGACCTTTCCCACAAAACTGAGAAGGAAAATGGGAAAGAAAACAACAAAAGAACAAAAAACCCCCCTCCACAAACAAACAAACAAAAACCCCAGAGGGGTGGGATGGGAATTTAGGTGTAGTATGTATTAGTAGATACGTTATAAACAGATGTCAGAGTCCAATACTCTCTAACCAGGTTCTTGTAGATATTCCAACCATGGAGTGTGCAATGTTTAATATACTTATCTAAATATAGTTGACGTTACAAGGGATTTCTGATTTAGTGGATCGATATAAAAAATATATTACATAACACAATACAGATGTAAGTAACTGACATAGCTGTTTACCTAAAAGAAAGGTCACTCACTGGTCTCTTTTGTGTTGAGATACAGTCAGCTTTTTTGCAACAGTGTGGTTGGTCACACCCTGCCTTATTCCCAGAGATTCATGGGCACATCCTGCTTACACAGCTTTTCTGAACCTTCTTCCCTTGTCAGGGTGTAATGGTCAGTGAGCTTACATTCCACCCCTAGGAATTCAGTCACTCATAGCAGATGAGTTAAGGATCATATCTGAATGTGGTTTTGTTATCTCAGATTTGCCTACGCTGTCCATGACAGGGGCTAAAGCACACCTACAGCATCTTCTTGTGAATGCCTCTTTTTCTGTTGTTCATTGAATGTGCATTCCACAAATCCTTAAAATGTCTGTATGATTACTGCAAAAACAGTATTCTTACTATTGTCTAGCTAAAACTCACTTCCTCACCCACACTGCACTTCAGAAATGTCCTGCAGAGTAGAAACAAAGACAATGAGATATGGAAACTTGTATAAATAATGTATATTTTCTGAATGTTATGAACTCTGCAGGAATTTTCTTTACCTCAGTGTGCAAGAATCTGGGTATTGCTTAGAGAACAGTCAAGAGTGTTGGTACTGTCATTGTAAATTTCCTTCAGGAGGAAGCCTCAGTGCTGTTCTATTTCTTTTTCTGATCTGAGCCTTCTCAGTGTTCAATGTAATTTATAACTATATCAAGGTAAAAGATTTTTCTGGTAAATCTGTAGGGCAAGGATAATAAATCAAGAGTACTGCCATAGCATAGCCCCATATATTTCAATAGAAGAAATAACTCTTTTTACAATTCAGAATGAATTATTAAACACCAAGAGAAAAACCTCTACTTCAATTCATTATTCACATTTTGTTCTAAGCATTACAGCAATTTACAATACTTAATCTTCATACAGAAATGTGTTTCTTCATGGTCCCATACCTGGCAAATGAAGTCACAGTCTCCCTTCTACTCCAATGCAGTTTGATTTCATATTCAGTATGAAAAGCAGAAGAAAATGGAAAAGTTAACACAACAAAAAAAAAAAAAAAAGGAAAATAACTGAGATATCTTCTTTCATTCATAATTACCGTAGCTTTACAGGTTTTATTTTGGTTTTGTTTAGTTGGTTTTGTGTGTGTGTGGTTTTTTTCTGTGTAGTGACTGAGTAATAATCGGAGGATTTCTTATTTTTCCATCATCTCTGTAATTATCGAATCATAGAATCATAGAATGGTTAGAGTTGGAAGGGACCACAAAGATCATCTAGTTCCAACACCCCTGCTGTGGGCAGGGACAGCCACCACCAGACCACATTGCCCAAAGCCTCATCCAACCTGGTCTTAAACACTTCCAGGGATGGGGCATCCACAACCTCTCTGGGCAACCTGTTCCAGTGCCTCACCACACTAACAGTAAAGAATTTCTTCCTAACATCTCATCTAAATCGACCCTCCTTCAGCTTGAACCCATTACCCCTTGTCCTGTCACTACACTCCCTCATAAACAGTCCCCCTCCATCTTTCCTGTAGGCTCCCTTTAGATACTGGTAAGCCGCAACTAGATCTCCCCAGAGCCGCTTTTTCTCCAGACGGAACAATCCCGACTCTCTCAGCCTGTCCTCGTAGGAGAGGGGCTCCAGCCCTCCAATCAGCTTCATGGCCCTCCTCTGGATTCACTCCAACAGCTTCACGTCTCTCCTGTACTGGGGACCCCAGAGCTGGATGCAGTACTCCAGGTGGGGTCTCACAAGAGCAGAGTGGAGGGGCAGGATCACCTCCCTCAACCTGCTGGTCACGCCTCTTTTGATGCAGCCCAGGACACGGTTGGCTTTCTGGGCTGCAAGCGCACACTGCTGGCTCATGTTGAGCTTCTCATCAATCAATACCCCCAAGTCCTTCTCCTCGGGGCTGCTTTCAATCCATTCCTCGCCCAGCCTATAGTCGTGCATGGGATTGCGCCGACTCATGTGCAGGACCTTGCACTTGGCCTTGTTGAACTTCATGTGGTTCGCACGGGCCCACCTCTCCAGCCTGTCAAGGTCCTTCTGGATGGCATCTCTTCTCTCCAGCGTGTTGACCACACCACACAGCTTGGTGTCGTCGGCAAACTTGCTGAAGGTGCACTCGATCTCGCTGTCCATGTTGCTGACAAAGATGTTGAACAGTGCTGGTCCCAGTACAGACCCCTGAGGAACGCCACTCATCACCATTCTCCACTTGGACATTGAGCCGTTGATCACAACTCTTTGAGTGCGACCATCCAGCCAATTCCTTAACCATCGCGTGGTCCATCCATCGAATCCATGTCTCTCCAATTTAGAGATAAGGATGTCATGCGGGACAGTGTCAAATGCCTTGCACAAGTCCAGGCAGATGGCGTCAGCTGCCCTTCCCTTATCCACCAACGCTGTAACCCCATCATAGCAGGCCACCAAGTTTGTCAGGCATGATTTGCCCTTAGTGAAGCCGTGTTGGCTATCACCAATCACCGCCTTATTTTCCATGTGCCTGAGCATAGTCTCCAGGAGGGTCTGCTCCATAATCTTGCCAGGCAGGGAGGTGAGACTGACCGGCCTGTAGTCCCCTGGATCATTCTTTTTACCCTTCTTGAAAATGGGGGTTATGTTCCCCCTCTTCCAGTTGGCGGGAACTTCGCCAGACTGCCAGGACTTCTCAAATATGATGGAGAGTGGCCTGGCTACTTCATCCGCCAGTTCCCTCAAGACCCACAGATGCTTCTCATCAGGTCCCATGGACTTGTGCACCTTCAGGTTCCTTAGATATTCTCAAACCTGATCTTCGCCTACAGTGGGCAGTTCTGCATTCTCCCAGTCCCTGCCTTCCACAACCTGGGCAGTGTGGCTCAAGCATTTGCCAGTGAAGACTGAGGGAAAGAAGTCATTGAGTACCTCAGCCTTCTCCATATCTTGGGTAACCAGGTCACCCCTTTCATTCCGGAGGGGACCCACATTTTCCCTTGTCCTCCTTTTATCACTGACATACCTATAGAAGCTTTTCTTGTTGGCCTTGACATTTCTGGCCAGACTAATCTCTATCAGGGCTTTGGCTTTCCTAACCTGCTCCCTGGCTGCTTGGACAGTTTCTCTGTATTCTTCCCAGGCTACGTGCCCTTGCTTCCACCCTCTGTAGGCTTCCTTTTTTTGTTTCACTTTACCCAGAACATCCTTGTTCATCCATGGGGGCCTCTTGGTGGATTTGCCTGACTTCCTCTTTCTTGGGATGTGACGTGGTTTAGGCGCAGCCAGGAGCTGAGCACCGCACGGCCGCTCACTCACTCCTACCCCAGCGGGACGGGGAGGAGAACGGGAGGGTTGGGATTAGGGCAGTTTAACGGGATGACAAGGGAGAGGGAAAAAAACGATCAACAACAGTGCTGATAACAAGTATTAACAATGGGTGATAATAGAGAACAATTTACCAAACCAACAACTGATCGACCGACCAGAGACTCAGCCCGTTCCGGAACCGCGCCAAAACTGCACCGCCCCTCCCCTACCGGACTAGTCCCCTTTTATGGTGAGCATGACGTCACATGGTATGGAATAGCTCCCGGCCAGCTTGGCTCACCTCTCCTGGCTCCTTGTGAAATTAACTCTATCCTTGCCAGAACCAGGACATTATCCACCCCTTATTCCACACCATCTACGTCATGCCCAGCTTATTTCACTGACACCATTCTCTGACTCCATGGGCCATCGCTCTATAAAGTCTCCATTGAGTTCATTTAGGCCATGGCTTTGGGTTCCATCTGCCATTACAGTCTCTCAGGGCAGGAACAATGGTGCGTACTGCTGGATTGTTGCGCGCTGCATCGGGAGTATTTTTTTTCATGGCTGGTGTATCTGGTATGGTCCATGCTCGCAGTCTGGACGTCACAGATGTAATTTTCGATGAAGTTCCTGGGCACCAGTTGAAGGCAGTTCCAAAGTCCATCCTTCATTAGTTTTGGGTGATTCTTATGGTTATACCATTGATACAGTGTATAGCTATTAACATCGTACAATTTAATTTATTGGCTATTTTCACACAAAATCAGATCCCCTTGAGGTACACTCCGGACTTCCCCATCCTTTCTCATCACCCGCCAAGTGCACCCTGGTCCCTGAGCAAAAGCAATCCTGCAGATGGGCTTGCATTTCCCTGAAGCAGGGATAACCCAAACTGTTTTACCCAACACATTCATCATGCACACTACAGGAACTTTATCTCCTTCTCCTGGGTGTGGAAATTTTGATTGGGCCGGGCCAGCTTGATTGGCAGATCCCCTCGCGTTAACTAACCAGGTGGCCTTTGCTAAATGTGTCCCCCAGTGTTTGAGGGCCCCACCACCCATTGCTCTCAGGGTAGTTTTTAGCAGTCCATTGGACCTTTCAACTTTCCCAGAGGCTGGTGCATGATAGGGGATGTGGTACACCCACTCAATACCATGCTCTTTGGCCCAGGTGTCTATGAGGGTGTTCCGAAAATGAGTCCCATTGTCTGATTCGATTCTCTCTGGGGTGCCATGTCGCCACAGGACTTGCTTTTCAAGACCCAGAAGAGTGTTCCGGGCAGTGGCACGGGGCACAGGATATGTTTCCAGCCACCCAGTGGTTGCTTCCACCATTGTAAGAACATAACGCTTGCCTTGGCGGCTTCGCAGGAGCGTGATGTAGTCGATTTGCCATGCTTCCCCATATTTACATTTCAACCACCGTCCTCCATACCACAGAGGCTTTACCCGCTTGGCTTGCTTGATTATGGCGCATCTTTCACATTGATGGATGACCTGTGAGATGGTGTCCATGCTCAAGTCCACCCCTCGATCACAGGCCCATCTATGTGTCACATCTCTTCCTTGATGGCCTGAGGTGTCATTCATGGGCCCACCGAGCTATAAAGAATTCACCCTTACGCTGCCAGTCCAAATCCACCTGAGCCACTTCAATCTTGGCAGCCTGATCCACCTACTCGTTGTTCTGATGTTCCTCAGTGGCCTGACTCTTGGGTACGTGAGCATCTACATGGACTCTTGGGTAGGTACCTTTACAACCAGCTTCACTAGCCGGGCAGCAATATCTTGCCACAATGGGGCAGCCCAGATGGGTTTGCCTCTACGCTGCCAGTTGCTCCAATTCCACTGCTGTAACAACCCCCACAGGGCATTGGCCACCATCCATGAGTCGGTATAGAGAGAGGTACAGTGTTGGCCACTTTTCTCTTTCAGTAATATCTAAGGCCAGCTGGATGGCTTTCACCTCTGCAAACTGGCTCGATTCACCTTCTCCATCAGCAGCTTCTGCAACTCGCCATGTAGGACTCCATACAGCAGCCTTCCACCTTCGATGCTTTCCCACGATGCGACAGGACCCATCAGTGAAGAGGGCATATGGTTTCTCATCTTCTGTTAGTTTATTATACGGTGGGGCTTCTTCAGCACGTGTCACCTCCTCCTCTGGCAACATTCCAAAACCTTTCCCTTCTGGCCAGTCTGTGATCACTTCCAGAATCCCTGGACAACTGGGGCTTCCTATTCGAGCCCGTTGTGTGATCAGTGCAACCCACTTACTCCACGTAGCATCGGTTGCGTGATGTGTAGAAGGAGCCCTCTCTTTGAACATCCAGCCCAGCACTGGCAGTCGGGGTGCCAAGAGGAGCTGTGCTTCGGTGCCAATCACCTCTGAAGCAGCTCAAACCCCTTCGTAGGCTGCCAATATCTCCTTTTCCGTTGGAGTGTAGCGGGCCTCGGATCCTCTGTATCCCCGACTCCAAAACCCCAGGGGTCGACCTCGAGTCTCCCCTGGTGCTCTCTGCCAGAGACTCCAGGTAGGGCCATTCTCCCCGGCCGCGGTGTACAGCACATTGTTGACATCTGGTCCTGCCCGGACTGGCCCAAGAGCTACGGCATGAACTATTTCTTGTTTAATTTGTTCAAAAGCTCGTTGTTGCTCAGGGCCCCATTTGAAATCATTCTTCTCCCGGGTTACGTGGTAGAGAGGGCTTACTATCAGAACGTAATTCGGAATGTGCATTCGCCAGAAAGCCACAACGCCTAAGAAGGCCTGTGTCTCCTTTTTGTTGGTTGGTGGGGACATGGCTGCTGTTTTGTTGATAATATCCATAGGGATCTGACGCCGCCCATCACGCCACCTTATTCCTAAAAATTGGATTTCCTGCGCAGGCCCCTTCACTTTACTTCGTTTTATGGCAAAGCCAGCCTGCAGCAGGATTTGGATTGTTTTCTTCCCTTGCTCAGAAACTTCCTCTGCTGAGTTGCCCCATACAATGATGTCATCCATGTATTGCAGGTGCTCTGGGGCTTCACCCTTTTCCAGTGCAGTCTGGATCAGTCCATGGCAAATGGTGGGGCTGTGTTTCCACCCCTGGGGCAGTCGATTCCAGGTGCACTTGTTCCCCTCCAAGTGAAGGCAAATTGTGGCCTGCACTCTGCTGCCAAAGGGATCGAGAAGAATGCAGTAGCTGTATCAATTGTGGCGTACAACTTGGCTGCCTTTGACTCCAGTTCATATTGAAGCTCCAGCATATCTCGCACGGCACCACTCATCGGCGGTGTGACTTCATTCAGGCCACGAGAGTCTACCGTCAGCCTCCACTCTCCATTGGACTTCTGCACTGGCCGTATGGGACTGTTAAAGGGTGAGTGGGTTCTGCTGATCACTCCCTGACCCTCCAGTTGATGAATTAGCTTGCAGATGGGAACCAGGGAGTCTCGGTTGGTGCGGTATTGCCGCCGGTGCACAGCTGTAGTAGCAATCGGCACCTGTTGCTCGTCAACCCTCAGCAACCCTACAACAGAAGGGTCCTCCGAGAGACTGGGCAAACTAGACAATGGTTCAGTGTTCTCCGCTTCCAAGGCAGCTATTCCAAAAGCCCACCGGTAACCTTTTGGGTCTTTGAAATACCCTTTCCAGAGGTAGTCTATGCCCAGGATGCATGGAGCCTCTGGGCCAGTCACAATGGGGTGCTTTTGCCACTCATTCCCAGTTAGACTTACTTCAGCCTCCAACCGAGTCAACTGTTGGGATCCCCCCGTCACACCAGAAATAGAGATCGGTTCCACCCCTTCATAGTTTGACGGCATTAGGGTACACTGTCCACCGGTGTCCACCAGGGCCTTGTACTCTTGTGGGTCCGATGTGCCAGGCCATCGGATCCACACAGTCCAATTCACTCTGTTGTCCCTTTCCTCCACCTGGCTGGAGGCAGGGCCCCTCTAATCCTGCTGCTCATCATATTCGCTGCTCATCTCTTGCAGAAAGGACTTAGAAGTCCCTTCAAGAGGATCATAAGAGCGATCCAGCCTTCCACTTGATCTGGGGGTCTGCCCAGTGGAAACTGGAGCAACATCCTTTCTGGAAGAGTCCCCTTGTACAGCTGTCTTGCCTTGTAGCTCATGTACGCGTGCCTGCAGGGTTGAGGTAGGCTTCCCATCCCATTTCCTCATGTCTTCTCCATGGTCACGCAGATAAAACCACAGGACACCGCGTGGTGTGTATGCTCCACATCCCCTCTCCGGAGCAGAAAAACCCTTACTCCTAACAGCTGAAATACGGGTCTGTGGGGGTGGGGAGTACGATATATTCTCTTTGAGTTGCCGGACATCCTGGGACAGTTTCTCCACAGCCGAGATGAGGGAGGAAGAAAGGCTCTCTTCATATTGCCGAAGTCAGCCAGCCACTTCATCCACTGTGGGTGCCTCTTCACTCTTCCAGTCAGTTCCTGCCAGTGAGTTGGCGTACAATGATGGTGCACTTCGCACAAATTTTTGCCACATTGGTCGGGTACACTGGACTTCATTGGGGTCTGTGGGCAACTGTGCGTTGTCTGGATTGTAATAAACCATTTCCCACACAGCTAATTCCCTCATATATTAGATACCTCTCTCTATGGTGGTCCACTTACTTGCCCACCCGACATACGACATCTTCGCTGAAAGGATACCTTTCCCTCACACTTGACAGGAGTCACCTCCAGAGGCTGAGGGCCTGCGCCTTCTTCCCAATTGCCTTGTCAATGCCCCCGTTCCCTAGACAAGGATCCCAGCTGCTTGGCCTCCCTGCCCTCCAGTTCCAGGCTACTGGCCCCGTTATCCTAGCAGCGGAGCAGCCAGGTAATACTGTGCTCCCCTGGAAGGCAGCTGAAGTCTTTCCGCATATCTCGCAACTCACTCAGGGACAGAGATCGGGTGATCACTTCTCGTTCTGGCTCTTCTTCTCGTGATGGCCCTGGTTCATCATCATCTCTCACTAAGTGAACCAATTTTCTTTGTGTATTTCTTTTTGTGTATAGGGGCGACTGATACTGGTATGGGTTGATCTTTTGGCTCGGCTGCAGTGCCTGTTGCGGGGGCCTGGGCAGCTGCAGTGCCTGTGGTTCCACTCTCTCCCTCTGGATGGTGCTGTCTACTATCAAGCAGTGTTTGATAGATGGTGGCGGTGGCCAGGGCCCAGCACAGCGCAGTAAGTTGTGTCTCCTTAGAATCCCCACAGCATTTTCCTTTCAAATATTCTACCATTTTATCAGGGTCTTGCAATTGTGCAGGAGTGAAGCTCCAAACCATTGGGGGTGAAAAGGTCTCTAGATACCCACCCATGCTCTCCCACATGCCATGCCAGCCCTGACCATTCAGCCTTGGGGAAGATCCCTGGGTGGTACTCTTGAAAAAATTTTTGCTGACCCTGAACAGGACTTGGAAAACATGCAGGAGACCTAGCAATAGGAATATACTGGCCTGAACATTCCAAGGGTATTCAAAATTCTCAAAAATTGTCGTGACCAACCAAAAACTATTCTATTCTATATTAATTCTATTCTTGCCAGAACCAGGACAGGATGCTTTGCTCCTGAGCTTGGAGGAGGTGACCCTTGAATATTAGCCAGCTGTCTTGGGCCCCTCTTCCTTCCAGGGCTTTGTACCATGGTATTCTAGCAAGCAGATCCCTGAAGAGGCCAAAGTCTGCTCTGCCTGAGGAGTTCTCTCAATGTGGATTCAGACACCAAGGTCCTTGTCCTGGTTTCAGCTGAGAGGGTCAATTTTTTGCCTTTTCCTTCCCATTCTCCTCCCCATCTCACTGGAGCGGGTGAGGGGGGAGTGAGCTGTGTGGTTCTCAGCTGCCGGCTGGGACTGAACCGTGACATTCCTTAACATTAAAATCTACAGAAAATTCTGCCTAGAAACACCCTGGCATTAAACTAGAGAGGCATAGAATGAATAAATTAAATCTTACTGTCACATTACTTTGAAGCTAAGGGGAAACTTAAGCAAAGAGATTCCAAATTTCAAGGCCAATTATAATAAAAATATGTAGTATTAAAGGAGAGAAAAATGAGATTTGCACTACTATAGAACAATTATTTCTATAAAAAACAAGTTTTGAACCCTGAAATTCAACACAAGTACTTGTCACAATGTTATTGGTTTTTATGCTTATTTAGCCAAGACAGAATTGAGTTTATAGCTGAATCTAAATATGTGGGTAAAATTTAAATCTATAGGTAATTTTTTTTTCAGGTCCAAGCAGTTAAAATGAAGCAGAAGGGTTAGAAGAAACTAGTAAAGCTAAGTCTATGAATTTCAATTTTCAAGTTTTATCTAGTATAGATAATAAAACTTGTTAATTTAGTTCATGCATCCTTTTTACAGAGTAACAGTTTTACAAAAAAAAATTTCTCTCTACTGAGTAGGATTCACTACTGGTATTAAAACAATTACTCATTCTTCCAAATTGTTTTCTACAATCATTATATCTCTATTAGACTTAGGGGATCCTTGAAGTTCACAATGATCTGTAAAAATGCTTAACTCTGGAGGCAACTGAAAACACTTTCATTATAAACTGTATTTTTCATCTCAGGTGGGAAAGAACTGATACGAAGAGCAAGGTGACTTAGATAAACTGTTATTATTAAAAGTTCACCTCAACTTACTTAAAAGAGCAACCCAAAGACTTTATTTAAAAACATGTAGTTTTCATTGTTTGCTTTAATGACTGTGATAAAAAAACTTTAAAGATGATATTTTGAATATTAACCCATTTCATTACAACCCATCTTTTAATAAGGATTTCGTTTTGCTAGACAAATACATGCTTTCCTTTTAGGAAGATTATATAACCTGGAAAAAGTACCTCTATATAAAGAAAAGTGACCTCTCACCACAGAACACACTTGTTCTGGTGTTTGTGAGATAGTCATTACTGTAAAAAAAGTTTAGTAAAAGCAAACATATACTCTTGTAGTTAATGTGTTAAATATAGAGGCAGATTTTCACACAAACTGACATTCAGAGGTATCTAATGAATAATGCAAAGGAGGCTAAGTAGAAAAGTTCTTGTGGAGTATCGCAGAATGTTGAAGATGTAGCTTAGATAGTCTCTTAAAGAAGGATAAGAATATCTAAATATTTTAAGAATTAAGTTGACAGTTTTACCTTTAAGCTAATGATCAGCCTTACCCAAGTCTGATACTGGTTTTGCTTAAAGTGGCACTAAATTTATTTGAGCCTTGGAGCATGGCAGGATCCTAATTTCAAGGCATTCAAGTCAGTCAGCTGGAGAGTCTGCCATTGCCTCAGTAGGCCAGAGGAAAATTCTTACAGTTAACTGCAGGTCAATAATATCGCCATGACCCTTGTAAAGCATGAACAGTTTGACTTTCACTCTAATTGCAAGAAGAGCCTTTCTGATTTTTTGTCAGAATGAACAAAATCTTAAAGGAGTAAAGACCAACACCTGACTATAAGCAGGTCACATTCTTAAGCAAAAACATCTCTTTCTCTAATATGCAAAACATTCATATTACACACCTGATTGTATTGTTTTCATTCTCTCCAGATTGCCAACAGAAAATAAAACCATAGGAAACAGGACCTTAGCCTGCAAGTAATACGAGGTCATACAATGCATTTAAATGACCTGTTCATATAGTAAAATGTATGAGATCTGAAATCTCACTTAGTCTTATAGGGAGTATTATAAATATATCAGTAAGCACACAAGAAGTTATGGGGGAAAAAAAATAAAAATCGTGTTCGACATAGTAGTTATGTTTTCAAATGCCACTACAGAACAGAATTTTTGAGAGGAGCTTGCACCAACAGATAACTCCAATAATCTTACTTTTCTAAAGAGAAGAGGGGATTATATCTTCCCTGAAACTAGAGGAGAAGCTTAGATTGTATCAAAGGGCTCTTTATACCACTGACTGTTGAATCTTGCTGTAAGTATAGGAGGTGTCATGTACTGCATACAGCAGGGTTGGGGAGGTGTTAAGGAGATCCCAGAGTCAGAGCTCCAAAATGCTATGCATCTCCTATCACTAGTAAGATGTGTGTCACCATTTGAATAATTACAAGGAAAGGAGTGACTACAGGCTTGGATCTTAACCACAGAAAAATTACTGCCTTCAAAGTACAGACAAATGAGCCCAGCACACAGTATTCTCAGTGAGTGGACAGCCACTCTCACTAGTCAAACCTTAAGACACAAAAAAGGAAGTACCTTTTCTTCCTGCCACTTGATTGTCATGATTTCATAACCACTTGTGTCTGCAGGTGCTAGAAATACACCTGTAAGCATATGGCTTATGTTTCCTTTGAAAATGATCCATGCACTTATTGATTTCTAGTAATAGTAAACCTGTCTCATCACCATATGCAGAGAAATCCTTACATTACAGAAGCCAGAGAAAAGCCAGTTATGCTGAAACAGAAAGGGTAATGTGGGATGACAACTTCCTTAACGCATAATATTAAGACATAAAAGTCCTCAGAGCAGAAACTGTTCCTGCATCTCAAGTAGCTGCACTATGATAGGAATTGAACTGCCTTGAGGTAGTTCTTAAAGCCAATACCTGTGCTACCATATTTGCATCACAGATTAATTTTCATGTCTAGTCTGTACCAGTCCCAACCTTTCCCTCATTTACTGTCTCCTTCAATGCCTTCTACTCAAAAAGAAATCTAGAGCCTTGGGGAAGTTGTGCCACTCATGCTTCCAATGGATGGTGGCCTAACTCTTTTCCCTCCAGATACTTCCCAGGTACCAGTTGTATATACACTTCCCACTTACCTGGGTGCTGGCTTCTAGTTCAGGGAGGGTACATTGTTTTAGGGCATGGTGCTGCCATCATGGCACTGCCTCTGGAGCTGTGAACACCCTTTTCTCTTCTTGTGTTTCTGCACTTCCAGTGATGCTGTCTTATTGTATGCCAAAGACTGCTGTGATAGCAGCTATCAGGGGAACAAGAATAATAATTCTGGAATAGTTTGAGAGAAGGATGATTTGGAGTATAATTTATTTTCATTCTTGGCATGCATATAGTAAAGAGAAACTCAAAATGTAGTAGTGTTCAATTACTTATTTACTACAGGCAAGTTTTTTTATGTATGATTGTGTTGAGAAGTAAACGATATAATGTGCCTCATTTGAGTCTGAGCTGTTAGAATGACATATGTACTAAGACTGTGACTCATACACTATGCAGGAAGGCTTACAATAACTTTGAGGATACTATCCCTTAAGATAACAGAAAATTTTATGACATAACTGCAAGGATAAAAGGTCTTTGGAAAGAATTAGGTAGAACATTCTATACTGTTAGAGTGGTGAGGTACTGGAACAGGTTGCCCAGAGAGGTTGTGGATGCCCCATCCCTGGAAGTGTTTAAGACCAGGCTGGATGAGGCTTTGGGCAATATGGTCTAGTTGAGGGTGTCCCTGCCCACAGCAGGGGTGTTGGAACTAGATGATCTTTAAGGTCCCTTCTGACCCAAACCATTCTATGAACATAGCTAAGACAGTATAGCATAAATTGAAAATTGTTGGTTAAGATGATTACATGAATTACCTGCACACTCTGGTATTAAATCAATGGATACCAGTTTGATTGCTGTGTCACTGAACCACTAATCATTTGCTTAACATTAGGCTAAAGAAATAGTAAAAATGTGTATTTCAGACAGTATGATTATTTCTCAGAAGTAACGTGATACACTCAATACAGTAATTCTTTAGAGTCTTAAATTATCAAAATTATATAATAATTTATGCTTCTGAACTGAAAAGTTGCCCCGCAGTGAAGGTTCAAACAATTATCTTTATATGAATCAGGAAGCATTGAAAATATTAAGTTCGTGATTAATTCTTGACACGACAGTTAGTATATCTATACTTAGAACACTTACATGAAGTAGATAATACTTGTTCAATTTGAACATCACACTGTCAGTAATAAAACACATAGAACAGAAGCCCCTTTGGTGTACCTGCAGTTACATTTGATAGAGGAGGGAGAGGAAGAGCTTATAAAAAGCCTCAGGATAGACAAATAGACTGTGTTCAATAATGAATAATGAAGCATATAGGCAACAGAAAAGTGGGTAACCTGCACAAGCTATTAGAACATTTTGGTACTTCTCACACCCTCAAATTACTACTTTGTTTTCTTCAATTTTTGACCTATAAGGGTACAACCTGATATGCTATAAGCCATGAAAGAGCCTGTTCATTTTTGTTACTGCTTTGTTTGATACCATTGAGAAAAGCAGAACTTTCCTACATGAAATATGGATGTAAACAGCAAGAGGCAGCACAGTTACAGCAATAATTTTCATTAATTTTGGATAAATCCAGCCTGTGGGTAATAAATTATGAGAGTATGGATTCAGCACCAATGTCAATGAGCAAACTGGTGTTTCCTATATTTTGGCAGATGAAGCAACAGTACTACTTAAAAAAAGGTTTTGAGGTGGGTATAAATATTAAAAAATCTCTATATGAAAAGTAACAGTAGAAACAAAAATTAGTACATATAGTTATGTAGTTACATACTTCAAGTATAGGGGATGTACATTTAAAGACAGTGGAATAAATATGTAAATAAAAGATCATGTTTGATGTAGGTTTTTAAAACAGGCATTTAAAGAAATTTTAAAAAACCCAAAACTTGAAGTAATCTAAACTCTGAATTCTGTTTTTCTATGTTGTGTAATTTTAAAAATAGACATGTACATACACACTTTTCTAATACGATGTGTTAATTTGCTTTAATTATAGTGGTGTGTTCTTAATTGTTTCCCAACATACACACATACATTTGGGCCCAGTCCAAATAAATCCTTTTAAAATACACTTTTGTTGAATATTGTATTTCAGCAAATTTCAAACAACAAAATTCATATGTCAACTCAGTAGCTATTGAAAAGAAGTTGTAGTAAGGATGGAACAGAGGAGGTATAGCTATTTCATGATTTATCATCACCACAAATAAGATTTGAAAATCTATTGCAATTTTTTTTCCCTTCTGATGAAATCTTTAAATCCACAGGAAAATATGATTAAAAGTAGAATAAAAGAGGCATGTAAGTGTTGTAGTAGGATGTAATGTTTTTTTCTCATCTAAAACCAAAATAAATAAGAAATAAGACCTTACCTATTTTATTTTACAATTCACAAAACTAGATAGTAGCAGTATTCTGTATTACATATTAAATTAAAAAATACTTTAAAATCCAGACAAAAGACAATTGAACATCTAATTTAGCAATGTAGAGATACTTAACACTTTTCAAACAGGTGATTAGATATCAGTAAATTATTCAACAGGAGAAGTTAAAGAAATAGAAGAAGTTTGAAAAAGAAAATAACATTTAGTACACCTTCTGCTATTAGCATACTAGTAGATTATAGTAGGTTAAAATGTTATATGCTTACAGGTAAACTGATAATGATCATCATACAGTAGGTATTTTTTAGAATGTGAATTGCTTGTTTTAAGAAAACATAAGGAAATAGCTTTCTGTTACATGCCACAAAGTAGGGAAGGAAGAGCCTCTGAAGAAAATCAAGAGACAGGATTAAAAGCCATAAATTTGACAGTACTTAGTGGAATAGAAATATGCTAAGCAAGCCATGGAAAGGAATAAAGTAAGGGAGACTGAAAAAGATAAAAGAGTATAGGGAAAAATCTGAAAAAGCAACAAGAAAAATTATTGCAGAACATATTGATCATACTAAAAAGAAATAAATTGAAATCATTCAGTGTAAATACTCGCAAATGACCTGTAATATGTAGAAAGTAAACCCAAGCAAGAAATTAAAGCTGAGAAAGACACTGAGCATCATGTGTCAAGTATTCAATCAATGCGACATTAACTTTCTGATTATTGGAAGCCAAATACTCTTCATTAAATTAAACTTCCTAATGGGTAGTGCCAAATCAGTAGCAAAACTAGAGTAATTCCAAGACTATTTAGAATATCTTCAGTTACTGAAATGTGCAATGTTCAAGAATTTAAATTACAAAGTCTTGGTACCAAAGGGTCTGGTCATTTTAGAAAAATCTCATGGTGCAGCTGCCACTTTGAAAATATAGGATGTTTTTCCTGGATTAATACAATTTTATTCAAATTTTGATGTTTGGTGATGGAGCAAGAACAGTTGGTGAATGTGGTAGGTTGACCCTGGCTGGGGGCCAGGTGCCCACCAGAGCTGCTCTACCACTCCCCTCCTTCATTAGACAGGGGAGAAAATGCACAACAAAAAGCCTGTGGGTCGAGATAAGGACAGGGAGAGATCACTCACTAATTATTGTCACGAGCAAAACAGACTGAACTGAGAGAGGGAATTCATCTTATTTATTACTAAGCAAAACAGTAGAGGAATGAGAAATAAAATCACATCTTAAAACACCTCCCCCCACCCCTCCCATCTTCCCAGGCTCAACTTCACTCTCGACTTCAACCTCTGCCCGCACCTCAGCGGCACAGGGGGACAGGGAATGGGGGTTATGGTCAGTTCATCATACGTTGTTTCTGCCACTTCTTCATCCTCAGGGGGAGGACTCCTCTCATCGTTCCCCTGCTCCAGCATGGAGTCCCTGTCACGGGAGACAGTCCTTCACAAACTTCTCCAACGTGAGTCTCCTCCATGGGGTGCAGACCTTCCGGAGCAAACTGCTCCAGTGTGGGGTTACCCACGGGGTCACAAGTCCTGTCAGCAAACCTGCTCTGGCGTGGGCTCCTCTCTCCACGGATCCACAGGTCCTGCCAGGGACTTGCTCCAGCACGGGCTTCCCACGGGCCACAGCCTCCTTCAGGTGTCTCCACCTGCTCCGGCGTGGGGTCCTCCACGGGCTGCAGGTGGAATCACTACACCCCCTCATCCTCCCTCCATGGGCTGCAGGGGGACAGCCTGCTTCACCATGGTCTTCACCACAGGCTGCAGGGGGATCTCTGCTCTGGCGCCTGGAGCATCTCCTCCCCCTCCTTCTGCACTGACCTTGGTGTCTGCAGAGTTTCTTACATCTTCTCACTCCTCTCTCCGGCTGCAAAAGCTCTCTCTGTTTTTTCCCCTTCTTAAATATGTTATCACAGAGGCACTGTTTGGCTTGGCCTTGGCCAGCGGCGGGTCCGTCTTGGAGCCGGCTGGCATTGGCTCTGTCAGACACAGGGGAAGCTTCTAGCAGCTTCTCACAGAAGCCCCCCCGCTACCAAAACTTTGCCAGACAAACCCAACACAGTGAATAAGTCTAGGCATTTCTAAAAAGCAAAATTAAGGGAAAGATCACAGGTTTTGGTTTACACATAATCACCATTGTCAATTCCATACGTTCAAAGTCCTAATGGATAGTGAACTGGAATAAAAGTTCAGTATGAGATTATATAACTGCTTCATATCCTAAGCCATATTTCTAAAAATAGGATTTTATTTCTTTAATATCCCTGCAGGCCACATATTGTTATACATTAGGATCAGAGTTATTTCACAGTCAGTGAGGAGCTCTGGCCTTGTTCACCGTACAGCTGAAGATATTTCTTAAATTGGCAATGGCTTCAACCATCTCTCTCCACATTCAGTGCTACCAAACTTCTTATGTCTGACCTGTGAGTCACCGCAGTGGTTGTTTTCACCCCAATTTTGTCAAGAATGAGATGACTACTTCATCAGCAGCAAAAGGAAGACTAGGGAAAATGTGGGCCTGCTGCTGAATGAGGTGGGTGCCCTGGCGATAGAGGATACAGGGAAGGCAGAGTTACTGAATGCCGCCTTTGCTTCAGTCTCTACTGCTCAGGCCAGTCCTCGGGAATCCCAGACCCTGAAGGTAGGAGAAAAAGTCTGGAGAAAGGAAAGCCTTTCCTTGTTTGAGGAGGATATGGTTAGAGATTATTTAGGCAAACTCGACATCCACAAATCCCTGGGCCACAGTGGAATGCACCCATGAGTGCTCAGGGAGCTGGCAGATGTTATTGCTGTGCCACTCCTCATCATCTTTGAAAGGTCATGGAGAATAGGAGAGGTGTCTGAGGACTGGAGGAAAGCCAATGTCACTCTGGTCTTCTAAAAGGGTAAGAAGGAGGACCCAGGAAATTACAGGCCAGTCAGCCTCACCTCCATCCCTGGAAAGGTGATGGAACAGCTTAATCTGAGGATCATCAATAAGCATGTGGAGAAGAGGGTTATCGGGGGTTGTCAACAGAGATTAGCCAAGGGGAAGTCATGCCTGACAAATCTCATAGCCTTCTATGATGGCATGACTGGCTGGGTAGATGAGAGTGGTGGATGTTGTCTACCTCGACTTCAGCAAGGCTTTTGACGCTGTCTCCCATATGAAACTCATAGATAAGCTTAGGAAGTGTGTGTTAGATGAGTAGACAGTGAGGTGGATTGAGAACTGGCTGAATGGCAGAGATCAGAGGGTTGTGGTAAGCAGTGCAGAGTCTAGTTGGAGGCCTGTAGCTAGTGGTGTGCCCCAGGGATCAGTACTGGGTCCGGTCTTACTCAACATATTCGTCAGTGACCTGGATGAGGGGACAGAGTGTACCCTCAGCAAATTTGCTGATAATACAAAACTGGGAGGAGTGGCTGATACACCCAGAAGGCTGCGCTGCCATTCAGTGAGACCTGGACAGGCTGGAGAGTTGGGTGGAGAGGAACCTAATGAAATTCCACAAGGGCAAGTGTAGGGTCCTGCACCTAGAGACGAATAACCCCAAGCACCAGTACAGGTTAGGGGTTGACCTGCCGGGAAGCAGCTCTGCAGAGAAGGACCTGGGAGTCCTGGTGGACAATAAGCTCACCATGAGAGAGAATGGCACAGCCAGCAGGTTGAGGAGGTTATCCTCCCCCTCTACTCTGCCCTGGTGAGGTCACATCTGGAGTATTGTGTCCAGTTCTGGGCTCCCCCGTTCAAGAAAGACAGGGAACTACTGGAGAGAGTCCAGTGGAGGTCTACAAAGATGATTAGGGGTCTGGAGCATCTCTCATATGAGGAAAGGCTGAGAGAGATCTGTTTATTCTGGAGAAGACTGAGCGGGGATCTCATCAATACTTATAAATATCGAAAGGGCTGGTGTCAAGAGGATGGGGCCAGACTCTTCTCAGTGGTGCCCAGTGACAGGACAAGGGGCAAAAGTCACAAACGGAACACAGGAAGTTCCATCTGAACACAAGGAATGCTTCTAGAAGGGAAGACATATGAAGAGAGGCTGAAGTGCCTTGGTTTGTTCAGCCTAGAGAGGAGAAGACTGAGGGGGATACCTCATCATGGCCTACAACTTCCTTACGAGGGGGAGCGAGGGGGCAGGCGCTGATCTCCTCCCGCTGATGACCAGTGATAGAACCCGTGGGAATGGAATGAAGCTGCAATGCGGGAGGTTTAGGTTGGATATTAGGAAAAGGTTCTTTACTGAGAGGGTGGTCAGGCACTGGAACAGGCTACCCAGGGAAGTGGTGACAGCACCGAGCTTGACTGAGTTCAAGAAGTGTCTGGATAATGCTCTCAGTCATATGCTCTGATTCGGCTGGTCCTGTGTGAAGCCAGGAGTTGGACTCAATGATCCTCATGGGTCCCTTCCAACTCAGGATATCCTATGATCCTATGATCCTATGATTCTTTACTGTGAGGGTGACAGAGCACTGGAACAGGCTGCCCAGAGTGGTTGTGGAGTCTCCTTCTCTGGAGATATTCAAAATCCCCCTGGATATGATCCTGAGCAACCTGCTCTAGGTGATCGTGCTTTAGCATGGGGGTTGGACTAGATGATCTCCAGCGATCCCTTCCAACCCCTACCATTCTGTGATTGTGTGATTCCATGAGAAAATCTGCCACTTCCTATGCAAACCCTGAGGCATAATTATGACATAATACAAATTTATCTTTCAATTATTGTCAGTAAATTTGGTTCAGAATTTGGAAAATAATAAATTCAAATTATTTTCTTTCAAATACTCATAGTTTGTTCAGAACTTTCCTTTGGAATATATAAACCCAATTATTTTTAAAGGCCAGTTCTTTTTCTACCAGAGATTTAAGTGCTAGAAATCTAAGAACTAAGGTTTGAAACATTTTCATTTTTCATTTTTAATATTGTTAGAAGAAATGTGGATTTTAGTTCATTTATGCTAAACAATACAAGTAAACCTAAATAATTTCCGTTTCTAGGGGTTTTTTTTTAGATTTTAAGTGAATAGATGAGGGTCTTTTAAGTTTAAGAATATTGAGGTCCCCAGTAGAAGAAAGACATTGAGCTGTTGAAGGAAGTCCAGAGGAGGGCCACAAAGCTGATCAGAGGGATGGACCATCTCTTCTATGAGGACAGGCTGAGAGAGTCGGGGCTGTTCAGCCTGGAGAAGAGAAGGCTCCAGGGAGACCTAATTACAGACTTCCAGTACCTAAAGGGGCCTACAGGAAAGGTGGAGATGGACTGTTTATCAGGGAGTGTAGTGACAGGACAAGGAGTAATGGCTTTAAACTGAAAGAGTGTCGATTTAGATGAGATGTTAAAAAAGAAATTCTTTACTGTTAGAGTGGTGAGGCACTGGAACAGGTTGCCCAGAGAGGTTGTGGATGCCCCATCCCTGGAAGTGTTTAAGACCAGGTTGGATGAGGCTTTGTGCAACATACTCTAGTAGAGAGTGTCCCTGCCCGCAACAGGGCGTTTGGAACTAGATGATCTTTGAGGTCCCTTCCAACCCAAACCATTCTATGATTCTATGATTCTGTCATTTGCACAGAGACTTTTTAATGAAGATGTCTGTGTGCTTTAGTGATCTCTAATGTAACAGCTCCAGCTGTAATGTTTTGTCTTTTGTCAAGATACTCGTATAATTTAGACGCTTAGAATTTTCATGTTTAAACAGTTCTGCATATTTTAGAGAAAAAACATCCTTTTACTCTTTGGCAGTACAGTGAACGATCAAAATGGGCAAAACTCAGCCCACATATCAAGACTTTTTTTCCCCTCTCTCCATTGTGATGATTCTAATAGTTTCTACAAACTATTCTGAAACTCTGATTTACACTGATTATGGTACTTCAACAAGCCATGCCAAAGTTACTGAAACATCCTTAAGCAGCATGGTACTTTATTAGGAGGCAGGGACTGATTCTTTTTCCTGTCCTGTATTCGTACAGTTCCCAGTACAATTAAGGCTTTTGTTCTAATTGCTGTCCTAAGGACTACTCTATTAATACTGATATTAATAATAACAGTAGTAATAATAATATGCAAATAGTAGTAATACTGAAAGTTTATTGTTGTAAGCACTTTCCTGTAACTGTTCATAAATACCAAGCATTAGTCTTTTTTTTTTCTATAAATATTCCTATAAATAAGAGTACATATGCTGACAATGAAAACTGATGCACACTGAAGAACTTTTTTGGTTGTTGTATCTCTGAAGTACTAGTTCTTTAAATCAGTTTTTCAGATATGTCTTTCATGAATGCTTATCGAAGGTGTTGGCATAATATCACCCAGTAATCCACAGGTTTATCATCAAATTCTGCAAAAAAAATCACTTCAGTGATTTAGCAACACTTTGAAGGACATAATAATCTCTGAAGGTCAATTTCCTGAAGCATGGTTCAGAGCTTTTGCTACATGCAGGGGTGAACTTGGTGTTCAGCTGCATCCTACTTCGATCAGGAGCTAACTTGTGAATAATCCAAAAATGCTTCACAAACACTTCTAAACTCCACTTTCCCAATCCAAAGGTGTGATAGGGTGCAGCCAACCATGGTAATTCAAGATGGATCAAGTTATTATCAGACAGAAAACATGTTGGTAGGCTGAAAGGTGCTGGAGAATTTAAAGATTTCAAATGTTTTATTGAATAGAATATGCACTTTTCTACTTGTCTCTTTTCCCAAATGTGTCATTTATCTGTTTCATCAGAGCCTTTTCTATCCAGGGCAAGTGAATAAATTGGCAGGGGAGGAAAACACTACCGTCATCTAGCAACTCTATTCCCTAACTTCTATCACTCCCTAAAAATTTGTGGCCAATTAAGTTTGTACCCTTTCACCCAAACACTGTGCATGCAGATCTCTCTACTACGGTGTAATCTGGTTTCAGCTTCTAAATTTGAACTTTTAGGCTGAGGGAGTGTAGTGTCATCTCCTGAACAAAGAATATAAATTAGCTTAACAGAACAAAGAGGGGAGCAATTAGGGATCAGTGGAGACATTAGTAGCAAACTTCTTTGGTGTGAATTTGAGAGCCTTCATTTGCACTTCAGAAGTTTCTCATATTTGTTTTTACCTTAGGCTGTATCTAAGCAAGCTTTTCTCTCTCTTCCCTCATCGCTGTCTCCCATTTCCCAAGGTTACTGACTAACACCTCTTTGTATGTCTCATAGAAGTGGTAAAGTCGATGCTTTGACATATCATGGGCGCACACAATAATTCCCAGACCATTCAAACTGGAAGAGACCTCAGGGGGTCTCTATTGCAACCTCTACTCACAATGTGGTCAGTTCTGTATTTAGATGAAGTTGCTCAGGGCTTCATTCAGCTGGAACTTGAAATCCTTCAAGTATGAAGAGAAGCTGCAAAGTCTTTCTGCCCAACCTGTGCCACTGCTTAATCATCCTTATAATGATTTCCACCACACACTCCATCTCCATTTGGAACCTCCCCTACTTCAGTTTACCCCTGTTTTGACCCATCCTCCTACCAGGAACAGCTATGAGGAGTTTGTCTCTGTCCCCTTGTCAGGACAGCTGCTGCTCAGCAGGTAACATTATTCTCTAGTCTAGAGACATACAGCTCCTCAATAACCAGCTCCTTTCAGGTTTGCACATAAGCACAAAAGAATCGTATTGCAATACATCTTAGAGGAAATTTGAGAGCCACACAAGAACACTTGTAAAGAGAAGGACAGCCATTGAGAAAGATTGTTTTAGTACCTGTCTAGAAATGAAAAGAAGTTCAATAGTCTGAGCTCTATTATTTTATTTTATTTTTTTTTTAAGAATAATAATATTGGGAAGGGATTAACCAAGAAAGTTTAGCCTCTCTCTAAAAAGGTTTGTGTAGCTGTGCAAATATAACAATCTAACTGTATGCAGTTACACTGAGTTTTACAGTGACTGTGCTGGCATAGCAGTTATTACATTCAGCAGGACTTTTAAGTTCAAAGCTGTAGATGAACTTTATCTCTTTAGTCAAGTACAGTAGTTATGTTTTAGAACCTTCTTTTCTCTGTTTTTGTTGTTGTTGGGGTTTTTTGTTTTTGTTTTTGTTTTTGTTTTTTTTTTTAAACAGGTTTGAGACACCATGTAAAAAAAGAGAACGTGAAAGCATGTAGAATCATAGATGTTAGGCAAGAGGAATGCCTGTTAGAATATCTGGTCCATTTCTCTGTCACAACAGGGTATTTTCCCATTTTACTAATGTTTCATCCTGTGTAATTGTAAAGGTCAGATTTTAATTGTCAGCCTTATCTGCGCATGTCTGCATTTTCAACAGTTACTACTACAGATGTATTTTTAAAACAGGCCTTTTTGAGTAAAACTGACAAATTAAACATGTAAATTAAATTTGTTCAAGCAGTTTAGGTTTGCACAGGGCACATGCTTGTGCAGAAGCAGAGTTCATCTGTCCCACTTTCACTGTCCAATTGCACAAGAATTTTCTGAGGTTGCTATTCTTTCCTTGCATAGAAATAACACAAATCCCTAAATTCTTATAATGCTCCTACATTGTTATATATCTTCCTCCTATTTTTTTGCTTTAACAATGTTGCTGAATAATTCTTTTCCCTGCTTTTCTTTTTTATCCTTCAAATATTTGTAAGCTTTTATCAAGTATTTGAAGCCAGCTGGTTTCTCTACCAGAGGGGGATGGTAAAAGTAATAATGAAAACAGAATAGTAGGCCTACTTTGAATTCAGATGGAGTTTCCACCTACCCAGATCTGATTGGTCTTTCAGGATAAATTAATCTCTTAGTTTTGGTGTTTAAGTTTTTCTGAATGCAATTTTGCTACAGTTAATCAACAGGAATTTGTTGCTGTTAGGTTCAAACTTGTGTAAAGGATGCTAATAGGCCTGTTCCTCCTGGGGCTCTACCACTCAATCCTGAATGAGTCACCATGGTAATAACACAAAGGAACTCAGGACTTTATCCCTTTGGTGAATTTCTCTTAATCATTAGTGTATGATACCTGATACTTCAGTAATCAGTTAAATAGCTAACCAGGGTTATCAAGTGGAGTAAATGCTACTGCAGATGAAGGATAGTCTGTATATGCATAAGTACTGAGCAACCACCAGACTTCATCCAGACATGAGTCCCTCAGTACAGGATAGATTGTAATTTATAAGCCTCTGTTACCCATTGCAGTCAAGTACCAAGGATAGGAAGGGCAACTAATACAATATATTTTGTAACTGAAGAATGATTTTTTTTTAATACTGTATCTACTCTCAATACCTCAGGGAAAAGCAAAACATTCCTTCTCTCTCCAAAATCTCATTTTATTGTGCCAGTCTCAACAAGGACACTGTTGCATGGCATGTGATGCAGTTCTATTGCAAATAAGCTGGAATGGTCATAAGTAGTCATGGGGTTCTTTCTACTACACATCTAAATTATTTTTCATACAATAGTTTTCATTTGCTGTAGTCTATTGTAGCTTTATTGTGACAAAGAAATTAGTGTAATTACTATAGTCTGAAAACCACATAAATATTTTTAACTTTCTTTTTGCAAGTTTTAAAACCTACCTAAATAAAAATAGAATCATAATTTAGGATTTTTGCATTATAAATTATAAAGGCAGATTAAATCAGAGTGCTTTATAGGCACAGCAGATAGTACCTCACAGTACCAAATATTACTATAGTACCTTTAAAGCCATAATATTTAAAGATTTCTATTAAAGATATTCCTGAGTTTATTATGATAACATTAAATTTATTTTAATCATAATTTAATTAACATTTCTCAGAGGTTTAATTTATTTAGCATTAAAAGGTTGCAGAGTACCTCATGTATGAGATCAGTTGTAATAACAATAACCTCCCCTTCTTTTTAATGCTCTAAAATAATTTAAAATAACAAAAGTGCTCTAAGGAATTAATCTTCAAACACATCAAGATACTTAAAAGGTAAATCACTTTTAGTAATAGTAATTTTCAGTCGCAAATTAACTTTTGTAACTTTTGATTTTTTGCCCTTCCTGCCTTTGGCATTTGAGCAAGTGTGGTCTGTAAACTATAATTTCTAATGTGAACTTAGCAAACCACTAGAAATATTCTTTAAAATAAAAATGGATTCTAAATGTTAATCTTCCATGCATATTTACCATAACAAAAGCCAACTGCTTTATTGAATGCCCTGAATAACCTCTTTTTATTTCAGAAAAGGAAATCAGACCAGGTAATTCTCACTAGTACCTTGTAATTTTGATCCTCTATGAAATAAGGAAGATGGAAAATGAAAACATCAACTATACTTTCTCAAGGTCAGCACACTTATTTCAGGGAGGACAGAATCCCAGCCCATATTCAAAACACTTTGTTTCTTCTGTTGTTTGTGTATTAGCATCTCCAACCTAGTTCATTCTCCCCAAACTCTTGAACTCTGCTTGCAGGTAACTGCAGTCAAATCTATGTCCTTGTAGCCTTGTAGAGTTAAACTAAGTGTGTCAGAGGGAGAACTTGGACAAACTCAGTTTCCCTGAACTGCAAATCCATGTGAAGGGAGAACTCCATGTTATGTTGAACACAATACAACCATCCCTCCAACAGGGTGCCACACTTAGTCAGCCTAGTTAGCCCTAGATTAAGCTTGAGGCTGAAAGTGGGCGTCTTTGAAACTGTGTCTTGGGCCCCCAAATTATATCTCAATAGCTATGCTTTGCAGTCATGCAGAGATCTCATAGGATGGAGATTTTCTAGCCTTTCTAAATAGCCTTACAAACTCCACCACTAGAGGATTAAAATACTTCACAAAAATTCATGGATTTTATTCCCACAACAGTTGTGGGAATGAGATCCATGAATAATTTTAATATTTTTTGCTTTCTGACATGGAGAATTAGGGTACAAGACTATTATGATCACAGAAGAAGTCTATTCACAGATGTTTGAGAATGGTCTAAGAGCTAGAGAAATGAGATAGCATTGAGATCCAATTCAATACCTTTCTTCTATATCATATTTCAATGACTCAGCATCAGTTATTTCTGACTGAGAAACTCAAATACAGTGAATAAGACCTGAAAACTTCAATAGGTTATATAAGAATACATTAACACAGAAATTAAAATTGTTGAAAATTATGTATATTCACATCCAATAAGTAAAGGTCTCTGCAAGTTTGCTTTATCTGTATTTTGTATACAGTGTTTAAGAATAGTTAAGATGACACTGCTGCCAAAAATGTAGTCTAGTCCTTCTCTTAATCCTAGCTATGTACTGTTAGTGCCTATCTTCCACTCACCCAGAAATCCTCAGAATATAGCTCTAGTTCAACCACCACCATCAGAACAAAATCAAAAGAGAGGGTCAGGATGTGTGGCAAGGGATAGAAAAGGAGACTAGGACCAGACTTTTCAGCGGTACTCCAAAGTTAGATAAACTTCTTCTGGTTAAGACAGTGTAGGATATATTTTTCCCTTCAATTACCTCTAGTAAATAACTCCCAGTTGTGGCCAGCACAGTCCAAAAGCACCAAGATGCTTGGTGTTACAGTGATTAGCATGCTGGGGAGCCTTCCTGTGATGCATTGTCCTGCCAGGAGGCTCTATGCATGCCTGGATTTTTGTATAGTTTGTTCTCACTACTCATTTTTGGTGCTTGTCAGAAGTTATGAGAACTGTGGGATTCTGAATCAAATAAATCTTCCATAGTAATGTTTTGTTGAAAAAGATTCTGTGAATATTAATGTGAAATGGGCCAGAAAGTGTCAGGATTACTGAATCTTTTGACCCTCTGACCTCTTCTGCAATGTGGAGCTTTAGCTTCATAGATCACTATAGCCATTTTGAGAAAGAAGTTGACCCTTTCTTATCAAGCTTATGCAGCCTTTTTCTGGGCATTGAATAGGAGAAAAGCTCTGACTATATGCAGAACAGTTACAGAATGAAAGTGAATGTGACCCATAATCATGCATTTCTATTATGGGAGGACGTGGGGGGGGAGGAAACATGAGATTAGAAGCACCCAGGCAAAAGAAGAGTCTTGCAAAGTAGGGAACTAAAAGCTGTTTCCATAGCTGTGCAATGTGGAGAGAAAGGACAGTTTCTAGAATTACAAAAAAAAAAAAAACCAAACCAAAAACCACCCCAAAAAAACCCACCCACCCACCCACCCAACCAACCAAACAAAAAAACCCCCCAAAAATGTAGGACAGTCAGCAGAATTCTGAGAGCTTTAGGACACAGATTTAGACATTCTTTTTAAGATAAAAAGCCTGGATTTAACCCTCCTGCAGGTGACCCAATTGTTTAAAGAAGTTCTGAATTATTTTTTTTTAACCAATATAAGGGGCCTATGCTGAGTAAATTCTTAATTTTGTTATTGCCGTTAAAGGTGTTAAAGCTAGACGAGTTTATCTGTTTTTCTTGGTTTTACTAAATTTAGAGCAGACTACTTTTGCCTTGTCATATTTCATTTGCTGCTGTTTCTGAAAGGTCCTGAAGGTGATTTTTATTTGTTTGTTTGCATTTTTTTTTTAAATAGTTTATTTATATTTGTTCTTTGTGTGCTTTTTCTTGTGTGAATAGATTGGTAAGTGATCTTGATTCCCTTTCTGGTATCATAAATACTAATTTAAAACTTTTCCCCTTTAATGTGACAGATGTCAATTTGAAATGCAAAGGGAAGGGTGAATTTGGCGAAAAGAACAAGTGAATTGTGACCAAAGTGTTATCTTAATACTACTAAGTAAATATGAAGCTGTTCCTTTAAAATCCCATGTCCCAAACCTGACATTTTCAGCTCACTTAAAACTTCAGAATTAGACATTTCATATAGTATTTCCAAAATTGTACAAACACTCCTTACCACCTGAGGATACTGGGATAGCCACGAAAATTGTTGAGCCCAGAATGTTGCAAATAGGCTGTGCATGGGTAGGTGTCATTATACATGCGCTTTTTTTTTTATTATTTTTCTGAGATGCATAAAGGATCAGACCGATAATTCTACATGAGGTACATACATATAGAAGAAGGAAGATATGATCTCCTCCAGAGGGGAACATGAGTGATTCCCAACATCAAAGGACTATTAGGTGAGAAATGCATGTGGAGAGAAAGAATATGACAGAGCAACTAATAACTGTGAACTTTTCAAGGCTCTACTTAGGTTGGGAAAATTATCTTGAGACTCAGCCTAAAACTAAGAAAAAGGGCTGTGATCTAACAGGGAAGATACACTGTGCTCAGTTTGATGATACTGTGTTCTGCTTGACTGGGCTGTGCCAGCAGCTGTGATCTAGAATGCCATCTTCTTCTTATAATCATGTATGAGGTGTCAAAATAGAACTCTGTATGAAAGAAAGCAGTGGAGAACAGCCTGGAATGACTTTAAATTTCCATGCAACCTGAGCTGGGTGATTTGCTTGATAATTACTCATGTTGGCTCAAAGCTGTGGACTTCATGAAAATGTGATACAGAAAATTTATTGTAGTGCTTTTTCCTTGTATCTGTTCCAGCTGAGAACATGTTTCTTGTTCAGACTATGCTATTTTTAACCCACACAGTGCTTCTACAAAATTAAGGAAATTATATAGAACATGAGAGAGAAAAACAGAAGCTGTCTGTCATCAGAAGGAAAGAGACACGAATATAAACCACTCACTTGAGCATGCTGGGGTCGGGAGCCCAGAACATTCCAGATGTTGTATGTTTGCATATATCCAAATATTATTTATATTTAAAATTTTTAACATGTCAGCACAACCATCAGGAGAGAAGAAATAACAGCAAAGGGAGAGGAAATGCCTCCATGCAAATAGCACCTACTAAAAGAGGTGCTCTCTTCAAATCAAGGGACTCGTCAGCCTCTCTCACTGTTAACTTCCTTAGACAAGGTCACGAAAATTAATATTTCCCTCTGTTTTGGGATAAGTTTTATCCAGCTTGGATTTCTGATTTGGTATCTGTAAAATGAGAGAGAACAAAAAATGGGAAATGAGTCATATTTTGTCAAGCTGTCAGCCATCCAAGTACTATACTCACAGTGCATACATGCTTATTACAAAATTATTATCATTTGGAAGATGAATTCTCCACAGTAATTCTGTCATTAGACACACCAAAAGACAAATGACATGTTTATGGTTTCTGTAGTCACCTCTAGTTTTTAATTCCAGAACCAAAAAAAGAACAGTATCTGTGCTGTGGTTTCAGGCTTTCATCTACAGAGAGATACAGAACAGTAAGCAGTCCTGATTGATAGAATGCAGTAAGAGAGGAGAGGTGGAGAAATGGATTGCCTAGTACCATAACAAAGGCACTTCAGGAAAAAGCTGGAGCACATATGAATTAGGAAGATAGTGAGACTATAACAGAGATTGTGGAGAAACTTAGGCTACCTTGCAAGAGAACAGAGAATTGTTGGCGCACTGAAACAGTCTTCTTGATACAGAAATACGGAATAATGTTCAGCATCACTTACATTCAAACTTGTTCAGCATGCATAAATTAAGTCCTGAAGTTGCACAACGTGTTTAAATACAACAAAATATTTCACTAGACTTAAAAATGAAATACATTTTATTTTGCAATTTTAAGTTTTGAAACTCATTTTTTAAAGATCAGTGATCCTGAAGATTGGAGACTACTTATTACTTATTTTCATTCTTGCTGAACACCGTAACTTCTATTCATGTTTGCATATTTTTCTCTGGAAGCTTCTTGCATTACAAGACTGCAGCCCCCTCCTCACATATTCCTGCAACCGACACTGAAAACAGCAAGGGTGCAATTATAGCCTGTTCTGTAGCTCACTCCCAGCAGACACCTCTGACACTAGCGACATGTACTGATGTTGGGAATAGCATTAATAGAAAATCCATTACTGACTCTAACTATCTCTCACTGTGAAGCAACCAGTAGCTTTTGGGCTTCTAAGCTCAAAATATTCATGATGTCTTCCCTCAATTCTGACAGTTTCTAGTTGGCCAAATCTCTACTTAGTTTGCATCCACCAGATGCTCCCATAATGTTTGGCTTCTTTTCAAGCTAAACCCAGCTTTACTGCAGTAGGCTCTAGATGAATAAAACCCAGAATGACATCTCTGCGTATGCACAGTCCCTTATCCTGCTATTACCCCACTTCTTCCAACAAAATCTATACTATTAGATGACCAAACCTTGTCATCTCCCTAACTCAAACAGTGGCATAAATCCAGCTAAAATATTTTACCCAGTTATATTTCAGATGCCATTCAGACACCTTTCTATCCACAATGCTGTCATATTATTCTATATGTCGCACTGATTATGACAGAGAAGATTGATAATAATCTGAAATGTCCAAAGATCATTTTATGCTTTGACACTAAGAAATTTAAAAAAAAAAAAAAGAAAAAAAGAAAAAAAGAAAAAAATAAGTTTCAGCTGGATGTACTGCTAAACATTTAAGGATTTACTTGCTTACACTGCTCACTGCTGCTCCTTTTGATACAACTCAACTAGCTAGCATATCTTAAACTATCCTGTTTTGTCTACACTAAACTTTAAGGAAATCTTAGAGTATGCCAGAAAATGCTTTTTTTACACCTTACCTTTAAATCTTCCTAGTGATTGTATCACTGTTAAGACCTTTGACAGCAGGATATGAGATTGTGTTGGGAAATAAGTATTCAGCTAGCACTTCAACAAAGCAGCTGTGTTAGAGGAACCTCATCTGGAGCTATGTTTGAGAAACTCCAGATCATTTTATTATGCTTTATGGAGCCAAAGCTTAATGGAGGATATGACTTGGCAGCTACTTAAAATGGAAAACTATCACCAATGGACTCCTAAGCTGAAAATGCTTCTAAGCATTATGTCAGATGGACAAAACTGGTGGTGAATAAGTTTGTAAGATCTCAGGAAGACAGACAGTCAGCAAATGCAATGGCTATTCTAATGTATATAACAGATATGGTCCAGGTATGGGGACGCAAACAAATTATCTACTGTCCCTGATCTTGTTTAAGCCAAAGGTTGAATAGAAACAGAGGTGCTCCATTGGGATGAAAGGGATAAGGCCCACCAATTTCCGTAACTAAGAAGACATGTGAATGCAATATAGCTACTTTTACATCTGAGGATTACAAGCTCAACCTAAGACACCATGCAGTCCAAGAGCACTGTCAGTCCTTTTATCACTACATCTGAAAGGACAGGTGATCATTTCCAGCTGAGATGTCTAGTAGTTTTCTGTGGATACTCATTGTAAAGCTGAGACACACAACTTTGGAATGTGTAACAAAACATATTTATTGCTTTTTTACCTGACCTCAGTAAGCTCTAACAAGGCAAAAGTCTGAATGAGACAAATTGGAAGCATTTAAGGCACATTGTGAAATAACACAACTGGTTTGTTTCAACAGAAACACATGTATTTGGAGAAAATCTTGCTTCTTTGAGTGAATAGCTGCAAAGTTGACATAGGTATAAGTTGTAATGAAAGTATAAACCACTAAATGAAAAAAACAGTTAAAAATTTATAATTATTGCTGTTGCTGATTCTAATTTTTGACAGACAAAATAATAATAAAAAGGTAACCAGTACACAGACACATAAAATAATGAATACAGATCATACAATCATAGAATCATAAAATGGTTTATGTTGGAAGGGACCTTAAAGATCACCTAATTCCAACCCCCCTGCCATGGGCAGGGACACCCTCCACTACATGAGGTTGCTCAAAACCACAACCAAAATAAGTACACATGGTATCAGTACAAGAAGCTTCAAAAAGAGATAAAAAGTGCCAACTATTAATTGAGTGCAATAAGGTACAAGTAAAGTCAATAAGAATAGTAGGATTGTACAGGGTTCCATACAACTAATGAAAATACACAATAAAACTAGCCTGGGATAGCTTGCAGCACACTGTTGATTGTAGCCACAGAAGGGAACAATGCGACCTCCCATGGTAGGTTATTCTGCACAACATCATGAGAGGGGATGAGACCTGAGATGAAGCGGGAAGATAAAGAAGCAAAAGTAATAACCGTAGCAGAAAATAAAGGCTATGCAGATACAAGATTACTGTGTGTGAAAATGCTGACTCTTTCTCTTGCATATACCAGCTAAACAATCACATTTTTGCAAAGCATGCATATAGGCAAACACAGAAACTGACACTGAGCAGACCCCTGAATTGTTTTGGGCTTCTGTACAAACCACAGAAATGGAGGCAAATTAAATGCTCATCACATTACCTATGGAGAAGCTTAAAAGGGCCTAAGAATCGGTACTAAAGCATTAGTCTGTTTCACATCAGATTCAGCAGAGAGAAAGCACTAGGCAAGAAAACACTCTGAAAGCATATGGGATCCATCAAACTGGCAAAATACAGAAGCTCTCCCTTCAGGCAGTCAGAGCAGGCACATATTGACCTAAAAGGAACTTAGTCACATTTTAAAAAATACTCTTGTAAAATTCACTGAACATCATCACTCCTAAAGAGCTACTTAGACAGATGAAAGTCATGCCAATAGAATCAACATAGAAATGATCATTAAAGGAAAAGAAAATTACAGATTTTTGAATGGCCAAGAGTCTTCCACAAGCCTTCGTCCCCAAGTGAGGCTGTGGCATGACTACTCATGATCAGCTCTGTTGGAAATAGAGACAAGGATTGATTCACATCCTAAGAACCCCATACAAACAAGCAACTGCTATGAATCTGAACATCTAAGTGAATACAGTCAGTCTTGCAAGTTTGCGTGTTCAAATTGAGCTCTTTAAGTCATTTGTGGGAGGAAAACAGTCTTGTTTTCAAAAGGCAAGAAGATAGGTACCATCCTGTTCTCTCTGCAGTCATCTACAGATTGCAATGATGATCTACAGGTCTGTCATTTTTTTCCTACCAGGTATGTACCTATCTCTGAAGGTTGTTGGACATGCTGTTAGTGTAGCTGTCATAAGTGACCTGGGGTTGTCTTTTTGTTGTTGGGTTTTTTTATTATTTATTTTTTATTATTTTTTATTTTTATTTTTATTTAATTCTACCTTTTTAACTTGTGTGACATTCTCATACACAATGGCAGTACACAGAGATGAAAGGCTGACTTTCTCTGGGGTCATATGCAGTTAGTGATAACTGAAAGCAGGAACACACTATAACCAAACAGTCACACAACCTGATCTTGTGTTGACAAATGTGATACAATCTGTAGGGGTGGAATTTCAAGAGGAATGTCCCTGTGGAACTAGTCCCTCAGCCACAGACCAGAACCATGAAGCAAATGAGTCTGAAGAAATAAATAGCAATAGATATTTGAAATTTCAGAAACCACAACTGACACTGGCCTATCACTAGTGAGGGGTGTCTGAACATACCTATTAGAGTTGTAGTCATAAGAAAGGTATCTTACTTGCATGTCATTGTCCAGCATTTATTGTGATACTTGGTGACAGTAGGGTTCCTCAACTTACCATACAGGTAGAAACACACTTATTTGTTCTACCACAAGGCCTTGAAATTAATAAATAAGAAATCCTGCTTGCAGGATTTTATGTACCACCATGGGAAATATTCCTGTGTATTGGGTTTATGTGACAAGGTTTTGGTAGCAGGGGGGCTACAGGGGTGGGTTCTGTGAGAAGTTGCTAGGAAGCTTCCCTCATGTCCGATAGAGCCAATGACAGCCGGCTCCAAGATGGACCCACCGCTGGCCAAGGCTGAGCCCATCAGCAATGGTAGTAGTGCCCCTGGGATAACAGAGTTAAGAAGGGGGGAAAAAACCCCAAACCACCAAGAGCAATTGCAGCCAGAAAGAGGAGTAAGGATATGTGAGTGAACAACTCTGCAGACCCTAAGGTCAGTGGAGAAGGGAGGGCAGGAGGTGCTCCAGGCACCAGAGCAGAGATTCCCCTGCAGCCCATGAGGAAGACCATGGTGAAATAGGCTGTCCCCCTGCAGCCCATGGAGGTTAATAATGGAACAGATATCCACCTGCAGCCCGTGGAGGACCCCACGCTGGAGCAGGTGGATGCACCTGAAGGAGGCTGTTATCCCATGGGAAGCCCACGCTGGAGCAAGCACCTGGCAGGACCTGTGAGCCTGTGGAGAAAGGAGCCCACACTGGAGCTGGTTTGCTGGCAGGACTTGCAGCCCCATGGAGAGGAGCCATGCTGGAGCTGTCCGTTCCTGAATGACTGCACTCCATGGAAGGGACCCACACTGGAGCAGTTTGTGAAGAACTGTAGCCCATGGGAAGGACTCATGTTGGAGAAGCTGGTGGAGGACTTTCTTCCGTGGGAGGGACCCCATGCTGGAACGGGGGAAGAGTGTGAGGAATCCTCCCCCTGAGGAGGAAGGAGCGGCAGAGACAACATGTGGTGAACTGACCACAACCCTCATTCACTGTCCCCCTGTGCAGCTGAGGGGGAGGAGGGAGGGAAATGGGGAGTGAAGTTGAGCCCAGGAAGAAGGGTGTGTGTGTGTGTGTTTTGAGAGTTGTTTTTATTTCTCATTACCCAACTCTGATTTGATTGGTAATGAATTAAACTAATTTTCCTGAGTTAAGTCTGGTTTGCCCATGGCAGTAATTGGTGCATGATCTCTCCCTGTCCTTATCTCAACCCAGGAGCCCTTCATTATATTTTCTCTCCCCCTTCCAGCTGAGGAGGGGAGTGATAGAGCAGCTTTGGGGGGCACCTAGCATTCAGCCAAGGTCAACCCACCACATCCTGCTAGTGCAGTGAGATCTGCTTACCATAGATATAATTAACAACTCTACCTTAGTTTACCCTATAAAGACTGGGAAGTTTACCTTTGGCAGTACTTTGCCCTGGCAAAGCCCTGTGTTACTTGTCCTGAAAAAAAATTACAGTTTTTTTATAGCTGACCTAAAATGAAGAAAACAAATGAAAGAATGTTCCCAAGTCAACTTGTCCTTGAAGTTCTTCATTGATGGGATGTGGCAAGTGAGATAGTATTACGCTTGTGTACCAAGGAATTAGATAATACTCCATGGAACTGGTGATTGTGGATGTCAGCTGTCAGGTGAGAACCTTAAACAGAGTACCTTTTACTCATAGAAAAGTCTACTAAACTTCTAGGTGAAAGGAAATCTTCATCAATGCTTGATTTCTTTGGAGATATGAAATATCTATTTTCCAGACATTCAAAAGAATGCTTATTTGAAGTTCAGGCTAAAGTATCATCATATTGGACATTCACAAAACTTCAAATCTATTTGCTATTAATAAGTAATATAAGGTCAGATTAGATGCCTGTTTTTCATTCCTGCTGAAATCTGTGAAGGCAATATTTAAACCCAAACCTGTACCCAGGGCTTCTTTCATCAAGAAATCTGGAAGATTTTCTCCTACTATTTCCACTCCTTTGAATAGGATGAATTTGGGGCTGGGAAACATTCACTAGGATGCAGGAAAGAGGAAGAAGGCTAAGTCTCTGAACCCTAATAGACCAGCAGAATTGATTAATTATAGGATAAAATCAATCAGGTATGACAAAGTAGAAATGCAGAATGATAGGTAATTAAAAAAATGATCAGTCCTCTTGCACATCAGTGTAGTTCAGGTTCAGTTCTGGATAAGGGATTAGGTGAGTAGTTATATGTGAAACAACTCACTTAAAAAAACCCGAAACCAAACCCAAAACCAAAACAACAACCCACAACCTTGTTATCCTTGTGATTATTCTACAGCTTTTTACAGAAGGAAACCTGGAGATTGCATGCACAGGCTGAAATCTGTCTGCTTGTCAAGTTATGAATTCCATCACACCAGGAGGCCTTAGCTGCCACAAAGTGTGCATTAAAACCTCAATATTAGGTATTCTGCAGGAGAGAGCAAAAGGCAGAATTGAATACATCACTCCTCAGCAAAAAAACATCCCTTCAACTCCTCTGTCTTATGATTTGATGTCTATAGTGGATCTGGAATATCAAAGAAGGATCATTTGCCAGTGACACAGAAGAGAGTGCCTAAAACATATTTAAGCACAGGAGAGAATCTGGCCCAGCATTTACTTTCTGGTGTGACACATCCAGCATGTGGCTGTCCAGACAAGTGGATGCTTGTGTGAACTGCTGTAACAATTGGCGCACAGTCAGCAACACACACAAAGTGTGATGCCAACAAGAAGCAGCTTTCATGGGTGGTGCTCAAAGACTTCTATTGAACATAATTAGGAAAACACCTGTGTTAAACAAAATCTAGTTCATCCAGGGTGAAAATCTACTATTCAAAATGCACTGGAAAATTCATTTAAGCTTGAGAGACTGGAAAGGGGCACTGTTGCCTTTACTGGATGAAAGCAGTACTTTCAAGGTCACAAGTGTTCTCTCTCATCTAAATCTGAATGGAAGAACTTCTTATCAAGGGACATTACGACTGAAAAATCATTTGCTTTGTCTAGAAAAGAAGCACCTGCTGAAGTGTTTGTTTTTTTCCTGAGCTACTTTGCCTACTTTATGCCTTATGATATACCTTACTGTGATCAGACATAATGAAGAGAATTTAAAACTACCTGTACTCTCCTGCACTCTCCAGACTCCTAGCTGGACTAGCGCCCTAGAAGAGTGAGGTAAGGTGCAGCATCATTCAGAACCTTCAGTGTGATTCAGTATAGTGCCTCTTTCCTCCCCATTTATATTAGGCATATGAGTGCTCTGTACTGTGCAGCACTTTCCACAGTTTTGCCTGATACAAAAAAACACAGCAATATCAAAAAATTTTAACCTTTCTTCAGAAGCTGTGGATTTGGTGGAGATTCTTTCCCTCTGGTGACAGAATCAGACATCATTATTGTCTACCGTGACAGAAATAGGAAAGATTGTCTGAAGGTAGCTTTTAAGTATCATCAGACACGTATTCTTCTTGTCCTCAGAGTAGTTGCATAAGCATAATCATAGCATGATAACAATTATTATTATCCAAAAACTATGCAAAAATAATATACTGCTGACCATATGAAAAAGCTGAATGACCTGTTTCCCATTCCAGAAACAGTAAGCTCTCTCTTCCTTCACTAGAAGAAGGGCTTACAGTTCCACCCACACCCACTGTTTTCTGTGATCCACAAACAAGATGAGGTATTTTTGGATATCCCTCTTGTATATACTGATGACTGGTCCCACAACACCAAAAATACAAACTGCTTTCCATGCCAGTTCATTCTCACATCTTGTTCCTACCTCTTGATCTATGATTACATTAACCTGCCACATACTATTAGAAAAATATAGATCTTCTCTATGCAGTATGTTATATCCACATCTTTAACATCAGTATAATTTTTTTACAAGATGAAGCTGACAAAAAAGTATGCCTTCTGCTTACATATAGAAATGGGCAACCCAATTAAGAAAACTGCCAAACAGAATTTGTTTTTATTTTATTTGGTGGGACATCACTCAGCAACTCATCTCTGATCGGGTTCTGTCACTGTCAGGGGCTGACACTAGTCAGCTTATCACTAGTCTCTAGAAATACGAAATGAATGCTCCTAATCTAGCTAGCATCAAGTATGGTTGGCTTGATAAGCACTTTCTGCCTGTGCCGAGGTTCCCCCCTACAGTTCAGGTTTCGTCAGAATCTGTGTTTTCTTTTAGAAAACAATTTTTCTCTCTCCTGATTACAAAATGAAGTTTGCATAGGAGACCAGAACACTTCCAGTATATCAGACACACGAACCTGAGAACCCAGAGTTGCTGGGTAATGATCCTGTGTATGATCTACTCCACCAAATTCCAGTGGTCCATATGTCCCCTCTTTCTCATCATCACAACCCCACAGGGTATCACTATGGACCTAGAAGGAGGTAAAAACAGGAGATGGACTTTGCAGCTGGAGTCATTTTAGGTGCCATAGCTCTTTAGCAGAGAAAACAGCTGTTTGTGAATTAGGAGTGGTGGGAGGGGGAAAAGTCTCCTAATTTCCTTGCTAAACAGAGAAAAGGCACCATCAGGTGTGGAAATTTAGAGAATAATTTTATTCCCAGCCCTGCTTATTGCTGTTCAGTGCCTTCGGCTGCCAGCAGTTAGGGGCCACAGTGCCAGAAGAAGATTACAGAATTTTCTTCGATCATGTAAGGAAGTAATGGCTCTTAGCAGACCTAATCTTGGCCATACATAATCTATGCCAAACTTTCCCCATAGGCAAAATGTCTTTCAGTAAAGTAATAAATGAGTACTAATAACATATTACTCCCTAAAAGATCTGTTCTGAATTACCATTATAGTGTTTTGAGTGTATGTATCCCTACATATGTATACACAATAGAAACATGCTATACATAGGTTCTCTGTGTTAAATTACAAAACTAGGTATTTAATAAAGCCAGTCTCTCATCTGCCTTCCTCTGAATACTTCTGAATACTCTCACTAGTTATGGAGCTTCTTAATAAAATCCTTATTTTTTAACAACTAAGAAGTATTTTTTTAAAAAACAGTAGATCATTATACTAAGCTGTTTTTTACTTAGGGCAGCAATTTCTGGTATATGTTAACCCATGGTAACATCTGGCTTCTTGGCAGGTTCTGTAGACAACTGGCAGCTTAGGACTAACATGTCTGTCAGATGGTAAGGCGGCTGCTGATGGGCTGTGGCTGTATCATTTCCCCAGATGTCTTTCTTTTTACAATTCCCATTAACTCTATGAAATCTGTACCTCTGTTTGTAAACAGATTACCATGTAGTTTTAGGAAATAAGGATGATAGAGGAATTTTTCTGTAAATCTGATAAACTGTCATAGCTAAAGCTATCCTTATGCTATATTTTTTTTCAGTTAAGATAGGTTCTACTTTATGACGTATCAATTTCATTTGCTCTATTTCCATTTTTTGAGGTTAAGTCTTTTTTCCTAAGTGTTTAAGAATAACACAGAAGTAAATATATTCCAAATCTGTAGAAGCTATAAGGTGTTGGACACCCCAGCTCCTTTGAAAATGTAATGAAAGAAAAAAAATAATTTGGAGTCCTGCATGGGCATTTCAGCTTGTTTGTGCTCCAGAGCTAGAGTGTCATTACTCATCCATGTATTTGATGTTGAATTGTATGCCAATGACTGGGATATTTGGCTATCTGTTACAAAATTTAACGTTGTCATCAAAGCACTGTTTCTCTTTTCCTGAAGGCAGCAACTTTTTCTGCAGTGAGGGATCTTTAGTCCACCTCACCCTCAAAACATTTGTTTTTTCTTTAATGTGGAATGACCCCGTTAGCTTACAATACAGTTTTCAATCCCACATATTTAGACTATTAGATCACTTGGTGAAAAATACTGTGACCTTCCTTCTTACACACCATGTGGAAATCACCACAGGAACAGATCACTGAACCAAAGACAAGCAAACAGTGCTGGACACTTGCCTTTTCATAAATCTGTACCTGAGGTTAGTCAGCAGCTTTGCCAGTTGATATTATGTAGCCAGACAGCATGAGGTGTAAACCAGCTGAGATTCAAGGGTAGTCACCTTTAGACAGCGTATTGGATTTAGTTCATTCATTCTGGTGCTCATGAAAAACAAATGGTGAAAAGGCACCAAAAAACCACTAGCATCTCAAAATGAGGTGCCAAGAAAATTATTCCATGCTTACTTTATTCAGAATTTTTTTTTTTAGTTTTCTTATTTCTAGTCAGCCATTTAAATAAAATACAAAATAAGTACAATAAAAATCCCTTTTTCCATCCCCCAAAACAAAAAATTGTTTCTTGACACTAATATGGATCTCTTTATGCCAGTTCATAGTGGTTGCCAGGTTGATGGAGCACTGAAATTTGAGAGAAGAAAGTGTGCTGTATTATCTCCATTTCTTGAATTCCATGAAGCCTTCAAAGAGGGGAAACTGACACCCAAAAGAACTGCCTGAGATGCTGACAAATCATATTGGTAAAGCTAGTCTAATAATGTTACACTTGGCTAAAGAAAAAGAAAAAATCTCTCTGATTGACATTAAGTGAACTGGTTGCCTGGGAGAAATACTATGGCTTGCTCTTCTTTTTAGAAGCAAAATCAAACAGCTCTGAGTAGGATACTGAAATTCCCAAACTGTGAATTACACTTGCAAAGGAAGACATCCAGCTACATCTTCTTTGCTGACATATACTCAGAAACATTTAGTTTCAAGAGTTACTTTGACATTCTCCTCCTGGCATTTAAATTTTATGTAAGCAGCTATAATTTTTTGGCTTTCTGTTTTTTGATGTAATTTTCACCCTCCTTGATAGTGGAGTTAAGGACAGTTGGTCAGGAAAGCATTCATCTATGCCTTGACCCACATAAACTTTTTGGCCCTATTTACAAGTAGAACATAGCTCCCCAGTGACAAGATTCTGATACTACTTGCATCCATAAAGATAACTTACATCATAGCAATTTTCATATTCAGATCACAAAATAGACACTAATTTTTTGACAGTTTAAAAAGAGTTCTCAGAACTAGCCTCCCTAAGTAAAGGCATCATAAACATCAAAGGCATTTGGCTTTTATTTAAGCTATGGCTTTGACCTTTCTGTCCTTTTTAACTGCATCCAGTAATTGTTGTACTAAAGCTTTGAGGAAAAAAAATCCCCTCAATCCCTAGACTCTTCTGAACTCATTAACTTTTTTTACTTTTTCCACAAAGTATAAATTAGCCATTTATTTGGGCAGTTCTTGCTTTCTTGCTTTTTTTTCACTCATAGTTATCTTCGTAATTATGTTGCTAAGGTGTTTTTATACCAGAATCATAAAAAACAATCCCTTTGAAATTCCAACTAGTTTTTACTTTTGGTTTAACTCATGCCAGTGAGGCTCATTCATTTCTTCAAACTGAAGTGATATCTTGGCCACAAGTTAAATCCAAAAAATCACATGGTTGGGTGTTTTAGCTGTTGTTCAACAGGGACTGCTGAGAATTGCAGTTGAGAGTAGTCAAAGATGAAAATAAAAAATTAAGGAGCTGAATTTGAATCTGACAATAACACAGAAAGAATGATGATTAATTTCTCCCTACAACTTTATCTGAACTTTGTAATCCTAAAAGTCCGGATAGCAATTAATGTTAAAAAGAAGATTTTTCTAGTAATATCTCCCCAGACTTCTTTGAATAGCACTTGAATTTTCCAGTGTTTAGACATTCTTTCTTCTACCTGCAGTCCAGAAATGTAAAATAAAAAATAAGAGGAGGAATAGTAAAACATTTCTTTTAACATAAAGGAAAACATACTTCTGCCTTTGATTCACATTTTGTATAAAGATTGATTGATGTAATTTTAGCTAAACTTCTTCATTACATCCTTCTCATATCTACTTATGAAATTAAAAATGACAGTTATTCAGCATAATTATAAAAGAAGCATGGAATGCATTGCTTGTTTAACTACTAAGTCTGCATATATGCAGGCATGGTTGTGAGATAAACTAATGAATGATAACTGCATACTGTTTTTAACATTGAACTCTTTTACTATAGACTGAGCTATGTTCTCTCCTACTTCTTTAAAGATGTCAAGAGAGTTGCATCTTGAGCCATACTCCTTCACTCCTTTTCACAATTTCAACAGAACTGGAAATGTCATCCCCAGGAAAGTTAGGTCTCATAATTTTGTTGGTGGGTTGATTGGTTGGATGTGTTTTGGGGGGGCTTCTCTGGAGAAGACTTATTTCTCATACTGTAATATAAAGGAAAGATTAATAAAGTTCTGTGTTACCATTGTTCATTGGGTATTACCGGGGGCGGAGGGGGGGGGATCAAATGCAATTGGACCTTAAAAACATTCTTTCTATGTTCAATTCTGCAATTTTTTTCCCCCTGTATTTTTCATGCCACGATTTCATTGGTCCTTCAGTTTCTCAAGATGATGGAATTTCGTATCTGAGATCAAATGAGAACACCCTCACACCTAGGTGCTGGTTAGTTTTATTTTGTTTTCACTGGAAAGAAAGTCTTGTTCATAAAATGAGTTTTTCCTCTCCTAGCGGGAGTAACTGTAATCTGTAATTAGCTCCCTTAAAAGACTTTCCTGATGGCTTATCTGTTTGGGAAAGATGTTCAACTAGCACTTAAAAAAAAATAAAAAATTAAAACCAATATATATATAAAGTGGTTCAAATTCCTGTCTGATTCTAGTTTTACTCAGTCAAGTATTTCTTTTATTGTAGCTTCTTTTCAGTTTATAAATCCTAAAATTTATCATACTTTTCACTTGAAATACCCATCCAGATCATAGTTCTGATAAATCATTGGTAGTGGATATTTGGGAAAAAAAAATTATGACATGCATGATGTGAATTTTCTTTGATACACCCTTCTGTCAATCATTGGATTAATGAAGCCTTGATATAGAAGAGTGACTGTGTTTGATAGACACCAGTGAGCCTATATTTCACGCTTTGACCCAGTCCCTGTTTTACCCCTTTTATTTCTTTGACCTTCGCATTTGGACTAGTGTTAACAGTAATGTTTTCTATAATCAATTACTCCTTCCATAAAAAAGTATGTCACTTATGTGCCCCAAAGGCATGTTTTTTTATATTTTTTTAAAACAGGAAAAGAATATTTCCCATTCATCTTCTCTAAAAAATTCTAATTTAATAGACCCCTAGATATCTCTCTTATATGTCTTCTCAGAGATTTGTCTCTTCTGCTAAAGTGGTGTTTGAAAACATACAAAGATGTAACGTTATGATAATACAAAGGGAAAATATTTATGCTACCATTGTTCACCAAATATATCAGTTCTGAAAAGCAAGTTGCTTTTCAGAATATTTAAGTTGCTTAAAGAATATTTAAGATGTAGGTTTTAACTATCTAAACAAACAAATCAAATCACATTTCAAATTAATATTAATATGCTGCTGTTTTATCAGACAAGATTGCAATTTGTTGATCTGTCCATGTTGTCAAGTTTATCTAAAATGTCTACTGCTCAAGGGCAGTATAATTTTAAAGTATTTTATAAATAAGGAAGGTCAGAGGTCCTGCTAGTGGTAAAAAAATATAAATATTTAAAAGCTGTTGGTATAAAGTAGATGCTGGAAAGAAACATTTTCATTAAACACTTTTCTGCTAAAAATATTTTCCTCTGGGTCAAAATGTTTCATACTAATATGTCAAATACTAGCATAATCCTTATGGTAGTATATCAATAAATAAATTAGTAACACTAGTGTTATACATATAAATAACATTTAGAGATAATATCAAAACATGAATAAAATAGTAAAAAAAACCCATTGCATTGAAAGACTTCAGTGTTATCTAAGTTAATAATTTCTGAGTCTAAACTGGAAATTAGTAGGCATTTTTGAGATAGAAGGTTGGAACCCATAAAACAGGTAGCTTCATGAGAGGCAGAACAACTTAATTCTGAGTGCTTCCCTAATATTTATAAATTAGGACACTGGGTATCAGTGATGGATGAATATTTCTCGGTAAGAATGAGCCACAGTTGATATGCAAACCCTTGATTTTAAAATCACATTGTTTGTCAGAACAGAATAATTTACAACAAAAAACAAATTGCATTAAACAATATTGAAATCTCATCAAGAGAGAGAAAGAACAAGCATTCCCCATTTCCAGAAGGAATTGTAAGTCTGAAAAACTCTAGTACACAATCATACCAAGAAATCACCATTTAGCTTCTCTGTGTTAACAAGTGGCTTTAATAATCTTTCTCTATTCATTATTTTAACTCATAAATGAGAAAAATGAATATATCTTTAGATGTATAATATTTACCAGTTGTCAAAAATAACAAAAAGGGAATAAAATACAAGATAAGTATGGTTATTACAAACAAAGCTCTCTAGTTTTTCTCTTGAAAGAGTGTATTAATGTCAGGATCCATACTATAGTAATAGCTGTTTAGAAACATACCTATGTAAAAGCCTATAATCAGCCATTACTCTGCATTACATCATGGTTATTGCAAAATCAGTTCCAACAACATAAACTGCCACTTAAAAATATTCTCTCCATGTACCGTAAACTGAAATATTTATGTTTATCACATACCCAACTTAACATTTCAGATCTTTTTTTAATCAAAGCTGTAGTTTCCTGCATTATCATTTCATACCAAATGGTTAAACATTGTAAATGAAAACATAGATGCTAATCAGTGGTTCATATTGAGTAGAGAATGGGGAGGAGGAAAGAGATGTTATATTCAGGTACAACCACATTTTGTATGTCACAACCATCTGCAAAATAGCATTTATCTAAGCACATTGTACAATGAGCTCTAACATTTACTAGGCTAAGTTTTGGCACAACAGGATTTACTGTGTCTCTATCAAGGACAACACACTTACAGAGCAAACAACAGTAATCCAGGGATTCCAACTACAAGAGGAAATACAGGTTGCTATGTAACAATCCATGCAGGTTTTGCAGCAGCAGATGGACATTTTGAATGGAATTGATGCCCATTTGGCTCTTATTCCTAGCATTTCCAGAAGTTTGAGTTTTAAAGCAAACCAGCCACAAAATGTGTTGAGGTTGTAGAACATGAGCCTGAACACATCTGATCCTTCTCTCTCATCTTTGGGGTACTAGATAAAGTCATCTGCATTCCTTCTTCCCCAAAGGTCAAAGCCCAAATGCACTCCATGTATAGGAGACTTAATTCTCATCTCTTCCCTCCATCTTTAATTTGAATTTGCTAAGGTAGAGTCACCTTGTGAGATCTGCACAAATGGACCCCTACAGTTTGTACAGACCATTTTGAAATCCATGGGACATGCTGTGACGTTTATAGCCCATTTCACTGTCTCCACAGAGGAGTAAATTAGCCAGCTTCTTCACTATTAGTGTAGATCTTCTGCGTGACAGTGTGGGATGAAAGCATGATCAAAAATAGGAAAACACAGGAGAAAACAGAGCAGAAATGCAGACGCAATACCTAAACCCATCTGCTTGTAACCTGAATTTAAATAACTAGGTAGATATCAATCATTTCACAATGACACTTCAAAAATTCTTGTATTCAATTTCTTGGCTCTATACATGTAAGCTTCTATAGCATGCAACATCAGCTAAAAGTGTTTTCCTTGGTCTGGTTTGACAAATGCAGGAGAGCTATTTTTAAGATTTGAGAAGCTTTAGACATCCAACATGAGTATGATATTATGGAACGGGCTCCAAATATACATAGCCATATACACAGCACTATATGTGTTACACCTGTATAGCAGAAGATTGCAATTTCTGTTATGGGATGCTGGGCAGAGGACAGTGATTTGGCTGATAATACTAATAGTAATACCTTACTAACAGTATTGCTGCTTTTTCTCATAATAGCACACTATTTAAGAAACTCTATTCAGAAAGAGATACCTTCCTGAACATCTCCCTTGTGATGCTGGACTAAGCCATGCTAGCAGCAGTCACAATGCACTATGTGATATCCTTCCCTTCCAAATGCTTTAATTTCATAAAACTGGCAGACTCAGTGCTCACAGGCTTTTTAAGATTCCCTTTCTGTCTCTCATATTGTTTGCTGTTATCGCCTTTTGTCTTGTGTGCTCGCCTCATCACTATCTGAAGAAATGAATCTGAATCTTGATTTTCATTCTTCTATAACCCCTTTTTACTACTCTGACAGCCAAAAGATTCTTTCTTATTGGCTTAAACTGCAATGGAGACAATGCAAAAGAGTTCTCAGATAGAGTGAAACTGACCCTAGAAGGATAATGGCCATGTTAAAAGGGCACTGCTAACTCAAGCAGTGATTGGGAAATGACTCTAGCAGTTGATGAGCAATTGAAAGCCACACTGAGGTTATTCTAAGCTATATCAGGGAGCACGATAGTCCTTGATTGTCCATTGTATTGAGAAATGTAATGACTCTTGCTGGTTTTCTTGTTATGTTGCATTCACAGAATTGTGCAGGATTGACTCCATCTAACAAAGCAGACAAGATTCACCTGAGAGCACAACTTCAAGTCAGATTTCAGAAAGACATGAAAATGCTTTGAGATCACTGTGAGCTTCCCAGGAGCCATATAGAAACAGGTAGCATACTGAGCCAGTGTCCTGCAGTCCTTGAATGAGGACTAGCTAGCTTAAGCGTAACACTGTTTGTAGTGTTCATGTAGAGCACAAATGTTACTCACTTTTGTCTGTGTCATACAGAGTGAGGTGAGAGAAGGTTCTAGAAACTTTGATATGTAATTTAAAGTAGCATGTGAGCAAGGTGAGTCTAAACTGGATCATCTTAGCTCAAAATATTAACCACTCCCCAAAATCCCAAATCTAAACTCCACTTAATTTCTATACAAATTCTGAAGTACTAAAATTCATAGGTCTTTCACAAAAAATTTGCCCTAGGAGACCAGAATTTGCTTCAGAGTATTCATTCTACTGCCTTGATCCACTAATAGTGCATCTTCTTTCTTTTGTATAAATGCAGAGGAGATTTAATCCAAGTAATATTCTACTATCTCCTTCTCTTGAGGTTTATATTTGACCAGGTGTTCTTTGACCAAATCTGACACTAATCCCAAGGACATGAATGTCTGGACAGTACAAGTAAAACAATTAAGGTCAAACACAACTGTAAATATAAATATCAATGCCCATGTTTAACCACCCAATACTTAGACCACACTGAGAAAGCAAAGATACCTAGAGGGAATTCACATCCACACACTAGCTGATCGATTAGGATACACAGTAGCCATTTGGACAATAAATATGGGTCATTATTCTAGAGAGAGGGCCTTAAAGAGATTATATTTACACAGTGTAGGTTTCTTACTTTCTTTGATGGGTGGACAAGGAGCAGCAGGTTCTAACTAAGCTTTGCAAAAATGTTGATGCATTTTACGTTAGTATCTAGTTTAGTAGAAAGGCACTGATAGTCTTGAAAGTAATAACTACAACCAATCCAAGCAAAAGTCCTGAGAACAAACCCAAGCAAGAGTCCTGGTTGGCATCCTGGCCCTTAGCAGATGATGGTATTACTGATCTCAACAAACACTACATTATTGAGTCTTGTTTTAGTGTGTTTCCTTTCTCCCTGGTCAAATGAATGCAATATTTCTAATGTCACAGCCTTGACAAAGTAGCTTGTCTGTCATTCAGTGGCCATAGCACTGGTCTCAGGGAGCAGGGGATTTGAGCACTCTTAACCAGTGAAAACATGACTTTTTACTTTCAGTCTATGTAACTGAAATGAATAAAATGTAATTGTTCTGCTGATGAAGTTCCTGTTCAGGAGGAGTGATTTCTTCAGGTGGGTTTGAAATCTGAGGAAAATTTGTTCCAAATGCACAAAGGCTTTCCTTTCAATCTTCCCCAAATTAACTAGACTCCAGAAAGGGCTGACATCTCTTTCTCTAACACTTTCTTTTTTTAACTATGTCCAAAAATTTTCTTGTTCTATGTATTGTGGGCTTTTTATTTATTTTGTTTTGGATAAATACTAATTCTTTCATACATTGCTTTACACAATGCAATATCGGATATCATTGTTCATATGTAGAATAATAAAATGTGTCCTATTTTTCACATTGATATGCCTACACATTGCTTTTTAATATGCTTTGTAAAATTATTAAAGTTTAATTATTAAAATTATTATATACTCTTTAATATTTATTTAATGAACAAAGACTTCCATAGCTCACTGAATATACTCACTTTAGAAGAAATGATGTGAAAGTGATAAAAAAGAGTCAGTCTCTGAAAGATGAGAGATTAGAAGAAACTCTATTTCAAGAGTATGAGTAATTCTGAAAATATATAAAAATTCTAGCACCTGAAAAGGCACTGGTTATTGATTGTAACTAATCATAGAATCATAGAATTATATAATGGTTTGGGTTGGAAAGGACCTTAAAGATCATGTAGTTCCATGGGCAGGGACACCCTCCATTAGACCAGGATGCCCAAAGCCCCATCCATCCTGGCCTTCAACAATTCCAGGGAGGAGGCATCCACAGCTTCCCTGGGCAACCAGTTCCAGTGCCTCACCACCTACATAGTAAAAAATTTCTTCCTAATACCTAATCTAAATCTACACTCTTTTAGTTTAAAGCCGTTACCCCTTGTCTTGTCACTACACTCCCTTGTAAACAGTCCCTCTCCATCTTTCCTGTAGGCCCGCTTTAGGTACTGGAATGCTGCTATAAGGTCTCCCCAGAGTCTTCTCTTCTCCTGGCTGAACAAGCCTAACTCTCTCAACGTATCTTCACAGGAGAGGTGTTCCAGCCCTCTGATCATCTTTGTGGCCTTCCTCTGGACTTTCTTCAACAGGTTGATGGCCGCCTTCTGTTGAGGGCCCCAGAGCTGAACAGAGTACTCCAGGTGAGGTCTCATGAGAGCAGAGTAGATGGGGAGAATCACCTCCCTCGACCTGCTGGTCACGCTTCCTTTTGTGCAGCCCAATATATGGTTAAATCCTGTTAAATTTTTTAGGTTTTTTTTCATTATGTTAGCTGACAAAACAGTTCCTGAGAGGTTTTCTCAATGAACAAGTACAGTATTAGTACCCAGTCACGTGCATTAGGGTAATTCTGATAATACCAGTTACTTCCTTCTTGTGCCAGCATCAATGAGAGTAAAATAGTTTTTTCCATGAAATTTATCAAAACTAAAACTCAAACAAAATAACCCTCCACTAATGAAGTTATTAACAAGGGTGTGCATGAAGAGGAATTCCAAACAAAATTGTAATCAATATATTGACAATTCACTGAAAGAACAAAAAACACTGAGAAATCCTTCTGAACTGCAATGTATCCTACTAAAATGCCCAATGTCATCTCAATTGGCTAAAATTTTATAAAGCTACATCATTCCATTTCTGGCGTCCTGTGTCAGCTTTTCCAGACAATTGTCACATTCTTCTCAATTTTGATGATTTGAATGATCTGTTCTATATCTGAATCAATTCTGTACAGATAGCTTGAACCGAATTATTCTTCTGTACTTTGTTACTGAATAATCACTTTTACTAAAGACAAAAGAAGATATATCTTCTTGTTAGAAACTAAAAGAACAATCAATAGAGGTTTTCATAAATGAATTTTTATAGAGAGAGATGCCTAATGCCTAGTATTTAACTTTTAAAACCGTGTCAGATCTTAACTACAGCAACAGCTTTTCCAAGGACTTCTTACATAGGACAACTGATTTTGGAAATGAATGGTAATAACAAATTTGTGTAAAACCCCCAACACAACTGAAGTATGCAAGAGCTAGAAACTAATCTCCCTAGTGATCACTTCTAAATAATAGTTTACAGTGGGGAAATCTTTCCTAGATACCATCTAGCTATCTAGAAGGAGTAAGCTGTTTTTGTATCATATTTACAATCAGTAATACAAGATAATGCTTAATACATCACTCTAAAAAGCTAAAAGTCCCAGCTGTGGTCTTTTCAATAGATGCCAAAAAGCTATTTAGCAGTATCAAATGACATAATCTGTTGCATTTATTAGAAAGAATTGGACTCAATCCTAACTTTATTCACAGAGTAGAGATTTCATATTGGCTAAAAAATTTTTTTCTTACCATGTAGTGCTATTTACACTTGCAGCATTATTTAAATGACCAGTCATAACACCAGTTATGATTGCCCCTAATTTTCTTATGTTTTGCCTTTGAAACTGACACTGATTTTCTGGATACTACTGATGTACTTTGTCCATTACCACTTTGTACATTACCATCTCCTACAAGTTAGCTCATTACCTACAGGCATGTGTGGGGTGCTGTCAAATTTTAATTGTTTGATAATAGATACTGTCTGGGGAGGAGATTTGGACTATGTGCTTGAAAGGAAATATATTTTGACAAATCTTCCTTGACATCCCAGGCAGTCTTCATAAGCAGTGTTATTGTATAGGAGAAACTCTCCTTCACAACTCCTTGTAATCCCAATAAGAAGCCACCTACATAAAGAAGCTGCATTGTCTTTAAATTATTAACCTTGTTAATCAAAATCCATTGAAATACATATGTTGAATTTAACATGAGGCACTCAGTTCAGTAATTAAAAGAAAAACATGAAATTATGAATTTGGCACCAAACTGTTAAAAATTTGTGGTCACTTGCGAGGTCCACTAAAATCAGGAACATAAGTAGTGTTCTTCTCTACCCTTCCCAGTTGCAGGGAATGCTGAGGGAAGAAACAGAAAGACCCAGAAGATCAATACCTGGCTCCATGACTGGTGTCGCCAGCAGAATACTGGGTTTTTTGATCGTGGGTCAGATATGAGAACAGGCTGGCTGGTGACACAGAGGATACACCTGTCTCAAAGAGGGGAAAGGATCTTTGTGCAGGATTTAGCAGGGCCAATGGAAACAGCTTTAAACTAGATTTTAAGGGGAAAGGGATAAAACCAGGATTGCTAGAGATAAGCCTGGAGGCAGCACACCAATATTTGCGGGACAGTGTGCCTAACAATGTCCTTCAGTCTGCTCCATGGTGAAGTGCATTTGAAATGTTTTTATCCTAATATGTACAACATGAGGAATAAACAAGAGGAGCTAGAAGCTTTGGCCCAGTCCAGAGCTATGTCCTGGTATTGGCTTGGATAGTGTTAATTTTCTTCCTAGTAGCTGGTCTAATGCTGTGTTTTGGATTTAGGAGGAGAATAAAGTTGATAACACTCTGATGTGTTAGTTATTGCTAAGCAGTCAAGGACTTCTCAGCTTCTCATACTGGCCTGCCAACGAGGAGGTGGGGGTGGGTGCCCAAGAAGTTGGGGAGGGACACAGCCACGACAGCTGACCCAAACTGACCAAAGGGATATTCCAACCATGTGATGTCATGCTCAGAATATAAACTGGGGGCAGTTGACCAGGGGGGCGCTGTGGATCAGGAACTAGCTGAGCATCAGTCAGCAGGTGGTGAGCAATTGTGCTGTGCATCATTTGTTTTATATAATTTCTTCTTCTTCTTCTTCTTCTTCTTCTTCTTCTTCTTCTTCTTCTTCTTCTTCTTCTTCTTCTTCTTCTTCTTCTTCTTCTTCTTCTTCTTCTTCTTCTTCTTCTTCTTCTTCTTCTTCTTCTTCTTCTTCTTCTCCTTCTTCTTCTTCTTCTTCTCCTTCTTCTTCTTCTTCTTCTTCTTCTTCTTCTTCTTCTTCTTCTTCTTCTTCTTCTTCTCCTTCTTCTTCTTCTTCTCCTTCTTCTTCTTCTTCTTCTTCTTCTTCTTCTTCTTCTTCTTCTTCTTCTATTATTATTATTATCATCATCATCTTCCTTATTTGTCCTGCTTTTATCTCAACCTATGAGTTTTTGTTTTTTTTTTTATTCTCTCCCCCATCCCACTGAGGGGGCTGGAGTGAGTGAATGACTGTGTGGTTGTTTTAGTTGCCTGCCAGGTTAAACCCCAACTATTAAGCACAAGAAGGAATTCATTCACCACTTTGCACCAGCAGGCAGGTGTTCAGCCATCTCCAGGAAAGCAGGGCTCAACTGGACAAACCCAGTGTTCTCAGCCACTTGGCATCCTTGGCATCCAAGTGTCCAGCATCTGCCAAAGAGGGGTCATTTCCAAGTGGAGGAGAGGAAAGGCCAGCGCCAAGGCTGCCTCTGGAAGAGTGGGAAGAAAGCCTGTGCTCAAGGGCAGCAGGCCACCTTTCCCTGGCTGCTTTCCAGCATGTGCTGGGGCCTGGGCTCATCCCTTCCCAGGGGCAGGACTTTTGCGCTTCCCCCTTGTTAAACCTCTTGGAGTATACCTGAGGTTGACCCCTGAGGGTTCACATCCCACCTCCCCCAGCAAGAAAGCCAAAAGGGGTGAGGAGAGCAACGCCACCTGCACTGTTAATAACATTGAGACTTTTTCTGTAGTTTTCATGCTTATCTTTTATTGGGATGTTTGCATTTGGGGGGCTGGGAGCCCTTGAGGGCTGGCGCAGGCCCCGGCTGAAGGCACAGTCCTGGTTTGGCCATCCCCCGAGGCACCTTCCCGGGTCACCAACACGGTGCCGGCTTCTTGCTGTCTGGGGCAGCCTCAGAGCTGCCGATTCTCCTCTTTGGGGGTCGCCGTGGCCCATCAGGGGAGCCTTCACTGCCCTGGCTGGAAGTGGAGGGCCCGGGCACCGCCTGCCCTGGCTCCTCCTGGGGCTCCTCTTGCTCCAGTGGTGATGGCAGTGGGAGTAGAGGGCTGGCTACCGGGACCTCCACCACTGGCTGCGGATGAGGTGCTGGGGAGTTTATCCATGCTGGGTCTGGCGGAGGAGGCAGGACCAGGGCCGGGAGATCCTCCTGCTGGCTCAGCAGACGACAAGCCTCTCTACTGCACCGTTGCACAGCAACACGGATAAGCTGTTGCATGAATGTCACCATGTGCTTTTGGAGGGAGGCCCCCAGCATCCGGACCAGCAGGTCTTCATCCATCCCATGATTTGTCAAGATGGTCATGAGAGCATCTTCCACCATGGCTGCCTCCATCCAGCTGTTCCTAAAGATCTGCCTCAGCTTTGGTTGGACCCAGGGCAGCAGGGTCTTGAGGAGGGTTGGATGGTCCCGGAAAAGGACCACCCATTCCTTGGGCTAGAGGCTGCCCACAGGACCCCCGGCCACTCCTTCCGCAGCCCATGGTTGGGGTGCTTCAGGGTGACGGAGGTCGTGGGCAGCTCCTCCAGCCTGGCTGACGATGGCTGATGGAGTCACGGATGGTGTGATGACATGTTCCACGTAGTCATTGTCCGACCGCACCAAGTGCAGGATGGATAGGATCCCCCTCTTGCAGAGGGGGCACGCGGGCTTGCTCTCATCCCACCGCAGGATACATGGGTAGCAGAAGAGGTGGAAGCATGGCACCACAAAGCTGCCCTCCTCCCAGCTGTCCAGGCAGATGGGACAGCAGTCCTCCAGCTCTGTGGCTATGCTCTCCATGTTCTGCGGTGGGCTGAGGGGAGCTGGGGATGATGAGCTGCTCCCTCTCACCAGTGCTGCAGCAGCGGGTGTCGTGCTAGAAAAGGAAGAGAGGCCACAAGCGTTGGCTGGCCTGTGGAGGGGTGGAAGAAATGCCCAGGTGCCTCAAGGAGGAAACCCTGGCAGCTCCCCAGGGTGAGCTGTCCCCTCCCAGCTCACCTGTGCTGCTGTGAGTGTGCCTCCTGGGTGCCCCAGCTGCCTGAACCTGGCATGGCTGGGGAAAGTCCTCCAACGGCTCTGGGGTCGGGCACTGAGAGCTGCAGCAAACAACTCTCCAAGCACAGCACCAGCACCAAAAGCCTCACTAACACTCCAAACCTCACAAACTGCTCAGCTGGAGTGCAGGCACAAACCAGCTGGGTGAGGCCCGGCACCTGGCTATAAGCAGCGAGGGACACTTGGTCACAATCCATTGCTAGGTGACATCACATTCCAATGCTTGGACACATCTCAGACCATCCCTCGGTGACATTAGAACATGTTGCTTGGGGACTCAGTGAAGTCAAAAGCCAATGTCCTCAGCCGTTCCTCACAGGATATGCCTTCCAGCCCTTCCACCAGCTTTGTTGCTGTCCTCTGGATGCATTCAAGCACCTTAACAACCTCCTTAAATTGTGGAGCCCAGAACAGCACACAACACTCAAGGTGAAGCTGCACCAATACTGAATACAGTGGGATGATTCCCTCTTTTGACCAGCTGGTTATGTTGTGTTTGATGCACCCCAGGATGCCTTTTGCCCTCTTGGCTGCCAGGGCACACTGCTGACACGTACTGAGCCTGCAGTCCCAGAGCTGCTTTGGCCCAGTCACAGAGCTACAACATACATAAGTCGGCATAAGTGAAAACTGGTGGCATGAGTCATGTGAGTTTCAAATCCTTGCTGACAGAGGAAAAACTGCCAGCAAAACTTTGACCATGGATATGGGGAGAGCAGACTTGGGGCTGCTGAAGGAGCTAGTTAGTTAGGTGCCCTGGGAATCTGCTTTTCAAGGTGTTGGGGTCCATGAATGCTGGTCACTTTTAAAGAGCCAACTCTTAAGAGGGCAGGAGCAGGCAATTCCAAAGAAGTCAAGCAAGTAGGGCAGAAGGCCAGCTTGGCTGAGCAGGGATCTTCTTCAAGAACTTGGGTGGAAAAGGAAAGTCTGTGGACACTGGAAGCAAGGACAGGCAACACGGGAGGCCTACAGAGATGCTATTCACCATGTGGGGAGAAAATTTGCATGGCCAAAGCTCGATTAGAGTTCAAGCTGGCCAGCACTGTGAAGGTCAACAAAAAGGGCTTTTTTAAATACATTAACAGCAAAAGGAGCATCAGAGATAACACTGGTCTGTTACTTGAGGAGGTCAGTCCCCTCGCAAATAGGGAAGCAGACAAAGTAGAGGCGTTTCATACCTTCTTTGCCTCTGTCTTTAACACTGAAAAACGCTAGAGAGACCATGCAGTCATTGGTCATAGCCAATTGGCTGATGGGTCAGGCTTAAAGGGTTATAGTGAATGGGGTTACATCAGGCTGGTGGTCAGTCACCGACGGGGTTCCCCAGGGCTCGATTTTAAGGCCAGTGCTCTTTAATGTTTTTATAAATGATCTGGATGCAGGAATTGAATGTACCTTAAGTAAGATGGTTGATGCTACGAAATTAGGAGGAGCTGTGGACTCCCTCAAGGGTAGAGAGGCCTTACAGAGAGATCTGGATAGACTAGAGAGCTAAGCAATCACCAAGAGTATGGAATTTAACAAAAGCAAGTGCCAGATTCTCCACTTGGGATGGGGTAATCCTGGTTCTGCCTACAAATTGGGGTACAAGAGGCTGGAGAGCAGGCCAGCATAAAGAGATCTGGGGGTTGATGGCAAGTTGAATATGAACCAGCAGTGTGCCCTGCCAGCCATAAAGGCCAACTATGTCCTGGGGTGCATCAAGCACAACATAGCTAAACAGTCGAGGCAGGTGATTGTCCCCCTCTACACTGCACTGTTGCAGCCCCAGCTCAAGTACTGTGTGCAGTTTTGGGTGCCTCGATATAAGAAGGACATCCAACTGTCAGAGTGTGTCCAAAAGAGGGTGACCAAGATGGTGAAAGATCTTGTGGGCAAGACTTATGAGGAGCAGCCAAGGTCACTTGGTTTGTTAGCTTGGAAAAGAGAAGTCTGAGGAGTGACCTCATGGCAGTCTACAACTTCCTTTAGAGGTGCAGCAAAGGGGGAGGAGCTGATCTCCTCTCTCTGGTGATCAGCAACAGGATACGGGGAAATGGAATGAAGCTGCATCAGGGCAACTTCAGGTCGGACATTTGGAAGAGGTTCTTCACCGAGAGTGTGGCCGGTCACTGGAACAGGCTCCCCAGGGAAGTGGTCATGGCACCAAGCCTGTCAGAGTTCAAGGAGCATCTGGATGATGCTCTTCATCATATGATTTAGTTTTAGGTAGTCCCATGAGGAGCAGAGAGGTGGACTCAATGATCCTGATGGATCTCATTCAACTTGAGCTATTCTATGATTCTGTGCTGTCACCCAGCAGCCACAGATCATTTTCTGCAGGGCTGCTCTCCAGTCTTTCCTCTCCCAACTCACACTTGTGTCCGGTGTTACTCCACCCCAGGAGCAGAAGCCATCATTTGTTCTTGTTAACTTTCATGTCACTAGTGATTGCCCAGTGGTCCAATCTATCTAGATCCTTCTGCAAGGCCTCTCATCCCTCAGGAGAGTAAACAGCACCTCCCAGTTTGGTATCACCAGCAAACTTACAACTCCTGTCTCCAGATCTTAGGTAAAAATATTGAACAGAACTGGCCCTAGAATTGAGAGGTTGTAGATACCTGGAAACATTCAAGGTTAGGTTGGACAAGGTTTTGAGTGACCTGATCTAGTTGAAGGTGTCCCTGCTCATTGCAAGGGGGTGGTTAGGTGACCTTCAAAGCTCCCTTCCAACCCAAACCATTCTGTGACTCTATGAAATTCTCCCTTTTGGCTTTCCCACACTGCTGAGGCAGTGTTGGGAAGCATTCCCTGCAGGGGCTTGCTCTTTGGTCATGAAACACACATGCCCTGGAAAGCATCAAGGTGTTTATTGGAGGCAACGGAGGTGGAGGCTGAGGGGCCGCAGCTACACCACTGTGCAGTTGTGCAGGTCTGGAGCAGCAGCAGCAGGGTCCTGTCATCCTCTCACACCTTTTTGATGTCTCCTAGGCAAATGGGGCACCGGGAGTCTGCTGCTGCCTCCGCCAGCCCTGTCTGTGGCAGCTGGCTCATGCTGCCATCCCTTGTGGCAGAGCTACTCTGCCCCATGGCTTCCTCAGCACACAACACCATGTCCTGCCAAGAGAGACATGCAAAGTGTGGGAGCTTGTCCGGCACTTGGAGTGGAAAAGCCAAGGAAGCCCCAGAAGGCTGTGGGAGAGGGAAAGCACACCCGAAGGCTCTCCTTGCTGGCTGGAAAGCAGCAGCCACAGCCCTGTGGGCCAGCCGGCCAGCCAGCCCCAAGGTCTACCCTGCACCCCTGCCTTCCACCTCGGCTCCCCCAGGCAGGCTGCCTGCACTGGGCGGAGAGGTGCCAGGGAAACCTCATGCCCAGTGGAAGGCAGACTTGGGCCAAGGGCCCCGGGCAGGGGGAGTGTGTGTGGCTCTGGGTAGGAGAGGCTCCGGCTGGGGTTTGGCAGGAGCTGGGCAGGGCAGAGAGATGTGGGGCCACGACGGGATGTGTCCCTACTTCTACACCCCCTTGAAGGTGGGCTGCAGGGAGGGAGGGAGGGATGGAGAGCAGGAGAGAAAGCTCCAATCTCCTCTGCACCTCCTCTAGTGCTCAAGCTGGGTTGGGTGAGATGCATGGGGCTACACTGGCAATCTGTCAGGGGGCCCTGGGAGAGGAGCTGGTACACCTAAGACCCCCAAGTCCCCATGCTCTTCCCCAAACACCACTAGGTTAGCACAGAGTGCCTGCAGGGGGTGGTCAGGGAAGATGGAGGAACTTGCTGGGAGTCTTCATGGCTGCCAATGTGCCTGGCACCCCCCTTGCACTCACGGTTCTGGGATGGGCTCTGATGGGACCCACAGCACTGCATAGTCAGGCAAAGGGGAAAAGAGCCCTGGAGGGGATGCCTTTGCACAGCACCCAGACCTACTGCTGTCCCCCATGACAAAGCTGGTCAAGCAAGCTGAAGATCCTGCAAGGCTTGCGTGTGCGCCTGCAGGAGCCCAGGCACAGAGGCTGCGGCTGCTGAAAAACAGTGACGACAGTGAATGTTTTAAGCTCAGGCTTATCAGGCCCTGTGACAAGTGGCTGGTACACCATCACAAAGGCCCAGCAATGGGCAGTCCTGCAATGCAGAGAGGGAGCTCTGGTGAGCTCCTTGTTGCCAACAGGATACCTTGACTTGGCTCCTGCAAGGGCTGTCAGGGGAAAAGAATGTGCCACTCATTCCTGGAGGGAAAGCTCCCCAGGGAAGTGGTTATGGCACGAAGCCTGTCAGAGTTCAAGGACCATCTGTATGACACTCTTAGTCATACGGTTTTCTTTAGGTATTCCTGCAAGGAGAAGGGAGTGGGACTTGATGATCCTTATGGGTCCCTTTCAACTTGAGCTATGCTGTGATTCTATGATACCATGTACTTTTGCAAACATTAAAAAGTCCATATAGAGAGACTGCAGCACAATATTCATAACATTAATGTTAATATGAACTATACTGTTAATGACATGAGAATAGTGCTGAAGGGTCATCTTATAATAGTCATGAATATTTCATCAACTGATGTTAGGTAAATCTTCAGAAACATTTTACCTTGTGTTCATAAAAATTTATGTCTTATAATGAGGATTATGAACATCCATTAATTTACCTTGAAGAACATCATGGCTCATGAAAATTTAATCAACTATTCTTCTAAATGTTTTGGTTTGTTTTGCTTTTTAGTACAGAGTTCAGTTCTGGTCACTTCATGGTAGAACAATAATAAAGCCAAGCAGAAATAGAAATGAATCAAAGGGGAAAATGAGAATAATGGAGACTTCCTATAAGAAAGAATCTTAACAAGATTGTGATAGCTTATGTAGAGAATGAGAAGAAGCAGTGAAAGAAGAAGGAATATAGGCAAAGTGTAGAAAATAACAAATATAGAGAATACATAGATGTCAGCAAACCTGAGAACAAAATGAAATTCATGGGGCTGTTTTTAACCAATGAAAGGAAATATGGTTGTTGCACTACAGTTAGCAATAATAAAGTATTATCAAGAATACACTGTTTCCCAAAGAATTATTTTTGATGAACAGGAGTAGAATGTGTCATCACACAAAATGCTGCTTCTTTAATATATAATATGATCCAGATCACCATGAAATTTTTTCTCCTTTCCATTTTTCACCTTAGAATATTGAGTACTTGGATATTTTATAGAAGTTAATAGATTTTACTGAGATGTAATCAAGGAATTTGTGTGTGCTGGCAGTGATTGAACTTAGCTTAATCCATTATGGCACTTCTGATCTGCATGCAGATGCACCCCAGGACACAGTTGGCCCTTCAGGCTGCCAGGGCTGTTGGCTTATATTCAACTTGCCATCAACCCCCAGATCTCTTTCTGCTGGGTTACTCTCCAGCCTCTTGTCCCCCAATATCCACTGACATTCTGGATATATAATTTTATTGAAACAACTACACAGCAAAAACCTCTAAAGGCAAGATAATATAAAATCAACTAGGAAAAGCAGAAGAATTTGTTAGGAAAAGCAAAGCAATACCTAATTATTCTTCAGAAGAGTTACACTTGTATTAATAACATCAAAAGAGTCATGATGTATTAGCTACTTTTCTTCAAGAAATAGATGTCTCTTGAGAAGGAGTTAAACTGAGAGTTCATCATGGAGCTGCTCTGGAATGAATGGTTACAGGTGTCCTCCCCAGGTTCCAAGGTTATGTGTGTATAGAAAGCATGAAATGCAAAGGGCTGCATGAGATCAATGAGATCAGGGTAAAATACTAAATACTCATACCAGCCATAGTAAGTCATTCCTGTGAAATAATAAACTAAAGCAAGCCAAAGCTCTAAATATGACAATTAGCTTCTATTTACACAGTTACTTAAAAAGTCAATTATAAGTTCCTATGAATAAGGAGACTTCATGACAATTAGCATCATAATCTAGGAGATAAAGTCATTCCTTTAATCTCAGTTCAGTTCCACTGTCATCAAAGTTGAGCACAGTATCAAAATTTTGTTGCTCATCAAAATGTCATCCCTAAGCTTTATTTCCAGGAAGGGTTTGAGAGTGGCAAAGGGAAAGAGCACAAAATCGTCATATATAGCAATAAATATAGCATGATGCTTCATAAACACAAGTACTTAATATATGACAGCTTCATAAATTGAATAACATGTTGTCCTTGTTTTGTGCGGAGGGAGTAGTACAGCTATTTTGCCTAAGCAAAGAAAGAATTGAAGCCTTAGCAAAAATAAGAATTCCAGAAAATAATTTATTTTTAGAAAAGTTACTGCAGCCTTTCACATCCTTTAAAGCATAGATCATGCTTTGTATGTTGGACACGTATGTAGTCCTTTTTTTTTTCTCAGTAAAATACATAGAATTCAAGAGTACCATTACTAAGTGCAATTAAAAAAAGATTACCTAGAATATCTTATTTAATAACAATGAATTATGATTATAAAATATTACTATAATTCAGTGAAATGGAAAATTTAGTCATTCTGGAGACTTGATAACTTACTAATTTTCAGAAATTTCTGTATTCTTATTTATATCTCTCTGTGGTTATCTTCCACTGCTGAATTATTTTAACAAGATATGACAAGGTAGCAGTTGTTTCAGTTTAGTGAAAGTCCTGCAGTAATCATTATAAAGCTGGAGAGAAAAATCACAATTATTCATTAGTGATTTATATACGTGTGGTGGGTTGACCCTGGCTGAGGGCCAGGTGCCCACCAGAGCCGCTCTATCACTCCCCTCTTTCATTAGACAGGGGAGAAAAGATACAATGAAAAAAAAACTTACGGGTCGAGATAAGGACAGGGAGAGATCATTCTCTAATTATCATCATGAGCAAAACAGACCGAACTTAGAGAGGGAATTCATCTTATTTATTACTAAGCAAAACAGAGTAGAGGAATGAGAAATAAAACCAAATCTTAAAAACACCTCCCCCCACCCCTCCCATCTTCCCGGGCTCAACTTCACTCCCGGCTTCAACCTCCACCCCCCCCAGCGGCACAGGGGGATGGGGAGTGGGGGTTACGGTCAGTTCATCACACGGTGTTTCTGCCGCTTCTTCATCCTCAGGGGAAGGACTCCTCTCATCATTCCCCTGCTCCAGCATGGAGTCCCTCTCATGGGAGACAGTCCTTCACGGCCTTCTCCAACATGAGTCTCCTCCACGGGGTGCAGACCTTCAGGAGCAAACTGCTCCAGCGTGGGCCCCCCACGGGGTCACAAGTCCTGTCAGCAAACCTGCTCTGGCGTGGGCTCCTCTCTCCACAGATCCACAGGTCCTGCCAGGAGCTTGCTCCAGCGCGGGCTTCCCACGGGGTCACAGCCTCCTTCAGGTGTCTCCACCTGCTCCGGCGTGGGGTCCTCCACGGGCTGCAGGTGGAATCTCTACACCCCCTCATCCTCCCTCCATGGGCTGCAGGGGAACAGCCTGCTTCACCATGGTCTTCACCACGGGCTGCAGGGGGATCTTGCTCCGGCGCCTGGAGCACCTCCTCCCCCTCCTTCTGCACTGACCTTGGTGTCTGCAGATGTTCTTACATCTTCTCACTCCTCTCTCTGGCTGCAAAAGCGCTCTCTAACTGTTTTTCTCTTTCTTAAATATGTTATCACAGAGGCGGTGATTGGCTTGGCCTTGGCCAGCGGCGGGTCCGTCTTGGAGCCGGCTGGCATTGGCTCTGTCAGACACAGGGGAAGCTTCTAGCAGCTTCTCACAGAAGCCACCCCTGTAGCCCCCCCGCTACCAAAACCTTGCCACGCAAAACCAACACAATACGAAAAAAATACACATTTTCTGGTTTATTTTGGAAAAAATAGCATAGCCAGGTGATAATTTTTTAGAAACAGAGCATACACCGTTTCTTGTCATACTTTTCAGACCAAATACCCATCTCTTTCAGTCTGACTCATCTTTCTGAAAGACTTCTATAACAGTGTCCCGGTTTTCTGTGGGAGCTAAACCTTGCCAGACGACTTAGCACCACAACATTTCACCAGGGGTCATTTATTCTTGATCCTTCTGATTTATTCTTTGTTTCTGGCCTCAGATAATCCAGCATTTGGAGCATGTCCAGAAAAGATTAAATTTCTACAAGCTGAGCCCCTGCTGTAGTGTGGCTGCAAGGCAGGCCGGTGATAAAGCCACTGCTGTCCCTGCCAGGCTGTGGGGGCTGAGGCTGCAGATAGGGGCCATATGGAGATAGCTGCTCAGACCCTAGCAAAGGGCCATCTAATACCAGCTAGCTTTGTGCCTGGGGCAATTATCCCTGAAGAAAAGCTCTTGTTTTCAGTTTCAGAGCTAAGCTGTAACTCAGTGGCGATCTTTGAGTCAGTAGGCACCAGTTTAGCCATTGCCCTCCCGTGCCACTTGAATAGTGAACAGCTGTGCCGTCCACCCACCTCTCCAAGCCATGGTGAGGTACCTAAGTGAGAATCAGCTCCTTACTGTGGACTGAACACATTAAATTTATACTAACTGTGACTGTTCTTATATGTTCTTCATTAACGCTACAGTTGGTTTTGAATGTTCAAATGTCATCAAAAACTCTGGTAAAGATTAAGGTAAAGGCACATAATCAAAAGGTTTCTTCCCTTCATATTCATAAATCTATTTTTTCATTATCACAGCACACTGGCTTGAAAAAGTGAAGAAGAACAAAATTTTAAAAAATACTGTATTCTTAGCAGAAAAAGCTATGAATAGCTCTGGGAATCAAATAAATATATTGGGTAGCCTGGAGCAAACAGATAAACTTTATCTATTCTGGGATGCATATGATCAATAACAGAAAGTAAGGCATGTGAGTGATTGCCTTGTGCCATTTTCACTTCTATATAAACCTAATGTGAGTTCTGCATTTCTGCCAGTGCAAAATTTTGCTTTTCCAATCTGTTTGTATGTCTGTAAACATGGGCCACTAATATCCTGACAATTAGGCTTCAGCTAACAGGTCATTCATCTTAATCCAGTAAAGTAGGGCTAGGCAGGATTTCTCCCCAAGTTAGCAAAATGTTCTCTTTTCTCACACTAAATATAAAAGTTGAAATCTTGACAATTTCCACAGGTTAACTGAGAGAAGAGAGGAAAAAGATGAGATGATCTGGCTTATAAAATTAGATGGTTCATAAAAGAAAATAATTATTTTTGTTTGTTTTACTTTTTCAAGTAAGTTTTAGTTTACTAGAATAAAAAATGAAAAATTGGCTCATGAACAAACTTTTCACAGGTCTGCCAAGAGGTCTTTTAAATAAGTTATTAATTGTAAAAATTCCAAATAGTTATGATTTCAATGAATTGTCACTTTAATGAAATAAAGGTTTCAGATATTCTTCAACCAGTTCTGGATTTTAGATCTTTATATTATCTGAAGTAAATTTAAATAGTCTTTTTCTCAACATCTCTCTCTTTGGCTCTGTCAACTACTTTGTGGTCTAAATCTAGTTTATTCTCTTGTGACCAATGCTCAGAAATATAAACATCATGTTATTTGCTTGTGTAGGCAGACAGGGCTTTGTGTTTCTTTGTTTATTTGCAGATATAGCTTCTAAAAATAAATGTGGTAAATTTCTGCCTAAAGTACTGCACTCTCCTTGCTTTCAGCAATGTTCTTTTTTCTTTCCCAAATTATAAGGGGACAGATTTTACTGGACTGGAAATGTCAATTTATTTTTCTATTTTGTGTCCTTATTTTTCATTTCATTTCTTGCCAATTTCCAAAGAAAATTGGAATAACTTGAGTTCTTTCATGTTCCTTATAATTGTGTTTGAAAAACTAAGTAGGAAAACTCAGACTATTCATTCCAAACTACAGATTACTAGACCTTCTGATCTAATTTTTTTCAAATGGCTAATACTCTTCAAAGGTGGCTTTAATTTGCAAGTGGGTCCTAAAGACATACTTACAATCCTTCAGGTCATTTATGAAAGGGTTGGTGGCTTTTTTGTTTTAAGTGATATGTTTTAGCATTTTAATTTTCCTGATACAATCAAGTTGCTTAATAATAACTGATAATAATAACAAATTACAAACAAAATGTGTAGTACTTTCAGGAAATGAAATTTGAGATAACGTATATGAAATTTCCCAACATAAGACAGAATCTTCATTAACAGTTTTATCAAATATATTGTCAGTTATTTTATTTACAGTAATTCACAGTAAAATTACTATCATTAATTTTATTCACAGTTTTCTTAAGTATTTTTAATTATTTCTGCTATTCCACAGAATAGAAGAAATTTAATTCTGCTATTAATTAATAGTTCTGCTATTTAATTTGACTTTATTTGTTCTTTGATCAACTGTGGTCTCCCTTGATCCACCAATGGGAGTATCTTATACAACATGTTTTTAGAATTGTGTTTTCACATTACAGCTTTACTCCCACCCTCTCATCTGCTCCTTTTTTGGCTTCTCTCTCATTAGTTTGTCTAGTTCTATATACACCACATTCATCCCAGCTCTGGTCTCCTTATTTCCTTGTAAATCTCACCCAAAATCCATAGTTCAGACATGGTAACGATTTACTTATCAAATTCTGGAATGTTAATTTTAGAACATTTAATGTTAAAATTGTCTTTCTACAGAAATTATAGTTTCAATTACTGTAGTACTATACGGAAATTATCATCCTCTACAGCTGTTGTATTACTTCCATGAAACAATATTTTTATGTCATGCCTAGTGCTCTTATTTCATGAATGAATATATTTAGGATCAGTTGCAGCTCCAGATATGTGGATGTCTTTGTATCCCATTAACAACAGCAGACCAAAATCTGATGGGTCCTGTTAAAAATCAATGTGATATCAATCTACTGTAAAGCATGAATTGAATAGCATGAGCTGGGAAGTTAAATGAGAGTTTGGCAGCACATTTCCTTCTCACAAAAAACTTTTGACCCTGTAAGTCACAGACAAAGCAGTTTTTCTTTAACCTCCATAGAAATACAAATTAATAAAACTCTGCCCTTTCCATGAATGTAACTACCAAAATGAATACATACAATGTTTACCTTTAACAAAGAGCCCACACAATTGTTGGTCAATAATCTAGATCTCTGATATTTTACTTAAAGAAGAAGATATAATTAGGAAGAGGTTTCCTATTATTCATTGATAATATAACGGTTAAGGATGTGATCTCCCTAGTAGTAATATTAATAGCTGCAATTTCCTGGTATGGTAAGGTTTGGATAAAATATTCCACAATAATTAAGGTTGGTAAAATCTCTTAATTTTGCAAAAAAACACCTCTGAATATTTGTGCCAATTTAAAATCCTATAGAAAGCTGAATACTTTACATCTGTCATGAGAAAACACTACTTTTTTCTTTCTAAATATTTTGTTATAAATGTTCCCGTGTTTCAATGGCATTATCCATGCATATGTGCACATCTCTATCACACTTATAAATCAGTGATTGAGGCATCTGTTATGCAATGGGGGAAAAAAAGAAAGAGTAAACTGAATTATTTTTATTTCCATGTATTGTTTGGCTGGCTCGGGTATTTTGTGGGTTGCTTGTTTATGTAAAGAGAAAACCATTCACAGCAATGCATAAAAAATATTCACTAGTTTACCTGCATTTCTATTCTCTCTACTAAAATGGCTACTGCAAAGGTTTTATAGACAAAACCTCCAAAAAAATATGCTAGAGGGTTGTGATACCATCCGAAGGAACCTTGAAAGGCTTGAGGAGTAGGTCCATGTGAATCTCATGAAGTTCAACAAGGCCAAGTGCAAGGTCCTGCACTTGGATCAGGGCAAACCCTGGTATCAGTACAGACTACGGGATGAATTAATTGAAAGAAGCCCTGCAGACAAAGACTTGGGGGTACTGGTGGACGCAAAACTGAATATGACCCAACAACGTGTGCTTGCAGCCCAGAAAGCCAGTTGTATCCTGGGCTGCATCAAAAGAGGTGTGACCAGCAGGTCGAGGGAGGTGATTCTCCCCCTCTGCTCCTGTGAGACTCATCTGGAGTACTGTGTTCAACTGTGGAGTCCCCAGTACAAGAAAGATATGGGCTGATTAGGCTGGATCTAGAGAACGGCCACAAAAATGATCAGAGGTCTGGAACAGTTCTCTTGTGAAGAAAGTCTGAAAGAGTTGAGGTTGTTTAGCCTAGAAAAGAGAAAGCTTCAGGGACACTTTATTACAGACTTTCAAAATATAAAGGGGACTTCTAAGAAAGATAAAGACTTTTTACCAAGGTCTGTAGTGACAGGACAAGGGGCAATGGTTTAAACTAAAAGAGAGTGAATTCAGATCTAATATAAGGAAGAAATTCTTTATTTTGTGGGTGGTGAGCACTAGAATAAGTTGCCCGGAGAAGCTGCGTATGCCCATCATTGGCAGTGCTCAAGGTCAGGTTGGATAGGTCTTTGTGCAACCTGACATAGTGAAAGATGTCCCTGCCCATGGCAGGAGAATTGGACTATGTGATCTTTGAACGTCCCTTCCAACCCAAACCATTCTATGATTCTATCATTATGCTTTGAAACATACTTTTTCCTGCAATCAAGAAATAAATATCCATTTCCTTCACTATTCTGAATATATGAAATTACTGAGAATATTGCTGTCACAGCTCTATTTCTACTATCATAAGCAAATGAAGACCCCCTACTATCTGTTTGATTACAGAAGTCAATATACACTTATACATAACAAAGTTTTTTTCAGTCATAGTATACTGCCATGCCAGTGCTTTTCATCTTTTATATTTTGTTAATATATAAGTAAAAATAGGTAAAGCTACCTATACATAAAAAGATCTTGGTAACTTGATACTTTCTATATTTTGGTGACACACAGGCAAAACCTGATAAATTTTGGAGTTTATTTAGGGGGGAAATAAATATGGGGAATTTAATGAAAGAGATTACTAAATGTTATAAGTTATTTAACTACAGAAAAAAGAATGTTTTTCAGAAAAAAAAAAAAAAAAGAATCAGAGCTTCTCTGAGGTAAAGACATTTGGTTTTACAAATTTTCCTAGCTGTGAATTTTTTTTATTTTTTGTTTATGTTAAGAGAAAAATCCTCTGTGTAATTCATCTTCCTTTCATGGTAGTACTTTAGGGTTACCTATTTTTGGACTTTCTAAAGAACATTTAAGAATTAGGACATACTCTGTTCAACAAGCCATTTAAGTATGTACTTTAATTACACTTGTTTCAACAAAACTCATGCATATGGTTAAAACTGGAATAAAGCTAGATCCAGAAGAAAATATAGAAACTGGTCTGCTAGATGCAACAAAGCCTATTTTTAGAGCCTTGGCACTGGAAAATAATTTGTGATTCTCTGAGTGAGTCTGTAACCCTGGATCATCTGAGCACTAGGAAAATTAGGCATCTCAGAATAGGATTAAACTAGGAACAAAAAAAATCTCAGAGAATATTAGATTTACATGTCTGATAAAGCTAGCTGATAAGAAATGTCTCTGAAATTTTGTTCTCTTTGGGAGCTTAGAATCTTTATTTAGGATTTGTGAGTATCCTACCTTTTCAGCATCTGGGGCCAAGAAACTTTACTTTGGCATAGGTATAGAATAATTCTTAGAAAGTATTACACAATTTTTCTTTTTTTTCCACAAAGCTTCAGGCTTTTGCCTCCTCTCCTTTTACTACTATACTCTAATGTACTATAGTGTAGTATAGTAATAGATCTATGCAATTGCCTTCTCTGCCTCAAGTAGCTCAGATTCTCATCATCAGCCTCCTCAAGCACCCTATTCACCAAACTATATTTGCGGCACTTTGAGGTAAAATGCAGCATTTCCAAGTTAAACACATAGAAGGTGGTGCTATATGTTGTGTGTAACCCAACCTTTCCTGTGCTCTTTAGGAATTTCCAGAACAAGGACTCTGTTCCTCAAATTGATTTGGAGCTACTCCGCCAACTACCTAGGCCTCAAAAAGGATGAAGAATTAACAAGGCACTTAAATGCTCAGAGGGGTAGCAGTGAGCAGAACTCTGACTGCCTTGGGAGTGCTGAGGTTGGATTCCGTTGAATTTAGGCAGGAGATGAAAGGAAAAGTCTTAATAACTTAATAACTTAGTAACAAAATAGGGGATTCCTATTTTGTCTAAGTCCTGCTTTACTGGGCTGAGGCCGGGGTAGCATCCCTCACCCATTGTAACAGAGCTAGGTTGCAAGCAGAGCACCTTACATCTCGAACATACATATCCTATGGTAAATGGATATGAGCATTATTCCAGAATCTTTCTTTAACAATGTTTATAGTCTCTGAGTCTATAGTGACATATTCACTGGTGCAGCACATTCCACAGAAAAATATTTAAAGGTATCCTTCAGTTTAGCAAAGAGAGATTAGGTAATTAATTCCAAAGATTAAATAGCTGGTATTTACTCCTAAAAAAAGTGGTAGTGATTAAATATTGTTCTTTGTGACCAGAATATTATTACTGAAGGAAAACAACAAAAGATAAACAGTTAAATATATGTTTGGGTTGGGTTTTGGGTTTTTTTTCTACAAGTCTTCTTGAGTTTAGTATCATTTACAGAAAAGCACAGTGACCTATAAGCATCATTAGCCTGTACTAAGTACCCAATCAATAAGAACAGTTCTAAAGTTGGTCAGAAAAAAAAAAAAAAAAAAAAAAAAAAAGCAGCAAAACCAAAACTTTAAATTAATAACTGCTTAGTCAGGATTTAGCAAACATATCTTCAGCTGGCCCACTTTAACAGTCACATAATCCTTAACATAACAGCACTCCTGAATGAGGCCTGAGTTAGTACTCAATTCATATATTCAATTAAGAGTCACAAGCAATGTTTTGTTCTCATATATGCTTGAAAAGTTCATGTAGGAGGGTAATCATAAGTTCTTATGCAACAGTTGTTGCATAAAGACTTATTCTTTCTGTGTGTCTGTCTTCAAAGTTCACTTTTCTATTATCTGTTTTTGTGCATGCACAAGTATAATTATTAACCTAAAAGTCACATTTTCCTAAGTGCCATACGCTGGAAGGATAAGAATTTTAGAATTCTTTTTTCACCTTTAATGTTTTGAAGTGCTAAACAATTCATCACTAACAGGTGAGTCCCTACATCCTTATTCAAATAGGTTTGAATTTTCCATGATGCTTAGTAAGAATTCCTTTGATAAATAAAAATTTCAGGATGGAGATTTCAGGGGTTTGTTTGTTTCTTTGTTGAGGCACTATCAAGGAATTTTCTCCTTAAAGTAGACAGAAGCTGTTATGACTGAATGTTCAGGGGATATGGAGAGCCATGCGTAGGGTGTTAAAAGCAGCTCCTGCTGAACATTACAAAACCAAAGTTTGGCATCTCTCTCTTATTTATTTCCATTCTGAAAAAAAAAAAAAATGCACAGATTTCAAAGTGATTTAGACCTTGCAGCAACTAAATACTTTTAAGTAGCAAATTCAGATGACATAGCCAAATTCTTTAGGAGGTTACGTGTAAGTATATTCAACCATAAAACCAAAGGGTAATTCCCAGAAATGAGACTTGGTAAATTTGTTCTTATGTCAGCTGTTTTCTTTACATGTGTGGTGATTGAGCAACAACTGTTTGAGGATGAAAAATCTGGCTGGACAGGTGCCCAGCTGAATATCTTCCAAGCATAACTCCTGGAGCACTAAAGAATATCAACGCACTTCTGAGTACTTTTTTGTTCAATTTGAGCAAGAAGTATTTGATCAGTCCTTTGTTTGTTTGTTTTCAATTTTAAAATTCCTTTTAATATTTTGTTATATCATTCAGCAATAAATATGTAAGATTAGAAGTGTTTCTTACCTGCTTCTGCAGTGCTTAGCAGAGCTTGAGCTCTTGTGTAATTTGAATACTAAATTAAATAAAACTAATTCATATTAAAAGTAATACTAATAATATCGTTAATGGAGTGCTAGAATTGTGTGGTCCTGTCCTGATACTGAAATATTCTAAGAGATGCTTAACTCATAAAAATCTGGCTGTGTTTCATTCTTAACTACTATAATCCAACAATAGTTTTCATATTTTTCTGGTAATTTATCAGCTCAAAGTTCTTTAAGGAGCTATAGCTTTCTTCACCGAAAATGTATCTTTATTTGCACTGGGAATCCAATCATTTGACACTTTTAATGGGGCATACAGAAATTCAAAGATCAGTTTAATTATTACCAGTCTTCTCAGCTAAACAACTCCTTTACTATGAAGGGTTCTATACAAGTTGACCTACTTTCAGGAATTGGTCATAATTCTTGATCTTTTATAGAAATCTAAGAAGGAACTAGCAGATTCCCAAAATATTTCTAGGACCTAAACCCAGAGAAAAGGGAGGGAACTGAGGCTAGTTCTCTGATAAAATTGATAATTTATATTAATTCATCAAAACAGCTGAATTTGCAGTTTCCACAGATAACTAAGATACTAATCTTTTTTTCTTCCTCATTAGACTGAGAAATATTCATGATTTAAGCCTGGTTCAAAAGTTAATTAAGTTTTAACTTCTCTGTGTTGCATTTTGTATTGACCAGACACTGTGTAAGTGTTGTGATTTAAGGACATCCATGCTTAGTTAAGTTTCCACATCTTTCCAACTGAATATCCCCTATCAGTTAATTGAGCTGGAATTAAATGAATAAACAAGACCTAAGTGAAAATTATAAGGAGTATTTATAACATCAACTGGCTTGTTAATCTAGTGTATAGCACAGCTGTTTTATTAGGTGAAAGAAGAAAATCAAACAAGATTCATAAAGACAGCAATAGAGTGCAAGCTAACACTGTCATTATGCAGCTGTGTAAACTGTGGTTCACCTACACCTTGATTATGGAATGCAGTTTTGGTGTCATCATTTCAAAAAGCATAGATAAAGTAGCCTGCAATGGCTTCATTTTCTAGGCAATAAAGTTGATAAAATATTCCACAAATAGTGTTTTCGTAAGTAAAATTTGCAAGTAAGCTAAGAGTCTTCCTTCTGGGGGAAAAAAAACCTAAACAACAAAACACGAACAAAAAACCCCCCAACTTGAGGAGTCTAATGATACAGATTTACAAAAATATAAGCATCACATTTACGTTCAGTGAAGATTCTACAATCTTTCCCTCTGTGAGAACTAGTTACTATCAAACAGAACTAAAGAGAGACAAGTTTAAAACAGACAGAAAGAGGTTTTTGAGTCATATACCTCATTGAGAGGTATATGACTAGCCACACTTCTTAATAAAGGAAGAGATACCATGTATACGTCACTGCTTTTATTTTGCGCTTGGCATCCACTGTACTGGACTGCATAGACGTTTGATGTGACCCTTTATGTACTCATCCTTTCTAATCCATTCAGTAATCTTTCTGCACTGAGACAGAGCTAAGGAAGGAACTCTCTAGAAGTTGCTTGACCACTTACACTCTTACCTTCTGGGCAATTTTGTCCAAAATCTTCAGTAGAGTATCCTAACACCCAAATAATTAATTGAATGCCTACAAATGCTATGAACTTGAACTACTACATGTGCTCTCTATATAAATTTAAGTCACTGGTTTAACAGCTAATGTTTCTGCTATCACTTTTTCTTTCCATTTTTTTTCCTCTGCAGAGCACTAATTAGCCCAACACATAACATTGTAAATCTACAATTGCCAGTCCAAAAAATGGCACAGATGACTGAGCCACCTATAGAACCCATACAACCATATCAATGTAATAATAATAAATTAATCTTTCTGATAGTAATAAAGACCAAAAAAAAGGCATCATATTTGAAAAGTCACAGCAGACTGGTGAAATTCCCACTAACTTGAAAAGGGGAAACATCAAACCCTATTTTTTAAATGGGAAAAAAGAAAGACCTGGGGTACTACAGGACAGTCAGTCTCACCTCTATGTCCAGCAAGATCATGGAGAAAATACTCCTGGAACCTATGCTCAGGCACATGGAAAACAGAGAAGTGATGGGTGGAAGCCAACATGGCTTCACTAAGGTAAAACCATGCCTGACAAATTTGGTGGCCTTCTACGACACGGTTACAGCATTGGTGGATAAAGGTGGATAAAGGAAGAGCAACTGATGTCATCTTGGGCAAAAAATTTGATACTGTCTCACTCAATATTCTTTTGTCTAAAATGGACAGACGTGGACTTTATGCATTGATGTGGTTTAGGCCCAGCCGGCAGCTGAGCGCCACATGGCCACTCCCTCAGTCCTTCCCCAGCGGGACGAAGAGGAGAACGGAAAAACAACGGGAAAGCCTCGAGGGCTGGGATAAGAGCAGTTTACTACTCTTTTCAACAAGGACAACAAGGACAACAAGGGAGAGGGAAAACAATCAACAACAGTGCTGATAACAAATATTAACAATGGGTGATAACAGAGAACAATTTACCAAACCAATGACCCACCGACCAGACACTCAGCCCATCCCGGAACCGCACTGAAACTGCGCCCCCCTCCCCTACCCGACTAGCCCCCGTTTTATGACTAGCCCCCGTTTTATGGTGAGCATGACGTCACATGGTATGGAATAGCCCCCAGCCAGCTTGGCTCACCTCTCCTGGCTCCTTGTGAAATTAACTCTATCCTTGCCAGAACCAGGACATTATCCACCCCTTATTCCACACCATCTACGTCATGCCCAGATTATTTCACTGACACCATTCTTTTACTCCATGGGCCATCGCTCTATAAAGTCTCCATTGAGTTCATTTAGGCCATGGCTTTGGGTTCCGTCTGCCATTACAGTCTCTCAGGGCAGGAACAATGGTGCGTACTGCTGGATTGTTGCACGCTGCATCGGGAGTATTTTTCATGGCTGGTGTATCTGGTATGGTCCATGCTCGCAGTCTGGACGTCACAGATGTAATTTTCGATGAAGTTCCTGGGCACCAGTTGAAGGCAGTTCCAAAGTCCATCCTTCATTAGTTTTGGGTGATTCTTATGGTTATACCATTGATACAGTGTATAGCTATTAATATCATACAATTTAATTTATTGGCTATTTTCACACAAAATCAGATCCCCTTGAGGTACACTCCGGATTTCCCCATCCTTTCTCATCACCCACCAAGTGCACCCTGGTCCCTGAGCAAAAGCAATCCCACACATGGCCTTGCCTTCGCCTAGAGCAGGGATAACCCAAACTGTTTTACCCAACATATTCTTCATGCGCACTACAGGAACTTTATCTCCTTCTCCTGGGTGTGGAAATTTTGATGGGGCCGGGCCAGCTCGATTGGCAGATCCTCTAGTGTTAACTAACCAGGTGGCCTTTGCTAAATGTGTCCCCCAGTGTTTGAGGGCCCCACCACCCATTGCTCTCAGGGTAGTTTTTAGCAGTCCATTGGACCTTTCAACTTTCCCAGAGGCTGGTGCATGATAGGGGATGTGGTACACCCACTCAATACCATGCTCTTTGGCCCAGGTGTCTATGAGGGTGTTCCGAAAATGAGTCCCATTGTCTGATTTGATTCTCTCTGGGGTGCCATGTCGCCACAGGACTTGCTTTTCAATACCCAGAAGAGTGTTCTGGGCAGTGGCACGGGGCACAGGATATGTTTCCAGCCACCCAGTGGTTGCTTCCACCATTGTAAGAACATAACGCTTGCCTTGGCGGCTTCGCAGGAGCGTGATGTAGTCGATTTGCCATGCTTCCCCATATTTACATTTCAACCACCGTCCTCCATACCACAGAGGCTTTACCCGCTTGGCTTGCTTGATTATGGCGCATCTTTCACATTGATGGATGACCTGTGAGATGGCGTCCATGCTCAAGTCCACCCCTCGATCACGGACCCATCTATATGTCACATCTCTTCCTTGATGGCCTGAGGTGTCATTCATGGGCCCACCGAGCTATAAAGAATTCACCCTTACGCTGCCAGTCCAAATCCACCTGAGCCACTTCAATCTTGGCAGCCTGATCTACCTGCTCGTTGTTCTGATGTTCCTCAGTGGCCTGACTCTTGGGTACGTGGGCATCTACATTGACTCTTGGGTACGTGGGCATCTACATGACGTACCTTTACAACCAGCTTCTCTAGCCGGGCAGCAATATCTTGCCCCAATGGGGCAGCCCAGATGGGTTTGCCTCTACGCTGCCAGTTGCTCCGCTTCCACTGCTGTAACCACCCCCACAGGGCATTGGCCACCATCCATGAGTCGGTATAGAGGTACAGTGTTGGCCACTTTTCTCTTTCAGCAGTATCTAAGGCCAGCTGGATGGCTTTCACCTCTGCAAACTGGCTCGATTCACCTTCTCCTTCAGCAGCTTCTGCAACTCGCCGTGTAGGACTCCATACAGCAGCCTTCCACCTTCGATGCTTTCCCACAATGCGACAGGACCCGTCAGTGAAGAGGGCATATGGTTTCTCATCTTCTGTTAGTTTATTATACGGTGGGGCTTCTTCAGCACGTGTCACCTCCTCCTCTGGCGACATTCCAAAACCTTTCCCTTCTGGCCAGTCTGTGATCACTTCCAGAATCCCTGGACGACTGGGGCTTCCTATTCGAGCCCGTTGTGTGATCAGTGCAACCCACTTACTCCATGTAGCATCGGTTGCGTGATGTGTAGAAGGAGCCCTCTCTTTGAACATCCAGCCCAGCACTGGCAGTCGGGGTGCCAAGAGAAGCTATGCTTCAGTGGCAGTCACCTCTGAAGCAGCTCAAACCCCTTCGTAGGCTGCCAATATCTCCTTTTCCGTTGGAGTGTAGCGGGCCTCGGATCCTCTGTATCCCCGACTCCAAAACCCCAGGGGTCGACCTCGAGTCTCCCCTGGTGCTCTCTGCCAGAGACTCCAGGTAGGGCCATTCTCCCCGGCCGCGGTGTACAGCACATTGTTGACATCTGGTCCTGCCCGGACTGGCCCAAGAGCTACGGCATGAACTATTTCTTGTTCAAAAGCTCGTTGTTGCTCAGGGCCCCATTTGAAATCATTCTTCTCCCGGGTTACGTGGTAGAGAGGGCTTACTATCAGAACGTAATTCGGAATGTGCATTCGCCAGAAAGCCACAACGCCTAAGAAGGCCTGTGTCTCCTTTTTGTTGGTTGGTGGAGACATGGCTGCTATTTTGTTGATAAGATCCATAGGGATCTGACGCCGCCCATCACGCCACCTCATTCCAAAAAACTGGATTTCCCAAGCAGACCCCTTCACCTTACTTCGTTTTATGGCAAAGCCAGCCTGCAGCAGGATTTGGATTATTTTCTTCTCTTTCTCAGAAACTTCCTCTGCTGAGTTGCCCCATACAATGATGTCATCAATGTATTGCAAGTGCTCTGGGGCTTCACCCTTTTCCAGTGCAGTCTGGATCAGTCCATGGCAAATGGTGGGGCTGTGTTTCCACCCCTGGGGCAGTCGATTCCAGGTGTACTGGACGCCCCTCCAAGTGAAGGCAAACTGTTGCCTGCACTCTGCTGCCAAAGGGATCGAGAAAAATGCATTAGCAATATCAATTGTAGCATACCATTTAGCTGCCTTTGACTCCAGTTCATATTGAAGTTCCAGCATGTCTGGCACGGCAGCACTCATCAGCGGTGTGACTTCATTCAGGCCACGATAGTCTACCGTCAGCCTCCACTCTCCATTGGACTTCCGCACTGGCCATATGGGACTGTTAAAGGGTGAGTGAGTTCTGCTGATCACTCCCTGACCCTCCAGTTGACGAATTAGCTTGCGGATGGGAACCAGGGAGTCTCGGTTGGTGCGGTATTGCCGCCGGTGCACAGCTGTAGTAGCAGTTGGCACCTGTTGCTCTTCAACCCTCAGCAACCCTACAACAGAAGGGTCCTCCGAGAGACTGGGCAAACTAGACAATGGTTCAATTTCCTCTGCTTCCAAGGCAGCTATTCCAAAAGCCCACCGGTAGCCTTTTGGGTCTTTGAAATACCCTTTCCAGAGGTAGTCTATGCCCAGGGTGCACGGAGCCTCTGGGCCAGTCACAATGGGGTGCTTTTGCCACTCATTCCCAGTTAGACTTACTTCAGCCTCCAACCGAGTCAACTGTTGGGATCCCCCCGTCACACCAGAAATAGAGATCGGTTCCACCCCTTCATAGTTCGACGGCATTAGGGTACACTGTCCACCGGTCTCCACCAGGGCCTTGTACTCTTGTGGGTCCGATGTGCCAGGCCATCGGATCCACACAGTCCAATACACTCTGTTGTCCCTTTCCTCCACCTGGCTGGAGGCAGGGCCCCTCTAATCCTGCTCATCATATTCGCTGCTCATCTCTTGCAGAAAGGACTTAGAAGTCCCTTCAAGAGGATCATAACTGTGATCAGGCCTTCCACTTGATCTGGGGGGCTGCCCGCTGGAAACTGGAGCAGCATCCTTTCTGGAAGAGTCCCCTTTTACAGCTGTCTTGCCTTGTAGCTCATGTACGCATGCATGGACCAGCACATGCATGGACCAGCACATGCATGGACCATTATGTGGATAAGGAATTGGCTGGATGGTTGCACTCAAAGAGTTGCTGTCGACGTCTTGATGTCTGGTTGGAGACCAGTGATGAGTGGCGTCCCTCTGTCCTGGTTCTGGCAAGGATAGAGTTAATTTCCCAAGGAGCCAGGACAGGTGAGCCAAGCTGGCCGGGGGCTATTCCATACCATGTGACATCATGCTCACCATAAAAGGGGGTAGTCAGGCAGGGGCAGGTTCGGCATGTGGGTGTGGCTCCAGGACAGGTCGAGTGTCTGTCCATTTGGTCGGTCATGGAATTGGTAAATCGTTCTCTGTTATCACCCATTGTTACTATCTGTTATCAGCACTGTTGTTGATTGTTTTCCCTCTCCCTTGCTGTCCCAGTAAACTGCCCTTATCCCCACCCTCAAGGCTTTGCCCTTGTTTTTCCGTTCTCCTCCCCAGCCCGCCGGGGGAGGGGTGAGCAAGCGGTGCATGGCACTTAGCTACCGGCTGGGGCTAAACAACGTCACCCTCAGAGGTCCATATTGGGACCAGTACAGTTTAACATCTTTACTGGCGACACAGATAGTGAGATTGAGTGCGCTCTCAGCAAGTTTGCAGATGACACCAAGATTAGTGGTGTGGTTGATACTCTAGAGGAAAGGGGTATCATCCAGAGAGACATTGACAGGCTTGAGGGTGGGGTGTGCAAACCTCATGAAGTTTAACAAGGCCAAGTGCAAGGTCCCGCACTTGGGTTGGGGTGATCCTAAACATGCATACAGGCTGGCCAATGAGTGGATTGAGAGCAGCCCTGACAAGAAGGACTTGGGTGTGCTGAGGATAAAGAACCAAATGAGCCAGCAATGTGTGCTTCCAGCCCAGAAAGCCAACCATATCCTGGGATGCATCAAAACAAGTGTGGCCAAAAAGTCGAGGGAGGTGACTTTACTCTGCTCTCATGAGACCCCACCTGGAGTACTGTGTTCAGCTCTGGGGTACCCAACAGAAGAAGGACATGGACCTGCTGGAGCGAGTCCAGGGGAGGGTCATGAAGATGATCAGAAAGATGGAATATCTCTGCTATGAAGACAGGCTGAGAGAGTTGGGGTTGTTCAGCCTGGAGAACAGAAGGCTCCAAGGAGATCTTATAGCAGCCTTCTAGTACTTAAAGGGTCCTACAAGAAAGATGGGGAGAAACTCTTTATCAGGGACTGTACTTATAGACAAGAGGTAATGGTTTTACACTAAAAGAAGGTGGATTTAGATTAGATATTAGGAAGAAATTCTTTACTATGAGGGTGGTGAGACACTGGAACACGTTGACCAGAGAAGATGTGGATGCCCCATAGCTGGAAGTGTTTAAGGCCAGGTTGGATGGGGCTTTGAGTCCTGTGTTCAGTTTTGGGCCCCTCACAACAAGAAAGACATTGAGGTGCTGGAGCTCATCCAAGGAAGGGCAATGAAGCTGGTGAAGAGTCTAGAGAATGGGTCTTATGAGGAGCAGCTGAGGGAACTGGGGCTGTTCAGACTGGAGGCTGAGGGGAGACCTTATTGCTCTCTACAACTTCCTGAAAGAAGGTTATATCCAGGTGGCTGTTGGTATCTTCTCCCAAGTAACAACTGATAGGACAAGAGGAAATGGCCTCAAGTTGTGCTAGGGGAAGTTTAGATTGCATATTAGGGAAAAATTTCTTCACCTAAAAGGTTGCCAATCACTGGAACAGGCTGCCTAGGGAAGTGGTTCAGTCACCATACCTGGAGGTATTTAAAACACATACAGATGTTCTCCTTAGGGACACAGCTTAGTGGCGGACTTGGCAGTATTATGTTAACGGTTGGACTTGATGATCTTAATAGTATTTTCCAATCAAAATAATTCTATTATTCTGTGATCCAGATCTGTGAGCAACCTGATCCAGTGGAAGACATCCCTGCCCACTGCAGGGGGGGTTGGAACGAGATGATCTTTAAAGTCCCTTCCAATCCAAGCCATTTTGATTCATTTTATGATTAATATAGCACTTTAAAAACTTTTTCCACAAAATAATTTACTTCATTTTTTCCCTCACACATGTACCTGCTCAAAAATTCACTATCTCACTTACTAGTATAATTTATTCAAGACAAAAGTCCTTTTGGAATCAGTTTCCTTTCTTTCTTTCTGTTCTTTTTCTTTATATGTCAAGAGGAGGAGAGAAAAAACACCAGGAAATCACAGAACCATAGAATGGTTTGGGTTGGAAGGGACCTCAAAGATCATCTAGTTCCAACCCCCCTGGGACACCCTCCACTAGACCATGTTGCACAAAGCCTCATCCAATCTGGCCTTAAACACTTCCAGGGATGGAGCATCCACAACCTCTCTGGGCAACCTGTTCCAGTGCCTCACCACAACCACACTAACGGTAAAGAATTTCTTTCTAACATCTCATCTAAATCGACTCTCCTTCAGCTTAAACCCATTACCCCTTGTCCTGTCACTACACTCCCTGATAAACAGTCCCTCTCCATCTTTCCTGTAGGCCCCCTTCAGAAACCGGTAAGCCACAATTAGATCTCCCGGAAAGCCGCCTTTTCTCCAGGCTGAACAGCCCCAACTCTCTCAGCAGGTCCTCACAGGAGAGGTGCTCCAGCCCTCTGATCAGCTTCGTGGCCCTCCTCTGGACTCACTCCAACAGCTCCATGTCTCTCCTGCACTGGCGATCCCAGAGCTGGACGCAGTACTCCAGGTGGGGTCTCACAAGAGCAGAGTAGAGGGGCAGGATCACCTCCTTCAACCTGCTGGTCACGCCTCTTTTGATGCAGCCCAGGACACGGTTGGCTTTCTGGGCTGCAAGCGCACACTGCTGGCTCATGTTGAGCTTCTCATCAATCAATACCCCCAAGTCCTTCTCCTCGGGGCTGCTTTCAATCCATTCCTCGCCCAGCCTATAGTCGTGCATGGGATTGCACCAACCCACGTGCAGGACCTTCCCCTTGGCCTTGTTGAACTTCATGTGGTTCGCACGGGCCCACCTCTCCAGCCTGTCAAGGTCCCTCTGGATGGCATCTCTTCTCTCCAGCGTGTTGACCACACCACACAGCTTGGTGTCGTTGGCAAACTTGCTGAGGGTGCACTCGATCCCACTGTCCCTGTCGCTCACAAAGATGTTGAACAGTGCCGGTCCCGGTACCGACCCCTGAGGGACACCACTCGTCACCATTCTCCACTTGGACATTGAGCCGTTGATCACAACTCTTTGAGTGCGACCATCCAGCCAATTCCTTAACCATCGCGTGGTCCATCCATTGAATCCATGTCTCTCCAATTTAGAGACAAGGATGTCGTACGGGACAGCGTCAAATGCCTTGCACAAGTCCAGGCAGATGACGTCAGTTGCCCTTCCCTTATCCACCAATGCTGTAACCCCATCATAGAAGGCCACCAAGTTTGTCAGGCATGATCTGCCTCTAGTGAAGCCGTGTTGGCTATCACCAATCACCTCCTTATTTTCCATGTGCCTGAGCATAGCCTCCAGGAGGGTCTGCCCCATAACCTGGCCGGGCAGGGAGGTGAGACTGACCGGCCTGTAGTTCCCTGGGTCTTCCTTTTTACCCTTCTTGAAAATGGGGGTTATGTTCCCCCTCTTCCAGTCAGCGGGAACTTCGCCAGACTGCCAGGACTTCTCAAATATGATGGAGAGTGGCCTGGCTACTTCATCCGCCAGTTCCCTCAAGACCCGTGGATGCATCTCACCAGGTCCCATGGGCTTGTGCACCTTCAGGTTCCTTAGATATTCTCAAACCTGATCTTCGCCTACAGTGGGCAGTTCTGCATTCTCCCAGTCCCTGCCTTCCACAACCTGGGCAGTGTGGCTCAAGCATTTGCCAGTGAAGACTGAGGGAAAGAAGTCATTGAGTACCTCAGCCTTCTCCATATCCTGGGTAACAGGTCACCCGTTTCCTTCCGGAGGGGACCCACATTTTCCCTTGTCCTCCTTTTATCACTGACATACCTATAGAAGCTTTTCTTGTTGGCCTTGACATCTCTGGCCAGACTAATCTCTGTCAGGGCTTTGGCTTTCCTAACCTGCAACCTCTTCCGAGTCCCTGGCGTTTCCCTGCCTCTGGAAAGTCAGGAAAATGCCCCTGTGCCCCTAGATGTGTCGCTCCACTGTGGGTTGGGCCAGTACCGGAGCTGCACTCTTCGGTGAAATCATAATCTATGTCTTTAATGGTGGGCTGTGGCAGTAAATAAATAATAAATAAGTAAAAATGCTTAAAATTTTGTGCATTTTACATAACAAATAGTCCCATTTACTTTGACCTTTTTCTTACACCACCTTAGTCAGCCAGAAATAGTTACTGAGATTCATACTTTTGTAGTATTTGTTTTTCCCTGTGATCGGCTAATTAAAACCAGGAGTATTTGAAAGCAGAGTACCTTGGCTTTCAAATGTTTCATTTAAAGTAAAAAAAAAAAAAGTTCCCACTTTCTTTGTCCATTTAGTAAGCTGTAATTCTTTCTATTTTCCCCAGATCATATTAAAATTAATATCGCCAGTTAATAGCTTTGCAGCCCTGACTATGAATCAATAACAGTGAATAATTATTTTCATAGGCCAAACTCAGTTTCATCAAAGGTTTGTTGTTTACAAACCAGTGCATTCGAAATTGTATACTTTATTATACATATTGGATGTGATTTACACTTCCCTCTGCCATTTTGAAGTGTTCCTTTTATCTATTTAACTTACCTTTTTTATAGTGTGGTTGAACAAGCATTCAAAGGGTTGCAAAACCATGAATTGGATTCAGAACAAGCTGGAAGGCTGAAATTGGCTTATCACTGAGTCCAATATTTAATGGAATTATGCTGAAACACATATCTGGGAGGTACAGTAGAGATTCCCACCTCTCTTTACACATTATGGAATGAGCGTACACAATGAACTTAAATAGGACACAAAATTTTTTGGCATCTAAAGCTTTATGAATTGTATCCTAACTGCAGTTTGACCTGGTTTCAAGTACAAAGTCAAACAGAGCAGTATTTAAAAACAAGTATAAGAGGCAGATGGCAGACATCATATCTCTGTTAAGCAAATCACTCAGATATGCCATCACCTCTAAACCGGTATCAAATTCCATCAATATTTCTCAAAGGTATCTTGACTTTAAGCAGGTGACTGAGTCTTATTAATGTCACTTCTTTGCTGGTATAATGTTCTCTACTCTATTGAATGAGAATTTTATCTATTGTAGAAATCCTAGATTAATTAATATTTCAGATGATAAATAACTATTTATGTGATGTCATTGTAACAAGTTAATGAAATAAAATCAGATAAGATTAAAATGCCAGCAGCAATATCTCACTTCATATTTTGGTAAACAAACAAGTCGCTTGAGAGTCATTATACCTTGTAAAGCAAAAACTAGACTGTCATTTCCATATGATGATTCAAAGATTTCAGGTAGTTGCTAACAGCTTGTTATTTTCATTTAAATGGAGAATGTGATTATAATACCACTTATTATACTATCAAAAAAAAATCATTTATCACAGCACATAAAAAAAATAAAAATCAGCAAATAATGTGATCACAGCATTTAATGGAGACTTGGAATATATTGTCCTGATTGTCAGGGGGACAATTTGTGGAATATTGAGCCAGAATCTAGGTGAAACCAACTCTCACATGTCATGTGAGACATTGCACCCCCCCTCATTTAGTTGTTGTCCTATGCAGAGTGTTCCTAGCACTGACTCTGAACAGCCTAAATGCTTTTAGTATGTGCTAGACTGTTACTGAAAAAGTCCTGAAAGCATAGCCAAGAAGAGATGCAGAGCAACAATATTCAGCTTTCCCCCTCTTTTGCTAAGGGATTGTTATGTTAATAGATAGTGATTTGGGCAATTCACTCTAAGTTTCTAGTCTGAAACACTTGTCTAGATAGTTTCTAAAGCAGAGACTCAGAACCTTCTCTACAAGGTAATTCCTTCCCTTGATCTCAGGATGCATTTATGGTGGGTATCAATGTGCTGGATTGAAATGCTTTCTGCTAAACTGCCTCCACTCTAAATGTTTCACTATTAACCGGAGCTAAAGCAGTTGCTAGCCTAGAACAAAATCTGCTGACCTCTCACATCTCTCATATAGGTAAGTCAGCAATCAGTTCTAGATACATTATGATAGAAGAAAAAATTTCAGTGTCAGCAAATTAGTATCTGACAGCTATTCTGGTAGTACTGGAGCAGGAACGAAGAGCAGAAGCAGAAATGCAAGAGCATTCAGTTAATACAGAAATTTACTTCCTTCAGGGCAGGCTGTGGATATCTGCTGGACACCATTTTTCTGGCATGTCGTGGAACAGCAAGGAAGGGAAATCCATTGGCTTGCAAAGTTCAGCAGCTCCTGTTATATGTGCAAGGCCAATGTTCCTGGCACCAGCTGATTGGGGAAGCAGCCAGCAATTGCTTGACTAGTCTGTTAGCAGGCTTTCCAGGGAAAAGGATTGAGTCAAACCTAGGTCTCATGCAGTAAACTTCGACCACTTTTGTGGGGCGACAACACTTGCCTGAAAACACCACTGGGGTAAAGCCCCAGCTTTGTGTTTAATGTAAACTCAAGTTAGGGTGGTATTCTGCTTCTTGACATAGAAATGATTCTTAGTTTTCCTCGCCAAGGGGAAATGAAATGATTAGTTTAGACTAGAGTCTGAGGTTTTCGGCAACTACATTTAGGTGAAAAAAATAAGTCCTAAGAGCTGACAAAAGAACTTATACATTGCTTATTTTTACCATGGTTTTCATTTCTACAGTGTTCTGAAAAAGTGGCTTTATTATCAGATTGTATTGGCAGCCATTCTGTGACAGACCTGTTATACTCAATTCACATTTCTTTTCCTTGCATACTGGAAAACATACCCAAATATGTCTCTAGAATAAGCTTAAGTTTCTGGTACCAGAACACTATTTTACTAAACAGAACATTTTGTACAGCCTTCATAATGTTAACAAAATGCTGCCTTAAGTCCAATAAGCAGTAGATTTATTGACAGTGACTTGTACGGTCAATATCTGGAATGAAACAGCTAGTTTCATCTTGTCCAATTTTTACATTAGTCTTCATTTTCCCAGGGAACTACAAAGCCAGAACACTTTCAGTAAAATACTTCCTTGTAAAATGATCTGTTTTATCTGTCACCAAGAAGGAATACATTTTCACTGCTTTAGCATCAGAATATGCATCCTTAATTTGATTTTAATTCAGCCACTGGAACCCTAATCATCACAGCCATTTCAGAAGGTACCATCAATTGTAACAGCCATCTCATTCACAAGTGAAAGATAAGTCTTTTTCTCTACTACTTAGAGATCAGCAATAATTGCTAGACCTCTTCTCTGTATGCAAACGATTCTGTACCTTTTATATGCCCCTTCCATTTTGATAAATGCTGCAGTTTTATGACTTTTTGCAGACCTTTGTTATACTAACTTCATGTTTTTGATGCCAGCAGCCCCAGGACAGTCACAATCCAATCATTCTGTTTTCATCTACTTTGATTAATTAAATTGTACACAATCCTGACTTCTAGAAGGAAATTCTGCAGAATATAGATTGAATCTAAAAGAGTTGATTTTCCTCTGTGAAGTTGGTACAGCATATTATCGATAGCTGCAAACTATGCTGGAAACAATATTTATTTAGCATCTTATCAACTATTTCGATACTGTTCATGAGAACAATTGGAACTGCCCTTGGATATTCTTCATATGTTTATCTTCTGTGTAGAGCATTTAGTCATTTGTAGTTAAATTTGTTGTGTGAATGAGAAGCAAGTCATTAGTAAATCTGGTTAGAGAAATTTGCTGTGCTACATAATGCAGGCATACTCATGACTAACTTCTGAAAGCTGGACATTTCTATTAAGCCTTGAGCCTTCTAATACTCGAATAAGGAAACAGCTGCCTCAGGATGAAGCAGACAAAGATGCTGAGCAAATGCTGTGTTAAATAGCAAAGATGAGAGGAAACACTGGAGACAGGATGTCTGAAATTCTGCTCTTTGGGTTGGAATTGGGAAAAGTGAACAAATAGCCATCTCCAACCCTTTGGGTTCTGCAACACCTTTTTTTCCCCCCATGAAAAAAAAAAATTTACCCATCTTTTAAACCTTTTTTGTTTTGTTTTGTTTTTTAAATATAGCTGTCACAGAGGCAGGCTGTGCTGTGCTACTATTCTCCCCTAGTGGTAACACAAGTAGTTCAGTCCTTCCTTCTTATCCTGCTGGGAACATGGTAAAATACATGTGGGCTTTTACTAAGGTTACCTTCCACCATTCTTGTAATAGTTCTGGTGTATTGAAAATATTTAAGATTCATAAGGCACCTGGTTATATTCACCACAGAAAATGTTTCTCCATTAATGACAAGGATCTCTAAGATATTTGTGAATGAGATTTATAGGCCTCAGATGGCCATGTAGGGGAGAAGACAATCTAGTTTTCTCCAGGTGAGGTCATGGCTACATAGCATTGCAACCCTTGTTTTGCATCTCCCTTGTTGTCTAAAAAATGTGCTTTATATCTTAAATTCCTTTTTGCATCCTTTATTCTACATCATCTCAAGAGGTGTAAAGTGTAATCCTGTAAAGTGCAACAAATGAAGAGCTCTAAAAATATAAATATTTTACATTAAGAAGCATGTCACTAATCTCAAAGGATGTGTAATGCTAGTACTACTTGATAGACTGTCCTTAAAGAAATTAATGGCACTAGAAATGTCTCCATAAGAACAGAATTGGTTGTGCAAATTTGTTGGCAGACAGAGGGATTTTAAATTCTTCAAAAATAAAGCCACTTTTTCCTCAGTGTCTAAAGCTGTGTATTCAAAACACATACTAACCAGTCCAGATTATTTGTTAGCTACCTTGACAGCCTTGTTTCCTTGTCTTCTTTTATAGTGAATTTACCTCACTGCATAGCTAAAAGCTGCACGTAGCAGAACTGAAATAAAGCAATTCAGAAATTAAATGTATTATTGCTGCTTACATGCATATTTAGATTGTTCTTATAATAATGACCAACATGTCTTCTCTTTTCAACATGTTTTCTTATCAGTATGTGTGCCCAAACACCAGGGAATCATTGCAAAATTAAGAGAGCTTGTGTGACTACTCCTCTAACTCCTCTTTGAATCCAGCTATTTCCAGTATTTCATTATGCACTGCATCTTTTTGCAAAGCACCCTAACACACAGTATTTTATGTGGAAAAAAAGGTAAATCAGTAAAATTACCTCTACTCACTCATTTTGCTTTAGTTAAAAACCTTTTTTTCTCCTTGCCAATTTTAATGAGGGTCTCTTTTATAAGACATTATACTCGAAGTGCTGTGGTCTAAGATACAACTATGCATTATCTCAATTATCTTTAAAGTGTTTGGCTCCCAAGGATAATAACAAAGCAGAATATTCATAAAACTAACATTTAGAAGTGATGAATTTTTCTGGGTTTTTTTTTTTTTTTTGAAGGCGAATTCCTAATAATACAGTTCAAAGTATTTGTTGCATCTAAACCCCCATGTTCTGTATTTCACCTTTCTCCATACTTTTTCCTGATCAGATTACAGGAGGGTGATTTAAGGACAGTTATTTCTACCTTTGACTTAGTAGCAGTGTTCCAGCAAAAATATTTTCTTAATTCAGATGCCATATGTTATTAGCTAGTTACTCCAATACTGAAAAACTACAGTCCTCTGGCCAGTTCAGGTGCAACCTGTGTACAGTGTGTTTAAATACAATGACTTGATTTGTTTTGTCACTCTTTTTCACTCTTTCACTTTTTTTTTCATCTGTTGGATGAAAAAATGTTAATTTTTTTTATTCAGGATGAGAGTCCATCACTTTATATCCTTGGTAGAGTGGCATTTTGTCCTTCAAGTAGCAATTATTATGCCATAAACTACATAAAATGACTGTTCTCAAAGAGTTGCTCAAACAGTATAGCCATGAATTTTCTTAAATACTTACTGAAAAAAAAATAGTAGTCTACAAATTCTGTCTTAGGTTTGCATTGACTGAATATAGATGTACATCACAGAATATATATAATCTTTATTTTTAATTGTTATGTAGCCTTTCCCATTAAAGTCAGGAAGGAAATATAGCTAATCTAAATTATCACAGCAAAAAATATCTTATTAGTAACTGAACACTCTCCATAGCCTAGAAAATGTGTCTAAGAATGTATGATATATAAATGAATTATCTTAGATGTATAAGATATATATCTTTCATATGCATATAAATAAGACATATTATATATAGAACACATAGAAACTCATATATCTATAAATATATATATACTTCCAGGTCTACCCTTGAGTGTTTTTATTGTTCAGGGAACAAACTGAGTTATTAGCCTTTAGTAAGTTAGTGGCTATGCTGTGTTCACCTGGAGTTACAGTAATTGAAGGTGTCTGGCTTTGTTGGCTGGCAACTATGGAGGACAACATAGAGCCTCACTCCTCAAAAATTAAACATTTCTATCTCTGAACTGATTTTCCTATTTCCCCACATCCCAGCCCTCAAAAAGCACATGAAAAAAACAACCAAACAACAAACAATATAGAGGGGGGAAAAAAAAGCTTTTTCATACATTTTAAACTGAAACAAAACTGTTCTTATGGGAGGGGGAGAAGACCCAAGAACCCACTCTTGCTTGGACTGCCTATTGCCAAACTGTCAAAACCAATTTCTCTCTTTTCTATTTAAAATGTTAGAGACATGAACTAGAAACATGCTGGCCTTTATCTAAGGTGTTTCAAAGGAAGTAGGAATGGATTAGAAATGCCATATGAGTGTATCTATATTTGGTAGTCTACATATGAAGATAACATCATCCAAATTTATAACTAAAGTTCATTAAAAAAAAAAAAAAAGTCATGCAGGTTCATATTTGGTTTCAGTTTCCTCACAGCTCTGTCTGCTTAGAAACAACTGACTACAAATGGCTTTCTAGGTACTGACCTCGAGAACCCAAAATTGAAAAAATGTAGTAAGTCATTCAATTCTCCTGTGACCAACCAGTTTTGAAGATGTCTCCAAGTACGCTCCATGGATGAAGGCTTTAAGGAATACTTACCACCTATTATATCAAGAAACTATTATATCAGCCAGCAACTGGACATTGCATTGTCAGTGCCACACCAGGGCACAGCTCATAGATCTATCTACTAATACTGGAAGAGTCATCAAGGACAGAGAATGAGATAATATTGACAATCTTATCTGCGGTCTCTGACACAGTAGATCACAGAGCAGGAATATCACTGCTCCTTGACCTACCTATCAGGAGTAGACAACCCAGTACTAAAAGCTCTCAATACAATTAAAGATGCAAAACGTAGAAAGGATACCTCACCCCTAAACCTCTTCCACTGTATTTAAAAAATAAATAAATAAAAAGCCACACTCCCTTCAGCTACAAGAGAGAAGCAGAATATACAGAGGAGATGCCACTTGAACCCACAACTTTATGATGATAGAGCTCAGCTCTGCACAAATTATCCATGGCTTCCAATAAAAGATCATTAGTAATCAGGTGCCTAAAACAAAAAGGATGGCAAGAGAAACATATTTCAGCCTGGGAAACAAGAAATTAATGGGAATTTAGGACAATTAGGTTCTTTTAGATTTTTTGAGACAAGTAAATTTTATTCTATAATACTTCTGAGAGTTTACTAAAATACTCTGAGAACAGCAGTGGCTATGACTAAGATCTTGTAGAAGATGAGTTGCCAGCTAGAGAAAACAGAATATAACACTGTGTTTGAGGGAACTAGAGCAAGCTGTACATCAGTATAACTTTGTACATAAGAAAATGTTACTAGAGAACTGAGGTGGGTTGACCTTGGCCGGCCACCAGGTGCCCACCAAAGCCACTCTATCACTCCCCTCCTCAACTGGACAGGGGGGAGAAGATATGGTGGAAAGCTCCTGGGTCAAGATAAGGACAGGGAGATCACTCAGCAATTACCATCATAGGCAAAACAGACTCAACTTGGGGAAATTGATTTAATTTATTGCTAATCAAAAGTCAGAGTAGGATAAAGAAAAATAAAAACAAATCTCAAAACACCTTCCCCTCACCCCTCCCTTCTTCCCAGGCTCAACTTCACTCCCAACTTTCTCTGCCTCCTCCCCCTGAAGCAGCACAGGGGGATGGGGAATGGGGGTTGCAGTCAGTTCATCACACATTTTTCTGCCTCTCCTTCCTCGTCGCACTCTTCCCCTGCTCTAGTGTGGGGTCCCTCCCACAGGAAAGAGTCTTGCACAAACTTCTCCAATGTGGGTCCTTCCCATGGGCTGCAGTTCTTCACAAACTGCTCCAGTGTGAGTCCCTTCCACAGGGTGCAGTCCTTCAGGATCAGACTGCTCCAGTGTCTGTCCTCCATGGTGCTGCAGCTCCTGCCAGGAGCCTGCTCCAGCTTGGGGTCTCCATAGGGTCATAGACTTCATCAGGACACATCTATCTGCTCCAACATGGGGTCCTCCATGGGTTGCAGGGTGGATATCTACTCCACTGTTAACCTCCATGGGCTGCAAGTGGAAAACCTGCTTCACCACAGTCTTCACCACTGCTCTGGCTCTTGGAGCATGTCCTCCCCCTTCTTCACTGACCTTGGTGTCTGCAGAGCTGTTTCACCTAATCTTACTCCTCTTTCCCATTTATTGTTGTGTAGCAGTTTTTACCCCTTCTTAAATATGTTATCACAGAGGCACTACTGATGTCACTGGTTGGGTCAGCTTTGGCCAGCAGCAGGTCTGTCTTGGACTAGTCTAGCACTGGCTCCATCTGACATGAGGGAAGTTTCTGGCATCTTATCACAGAAGCCACCCCTGTAGAACCCTGGTAACAAAACCTTGCCATGTAAACCAAATACAAGCAGGTACCTAAGAATCTAGACATAGGAATAACTTCATCAAGAATTTGAAATGGTCAAGAAAAAGTAGTGTTATTCCTGCCTTATGTTCTATTCTAGAAGGTAAAAGGCCTTTTAGATAGTGGGAATATAGATATAATCTATCTATAGATAGAATATGTTCTATTCATAAGGTAAAAGGCCTTTTAGATAGTGGGAATTGGGACATGTGTTACGTCTTTAATTTAGTAGGTTTTTTGATTAAGAATCATCTAGATGAACTTGATCTAAAGTAGGCACAGGATTTAAATACCTACGTATTTTCACAGAAAAGATGATTATTACATCTATTTGGAAAAGGCTAAATTCTTTGGAAAAGAGGGTTAAAATTAAGAACTGCTTTTATAAATTTGAGAAATTATCTAATAAAGCACATTGTGTGATGATAAGTGTTTATTCTATACAGATAAAAACATAGGAAGCAGCATCAAAATAGGCTGGCAAGTAACTGCAACAGTTTTGCGAAAAGCTACATGGAAGCTTGTCCTGGTTTCAGCTGAGAGAGAGTTAATTTTCTTCATAGTAGCTAGTATGGGGCTGTGTTTTGCACTTGTGCTGGAAGCAATGTTGATAATGTAGAGATGTTTTTGTTATATAGTCCTGTTGTTGTTCAGCAGTGTTTACACAGAGCCAAGGCCTTTTCTGCTTCTCATACCACCCCACCAGCAGGATGGCTGGGGGTGCACAAGGAGCTGTGAGGGGACACAGCCAGGACAGCTGACCCCAACTGACCAAAGGGATATTCTATACCATATGACTTCATGCTCAGCATATAAGGGGTTGGGGGAAGAGGAAGGAAGGGGGTGTGGCAGCATTCAGAGTGATGTCATTTGTCTTCCCATGTAACCATTACACATGACGGAACTCTGCTTTCCTGGAGATGGCTGAACACCTGCCTGCCTGCCAATGGGAAGTGGTGAATGAATTCCTTGTTTTGCTTTGCTTGTGCGTGCGGCTTTTGCTTTACCTGTTAAACTGTCTTTATCTCAGTCCACAGGTTTTCTCGCTTTCACTCTTCTGATTCTCTCCCCCATCCTGATGGGGGGAGTGAGCAAGTGGCTGTATGGTGCTTAGCTGGTGTAAAACCACGACAAAGCTATAATAGAGTAAATCAATGTAGACCATGTTATAGAGGGGAAAAAAAGAGAAAAAACCCCACAACCCAAAAAAACCCAACCAAAACCCAAAAAACAATCACAATAGTTTCTGTGTACTAAAGGAAAGCATATCTGCAGTATGAATAACATAATCTTTTTCTATTCAGTGCCTATTAGCTAATGAAAAGTATCTTGCTTAAAAGGCTCTGTCCTTTAAAAAGGGCATGTGTTAGTGAAGACAATTCAGTGAAGAGAAGTAAGAATGATCAGAGGTTCACTAAAAATTCGATGAGGAAAACAATAAATAGATTTGATCTTTGAGACTATAGTGAAGATCAAATTGTAGCTACATAACTTCAGATTTACTTAGTCAGACACTAACAAAAATTATCTTTTTAAGATCTTCTTCAATGCAAATTGGTCTGATGCTAAGATATGCTTAATTTTCAGCCACTGCTGCTGACGAAGTGTCAAAACCTCTAATAGAATCTAGTTATGAATAAAGAAAATCTGTTTGAAGAATGAAATATTTTTAATTAGAAAGAAATTGCTTTGAAGAACTAACTGGGATATTTCTTGTATGATTGACTTTCCAGGGCAAGTAAATAGTTCTTACAATGTCCAAGTGGCACAAAGCACTGGATTCTTATTTGAATCCTCTTTCCCACAGTTACATGAGGACACTTTTTTTGCATTTAACTTCCAGTGTATTTCTCTGCTTTCAGTGTGCTGGGAAGCTTTAATCTGTCTCCTGTGCAGAGGATCCTGCCACCCCCCAGGTTAGATGTTCCTCTGAATCTGTGAGTCAAGGTTATGCACAAATTCCAGCTGGTAAAAATGGTAACTATGACTTTCTCCATATTCTAGCAATCATAAACAGATCAGGCTGTATTCCCTTCAATAAGTATCAGCTTTCTTTGTCAATACAATGTCTAATTTTTAACGTAATTAATAGATGAGTCTAGCTACTTTTAAGACTGACTTCTGACCTTTAAATGACTTCAACAGCTGCTTTTTTTTTCTGGGACAAAGCAGGTCACTGAGTCAGAATGAAGCATATAACAGATGAGGGTGGAAAATTCTCTGATGAGAAGTATACACATAGGAGAAGAAAAAAAAAATCAAGACATGGTCAGGAAAGTTCAGCTAAGTCTTTTATAGGTAATGGCATGCATGTCTTCTCTTTCCTCCCCAAATTCCCTACCATAACCAAGGGTATAATTAGCAATAGAGAGAAAAGAGGGTCAGGGATGACTCTGGAGAGACTGTTTCTTATATGAAATTCTTACGTAAAGGGTATTCATTTGGGCAGTAGATGGCTAGATAGACCTCCCTTTGGTTCTTGAGCATTGCAGCAAATGGAAGCACAGGAACTCTGGTGAACTGAAACATAATATCCACACATTTGCTATGCAATAATTAATCCTCCATTTAGCAGCATGATCCACTGTGCAAAGTACATATGTAACAGTGATAAAAACCAGGGACTTTGGTGAATTGAATTTATGCTCAGTAAAAGAAAGGAACAATAAATTGTATATTTGCATAACTCACATATTCCATGAATGTCATATAACATGTAAAGAAAAAAATAACAAATACTCACAATTTCTTTTAGCTGCTGACATGCATTTTTCAAATATAATGCTCTTAGCTGTGTGATTGCAGCCACTCACCCTGCTTCCTACACCCACTGCTGCAAAGCAGGAACAGCAAATTAGACCTGCTGGGTATATTGTGTTTTTTCTGTCGTATTGCCTATAAACTCTGTAAACAGAGTTTTCCTCAGGAATAAAAAATGTTCTCACTGTTGTGAAGAAACCGAGTAAAGTTGAAGTTGCTTCACAGTAACTGAGAGCAGAATTCAGTTTGTTGTCTTTCCAGTCCTTAAAAATAATATTCCAAGGGGGATCAAATTTACGACAATAGAATGGCAGTCATGACAGTGTGGCTGCTTTTCAGTTTGTTTGTTGTTCTGAGTCATCGCTCTGTAGACTCCTGAAGTCCAGAGGGAGTAAAAGAATGTGCTTTAATGGTTTCTTTCTCTCTGCACCCCAGAATTTTAAGATAAAGCCTAAAACTAATTTGAAAAAAATTTCGAACTATCTGGAACAGCTGGTTATTACATTTAACTGTTGCGTGTGTAAGCATGTTTGATGAAATGAGCAAGCAAACCCATTTATTTTTATCCTTTATAAATATTTCTTGAAAAACATGAATATAAGAAATTGTTTATTGAGAAAAATTCTAGGAACTGAATGCTGTGACTGTGTCAGTGAAGAGTATCTGACACTAAAGCAGTAATAGTCTGTTTCCACAGTTCACTCAGCATATAGTGGTTATTTTCATTAGGAGAAGGTTCATAGTGAATTTTGCTTAATAGTGCAAACACTCATCTCAGTGGAACAATATTCAAGCTTCTGGAAACATGTTGGAGTGATTGACCTATTTTTCTTAGGTCTTTCTGTGACATTTCAGGACAGATCTGGTAGGGGAGCTTTTCTACCAACATACTACTGATTGAGATTAGATTTGGGGTCTGTGTGAGAAGAGGCTTGAGTAACAGCTTAGTCAGAAAAGGACCAGAAATGAGCAACTTTTGTAGGAAGGGCTTATGTTGTCCCTTCCTGATGCTGATATATAAGGAGAAGTGTAAATCACTTCTTTCTCATACATAATTTCTGTACTCAATCCATAGGCAGATAACATAGGATACACTCCTAAAGACACCCATGTTGGAGTATAACACATAGCCACTGGCTGCATGATACAAATTGATATTTTTGCCCATAAAGGCTAAATGTCTCTAGTGTGGTTGCATGTCTACCACATTCTGTTTGCTCCAAATTTCCTACTATATTCACATGTAGTCCCCTAGCTCTCCCATGTAAGAAACTATGGGAGACCAGCACACATACTGAAGCATTGCAACCACAGTACTCCCTTGCTATGTTTTTTGGTCCTAGCCAGCCAGTGCTGTGGCCTGCTTTCAAGGACAGTATGGGCCAGATGCCATTTCCAGCACATAGTGTAGATGACAGCACACTAGTTTGGACGGAGGAAGGAGTTTAATGACCTTGTGACTGTACTATATAATGCTATTAGCGTGTAGGGGGCAGACCAAACTATCCCCATAACCCTTCCCCAGTTTGATATCAGAGTTAATTGCTTAGTTTCATCCAGATACAGCCCTTGGCAAACCAACATACAGGTCATGTGAATCAACACAAGACCTGAAAACAAAATGGGGAGCTACTGGGCAGTGTAGATACACTCCAGAAGAATATCTGTGGTTAGAACAATGTTCACTGTCCTCGCTGAGCACACTCAGACACATAGTAAATAGTGACTGGAGTACTATAAGATTGATTAAATGAATGTATGGAAGACCAGACTGATACACTAATAGCATTTTTTAAGGACCTTAACACCAAAATTTTGTGTCAATTGTGTGTATTCAGCATACAGCTCTCTAGAAACATTAGGAAATCTGAGAGTTAGGCCAGAATGGAAATCTAACCGGGATTCAGACAGTAGCCTCTGTCCACAATAAAGAACAGTCTAAGCACTTATGAATATAGCCATATAGATTATTTCCTTCAAGAAATTAAGTTTTTAGTCCTTTCTTATAAATGATTTCTAAATAAGAAGCTGTTTCCTGCCACACCTCTTCCTTCATTTTAAGTCTAATTACCTGAGAACCTCCTGTAATGCAAAAAATTTGTGCAATTTTCTCCATTATCGAAGGGAGTTCAAATCCACCTTTAAGACAAAACTCCCTAACTACACTCCTATAGACTATAAATAAGGTCTACTCTAGACTTTTCTGTTGGATTTATGGCCCTGTGAAGAAAATCCAGACTGAGCAGGAGAAGAGGTCTCCCTCTGTCCTAGTGATAAACTACTAGTTAAAAAATAATATTGACTTCTCTGCACTTTCAGACTTTTTCTGTATTTTATTCAATGACTGTTTAACTTAAAATATCACTGTGAACAAAACCACTGTGGTGGATCTGCATGAAGGCTGCTCAGGGAATTCTGATAGAGGACAGTCTCATTTCTAGATTGTGGCCTAGTTTATTTATGAGTGAAATACTGATGTTTACTCTAGCCAGGGCAGTAGAAGCTCTGCAGATGAATGAAAATGCGGCTGTAGGCACCTGATGAACCACACCATGGCCAAAGTACAGCACCTGTTGAGTTAAAGCATTTTCAGGCTTAGATTCATGTGTCTTTATGACCTGCAGGTCCTTCATGGATAAACTCCCACTCATCAGATAATCTCATTACTTGTTGCTGATGTGTTAGTGTGATATAAGAAATTATCCTATATGAGAAAAACCCCAACTTGATATGTGGCTTTTCTTATAGATACTTATGTTGTATGTAATATATAATTTCTTATCTGTATTATCACATCACTTAATAGTACTACTCTAGTGTAAAGAAGTTGTTCCTGTTTATATATCTTATAGTTGGAAAAACTCCAATTAGGAATACATCTAAATTCTGGGGAAAAAAAAACCTGAAATGTTTGTTAGGAGAAATAACAAGCATGTTTATGTTAGCCCTTTTTAATTACATTGTTAGCACAATGGATTTCATTTTATAACATCCAACTAAAATCTATTTGATAAAGTATTGGAAGCTTTCATAATACAGATTTTCAGTTGAATGATCTGTTGATAATTAACTGTTACCAATCAGAAGACCATATTTAAATTCTATGTTTTCTATTATTTACTTTTTTTAGAGACTTTTTATATGTTTATAATTTTTTTTGTTTTGTTTTCTATTTTTATTACCTCTTTTCTCTTTCTTCAAGAATTTATGTGGTATGTACAAGCTAGACTTGTCAGAAAATTTGAGAACTATCCCCTAATTTTGTGGATTTCTACTATAACAGAATGATCTATTTTCCTTTAAAAAAAGGGGGGGAATGTTTCAATTGAAACATCATGTCAGCAATAAATGTACAGATTATTTTACTGTTCTTCCTGTTATGCCAACAACACATGGTTAAGATTAAATCCACATCTCCTGTCAAAGCCTAGTTTTCTAATTATGCATGGCTGCTTTATACAATGCAGTAGCTAAGATCAAATCTGCAGTGATGACAAACTCTTAGAACTCTCATATACAACCCCAATCATAGCTGAAAGTGTTCAACCCCTGAGGACTGGGCTGTAAACAAAGGGTTTGTTTTTATTCTTCAGTACCAGAAATATACAGGACTTGAGGGGATGTCTTAGCACAGATGATAAATGTTATTCATGCATTTCCAGAATCACTAGGCTTCCATGTAACTCATCAATGAAAGCAAGAAACATTCAATACAGACATACAGACATGAAAGTTGAAGGATGAAAGAACATTTTTGTTTATTTTTGCAAGAGCCTTGTATCTGCTATAGAAAATAAAGCCTATACTCCTCTTCATTAGCCTTTTTTTTTTTCTTTCTTTTCCAGGCAAGCTACTACGAATTGATGAAGAAGTGCTTTATTTGTAGCCCCCATTCTAGTCTTTCAGGTAAAAGGTTTTCAATTCACCTGTCTTCAAATAAGTAATTTGAACTTTACATGAATTGCAGAAAATTACTCAGAGATGTCCTTGTCCATAATATGAGTGGTATAGTAGGAATTTAAGATATGTTGGCATTTTCTATGAACAATTCTGTCCCTCAGCAGTACTGATTACTCCTGTGTGTCTTTGCTTACTGTCCTTGTTCAGGTCCTGCACTTTTCACCTCTGTAGTAGGTTCATTTTGAGCAACTGCAGTATCATGCCAAAAGTGTGTTGTATGATAACTCTCAGGCATGCAAAAATGTTTGTAGAAAATCTAAATAAGATATAATGGAAAATGTTGCACAAGAATGTTCTTTTATTTCACTCTTAATTTTTTATAAATACAACTTGTATAAGTATGTCAATGACTTGCTGATGTCAGTGGAAGCTTCAGGGTGTGATTTGCTTAGCAACACTGAATATCAGATTACACATGTATGTATAAAAATGGGACTCTAGATGTCAAATTTCAATATGACAGAGTTGTGAATACATTATCACCTGTATCTGTATAGAAATCCAGCCCAGCCTTCAACGATACCCACCCAAAAAGCAAATAAATCTTTTACTTGTGTTTTCATAATACTAACAAAATCACCTGTTTCTTGGTTTAGTCATGCGTCAGAGAAAAGAGTTTTGTTCATTTGTTTGCAGTGTTGTGTATAATGTAGGGCTTTTCCTTCCAGGAATCCAATATAAGGCTGAGAAATGTTGTCAGCAAGTGACACTCAGCATCTTATTAGTGGATTTATGGGATTCAGGCTCTAAGTTGCACTAACTTTAGACACCTTAGAAGAGCTCCATTTCCAGAAGCTGAATGCTAGGCAGAGTTAGAAAATGAAACTATTTTGTTTTAGTCAAGTTACCCAAAACTCAAATTCCCCAGCCATTTTAGAAAATGTAAGCGTGCTTTGTTTCCATCACTTTCCTCTGTGTTTCTCTTCTGTCTGTGTTATTGTTACCATAGAGACTGGAGGAGCAACAGCACGTAGTGTTTTAATATACAGGAATCACTGCCTTCTTGCTGGGTAAACTTCTGTAATTCCTTATCCCTTCCTTACCCCTAAAGTTTCAGCCCTTCAAGCTCCTGCTTCATTCTTTACACCTACTATACCCATGTGTTTTCAACAGGAAGAACATAAACATTCTGACAGCAGTTTCTCCTCCTCTTTGTGCTGCATTCACCTTCAGCTCTTTCAGCCCAAATCACTATTTTCAGTGGGAACATTCTGAGCCACTTGGCTAAGCAATGACAATAAGGAAAAATGGAAAGGAATGCAAGGCAGAAGAGGAAGGAAGGAAAAGAAAGAGAGAGATAGAAGGAGAAAAGGAAAGAGAGAAAGGTCTTGTAATTTTAAGGATGTTTTCACAGCACAAAAATCTCCAATTCAGACAAACAAAAATATAATCTCCTCACATGCTAGTTAGAGTGTTTTACTTACGGAAAAGTTTCACTTTTTCACTGAGTTGTTAAGGCAGATTTTAGCTGCAATTCAGTTATTCAAATTCAAAAGTTTTGTTTGGCTTCCAAGACCAATGTTTGCTAACTACCAAGACGATCCATTTTTCAAGTAGAGAAGATGGCTTTCTCCAGGCACTTGTTCTCCCAGTTTAAAAAATAAAATAAAAAAAAAAAAAAATTGTGTTTCTCTTGGCAAGAATATATGTTACAAATTCAAAAATAGAGGAACATGACTTTGCAGAAGAGAAGCTGGTTGGTGAAATAACTACTTGCAAAACCCCTCAGATTTAACAATACACTATACCTCTACTCCCATTGCTTCTATTTGCATGACCCTAGAATAGCAACAAAACAGAATAATTACCATACTTCAGACTTCTGTGTCCCTGAAAAGTTTTTCTTATCACACTTTTCTGCAGGCCAATGGTGACAGCCTGTTCTCACCTAGCATCTTTCACTGAAAACAGACACAACTGAGTGTTTCCTCTTCCCCATTTCTGCATGCATTGCAAGATTTCAATAATTTTCAGGTCTAACACCTTTCTTTTTTTTCATTCTGCAGAGAAATTCTTATCTATGACTCTGGTCTTTGATCTTATGGATATGCTGATATCAATACTTATAGAGATGCTATTTTAGTTGTTCACATCAAAGATTAATGCCAATAACCAACCAACCTGCCATTAGTGAAGGTAACAGCAGGAAGTGTATCAAGGCTCTGTGTCCTGTGTCAAAACTCAATTCTGCAACCAGTTTTGGATGATCAAGTGTGTATGATAAATTCCAAATGTTAGTATAGGAAGTGCTTTCAACAATACCTCTGTATGGGCCCGTGTAAACTTCAGTATGTACTTTTTCAGCATGACATCTATAGTGTATTGCAGAGATTGTTCATTGTTGTGTTAGCTTAGCTACAGAAGATACATGAAAACGACAGCTTAAGGTGTTTCAGGAAGAGGTATGACCTCAAGACAGAAAATGGCTTGATAGCTCTAACATCTCTCTGTGATGAAGACTGGCAAAAAAAATCACTCATGATTTCTTTTATCTAAAGTGTGCGGTTACAGAAGCAGCAAAGAACAAAGTGAGGATATTATTACACTGAAAAAAGGAGGAAAATATCAAAATAAAAGAGAACAGAGAAGTTATGAATATGGGAAAGAAAGAAACATATGTAGTTGAATCTACTTTTGCTGTCCAAAGGGCTCAGATGAAGAAGACAAGGCTAAGAAGACTAATGTCTGATTGTCTGCTCCATCAGCACAGTCCAGCAGTGTAGGATTTTGCATGCATTTCTGCAAAGCTGGCCAGTGGAAGCCCTTGTGATTAAGTATCTTTAGCTGGATTCTGGTCCTAAAAAAGTAAAAAGAATAGCCTGACTTTTATCTCTGTTTTGGCTGCTTGTTCTGCCGTTAGGCAGAAGCACGAGATAATAGTCCTAGACAAATAAATCTATTTGTAAGACTTTGTCTCTGCTAGTCCTAGCAAAAGAAAGTTACATTTTGTCCTGCTGAGATGGCTTCTTGCAAAAGACAAGTTTGTTTTAAAATAGTGATATTTAAGGTTCAAATGTTCAATGTTTTCCAGAGTGAGAACATTTGGGATTTTTTTTTTTCTCCTACCTGTAAATAAAAAAGACTTGTTGCTGCCTTGCTAGCTTAGAATTTAAGCAAACTTTTAAAATATCTCAAGGAGGTACTAATGATTTCCATTAACAGTCCCTAAAAAAATGGTAATACAGTTGTAAAGTAGATTACACATTCAGTAGAAATTGCAAGAGCTATATACATCACAAGGTTGATTTTCCATCTGGAGAATCAGGAGGCTGAAACCTGCGCCTCTGAAGTTGCTGTATATCCAGCACTTTCTCTTTTACATGCTGTTTTGCAACTACGTGCTTCATACATCTATATTGTGTGTCAGTGGCTTTTTGTCCTGCATAGGCATAGTTCAACTCACAGAGAAATATACAAGAAATTATTAGGAAGTGGATGATCTGAAGTATTAGCACTTTTAAGTAGAACTCACATGATTGATGTCTGACTGTAGTAAATTAAATACAAGAAAGTTGAAAGTATAAAAATACCCAAGACCTGAGGGCTGTTTATTTGATGAAATATTTTTACACAACAACAACAAAAAAAAAATCCTTCTTAGTAATGTTGACCTTGTATAAAACCTACACTTAATAAACAGAAGAGTTTGATTTTGCATTTAAAGCATGCAAAAACAATTGACTTCAGAAATTGACACATGAAGGACAAGACAGAATGAACTGTTAATTCTTTAATTTTTTTTAGCATTGTGCAGTATTGACAGTATTCAGGATTTATTGATTCATTCTTATGTGTCCAACAACCAGAAATGTAATCTTCATGTCTAATCATATAATGGGTTATTTCACCCACATAAAGAAAATGGACCATATGTTTGACTTTAAAACTAATTCATTATCATATGAATTAATGCTAGGTTTAGGGTTTGGACATAATATTCAGCAAGAGACAAAAACATTGACATTGTTGGAACGTTAACAGGAATCATTGCCCAATGGTAGGTTATTTTGATTTAATTCCAAAGGAAATCAGTGGCCTGAATTTGCTTTACTAAACTCCAGCAACTGTTCAAGAAGATAAATCAGACTCAGACTCTGCTACCTTCAACCATGCTGCTTATGCATAACTCAGTGCATGAACAGTATCAGTGTTCTTAATGCAACTGTTTATGTAATAAAATACTATTGAATCTGAATTAATCAATGGCACAGTTCTCCTTAAGAGAGATATTTAAAGTGCAGATCAGTATCTGGCTTCCACTGTTTCTGAGACAAAAGTACTACACTTTTTGCATACTTGCAATCATTTGTGCATGCTAGTAATTGGTATTACAACCGAAATTATGATAACTGTATAAACTCTAAAATCTAGGAAACTAATATCTACTATTGGAATATTGTATTATAACCTCTAAGAATAAAGGTGCCTCCGGCCAGCAAAGTTGTGAAATCTTCAGTGAATAAGACCATTATTTAAACTATCTTGAGATCTGGACTCACAGTAGGGTTGCCTCAGACTTTAAGGACTGTATTTCATTTTCAAATTTGGTATATGAAGAGAGAATAGGATGTGCTCAAAGATGAGTGGGTCAAAGCTCAGGAAATGGCTGACAAACAGTGAGTGAATAGAGCAAGAGGGTGGTGGAAACATGAAGCAATTATTGGAGTTTGAAGACAAGCATAATCCTAGTGAAATTTTAGTATTAATTAAAAAAAATGATGCTCTCAAGCTTGTACTTTAGTATAATTCACCACTCAGTAAATTAATGCTTCAGAAATTACAAACCACCTGGAACAAATTACCAGGCATGTCTCCCCTCTCTGCTGAACCTCTATGCCTGAACCGGTTCATAGCCTCAGGTCATACTCAGCTGAACCACCTCAATGGAGTAGCAGCTGAAGGGACTTAGAAGAGATGATGAGATGTAAAGCTGACCAGGAAGTAGATACAATTATTTAACAATCTGTCTATCTATCTATTTATTTATTAGTAGGAAATAAGTAAGAAAATCTTCAGGACTAGAATCAGTGTATTACTAGTGAATATGCCAAAATTCATCAGCTGAGGATCCAGCTGAGACAGAGGATATTCATGTATTTCATTATTTAAATGCATTGCTTGAACCATGAGAATTGACTGTAACTTTCTACTTTCCCTGCAGATCTGCCTAACCTCATTTGCACCTTTTTAGGAGATCACAGGCTACTTACATTCTTAGTGTTTTAAGAAATCATTGTCACCAAGCTACAAGTTGCTGCCCTCTCAGCAGAGGTGTCATCAACAGTGTGAGCTGGTTACAGTCAGACCAATGGTTGTGATTGATTCGCTCCACTGCTGTTAGTTTCTGTTCCCTCCACTGAAAGTGGCTGCTATCACTGATATAATTTAAGCTGACCTGTGTCATGCTGAAACAGACCAGCTGTGCTCACACTGTCAATGCTGCACTGCAGGGCAGGTGTGGAAAGGAACTTGTAAGCAGCTCTGGAGAGGAACCAAATTTACTGGGTTCTAAGTGGTGGTCTAAGTATTGTCAAGTATATCACAAAATAACTATCAGACACTGACCTCCCACCAGAGGAGGAACCTCAACACTTTTGAAGTCATCAGAAATTTTCCTACTGAGTGCAGCAAAGATTTGTCTAGGCATGCTATTTTACAGCCACTTCAGTTATTAAGCTGAAAATGTCTCTTCAGAGAAGTGTAATCCAACCATGTGCAAATTTTACTCAAAAGTGCTAAGTGAGAGGAGGAAGCAGAATTCTAAATCATCAAGTTATAATTTAAAGTTGGAATCCCATTCTAATTATACATTAATATGTGTAGATTAAAAATATGAAACAAAACTGATGTATTAGTCTGGGTAAGCTGTTGAAAAAGTAGAATTGTTTCACAAAGCCTGCTGGAATTTTGCATAGATAAGACTGGATTCCTTCTTTCTATCTTTTCTCTCCTTCCTTCCTTCCCTCCCTAATATTCTGTAGTAGTTCCAGGTTTTATAGGATAATGTAACATTTCATTATACATCCAAACAGAAAGCAGAGTGTAATATAATGAAAAGAATCATGGTTTACCATAGTTTTTCTTGCTCTTTTTGAAAAATTCACAGGACAGTTTGCAAATATTATTGAGAACAATTTAATTTCTAAATCTCCATTTCATTCAAGGAAAGCTGAGTAGACCCCTAATTATTCATGTGTCCATGAGCAGTAAGAAGAGTTTTCTTCAGGAAAGTCTGTTTCACTTCATGACTGACTTTGTGGTACATATTTACAATGATGGTATGTGCAGTCCGAGACCATATTTATGTAGCAGGAGTAAGCTTGAGCTCTCACCTAAATTAAAGAAGTTCTTTTTTGGCTATCATTGGAAGTAGCTTGGTGTTCCAAGTAAGAGTTCGCCTATCATTCATCTGGATAGAAAGTTGCAATTTTTTCTGTTAACTTCATTACTCTAAACAGGGTAGATCAACTGATGGGACATAAAAGAACTTCTGAATGGCTCAAAAGACTGTATTGCATAAAAATAAATGTATGTTTTAACAATGCAGAGTCTTCAAGAAGGAAAACCCACCACACAGACATGATTTTAATAAAGAAAGACATTTCAAGTCATTGTGATTCTTTTTTTTTTTCTGTGGTTCCAGCAGGAACAGCTGCTCCATTGTTTCGGCTTTGACCCCTTGGCTTTCAGAATTGAAGTTTACCCAGTCAGTGCCTTTAGCATTAGAATTAAATTTTCTCAGAGCTCATACCAACAGCAACTAGGAGATGTGAGTGATTAACTGATCAACTTTTAAGTAAGCAAATGTGACCAAAGTCACTTAACAGAATAATTTGTGGATGTTTGCAATGCAGCTCTAATAGCACTACTATAAGTCTTGTGAGAGAAAGCAGCGCGCACCATTGAATGAGTGGCTGTTGAGAAGTAGTGATTAGCAGGGAGAAAGGAAGATGAGATATTTTCAGCTACAGCTGCAATTCCCACCCCTTACTTTATCTAGCTGCCCCTGTATCTGCCATAATCCTGAGTTCATACCAATGGTGTAGTCCAAATTCTCCACTTAGTTACACCAGTGCTTCTGAGTTAACTCCAGTTGGCTTCCACCATGGCAACTGAAGCCATGTAACTAAGATGAGAATATGGCCCAGTAGTTGGTTAGATCAGATTCTGACTTCCCACTGCTGCTAACTGAACAGAGGGGAAAACAGGGTAAAAAAAAAAAGCTAAAGTATCATTGCTATCAGTGTTGCTTTTCCATTGCAGAACAGTATCAACAGAAGCTGCCTTGGTGCTTCAGTTGCCTTTTTGTAATGAACAAAGCTATTGTGGGTTTTTATGGTATTATAGAGGGAACATTTCTCTTTGTATTTTTTTCTCTGATGCTACCCCTCTAATTTTTCTCCATTGTTGCTGCTCTTGACTCAGTCACTCAGAAACCCCCAGGTTTCCTATCTTCTGCTAAACTAATGGGTAAAAACAACTTCTTCTCCTCCAGTGGACAGGAAAAGTAGACAGCAAAAGAACAAGTTAGGACCCTGGAGTAGCGGAGAGCATTATATGGTCCTGTGGTGCTGGATACAGTGAAACAAAACTGAAATGAACATTTGAAAAAAAGTATGTTAACTGAGTGGGAAGAAGTGAAAATGAGGGGAGGATTGGAAGGGAGGAAAGATGGTTATTCAGTAGGTCTGTAACTGTATAGTTTTCACGTCTTAGTTGTATGTACAAACCATTAAGAACTCTTGTTTTGAACAGTGAATAAAAGTTTGTATTTAAATAATGATTAAAGAATGAACCAAGGATGCTGGTGGGAAAATAAGAAAAACAACTTGTAATCCAATTAGCTATTTAAATAGATGAAGAAAATTTAGAGCTGTTTACTGCTCACAGCCCACAAAATCTGGTTACACACGTATAGTGGTGAAAATATAGCAGAGTCATGAAGTCTGAGAATTCATCAATTCAGTGAATAAAATGAATTGAGTTATGACTGAGACACACAAAAAATGACTACTCCCCCCCCCCCCTCCCCCCCCTTCTATTCACTTATCTGGAGTATAGCACTAGTTCACTTATCCAGTTCAGCTATAGCAAAAGTTAAATTCCATTTCTTTCAAAAGAACACCTTTGTAACAAAGAAATGTATTAATTTAGTTCCTGGTAAACAATAATCCAGCTGCCTTATGCAGTATAACTGAGAATTTTACAGTACCTGGTTAGTCTGTGGTTCTAGTGCTATGAATGTTTTATATCAGCAAAACATTAATCTGAAAAAAAAAGAGGAAAGGAAAGCGTGCAGGGTTTATTTGGTCTTTTTGCTCCATGCTCTAGGTTTATGGCTTGTATTTAAGTACTGTAGTGCAGGGACAATGGCTTAGTGCCTTTTGCTGTGAACTGCCTATCTCCTACTTCTCTCAAGTAAGAATTTCTAGCTGTTTTGAAGGACAATCATTACCTATATCTCTATACATATATTCTTTTTTTTTTTTTTCTAAGTTCTTCAGATATCTCCACGTCTCATCAGTCATTGGAATTCCAATACTTTTTTGCAAATTTAATTTTCTGCTATCTTACTATTCTTACCCAAATGGTTTAACAGTTTTATCTGCTGCTTAGATACAAGCAGGAGATTACCTTATTTTGGGATACATCTGGAAAATTAGCTGCTCCATGGATAGCTAAGCCTTTATTTTATCTGTCACTGAGTCGTCTTTATTTGATTTTGGATATCTACATGGACTTGTAATTGCTTGTCACAACATCAGTTGACTCCTTGAAACTATACCTGAACTTGAGGTATTTATTTTTAAGCCCTTACTTGGCTTTTCCTGATATCTACCATAATTGAGCCATGATTTAAGCTCATTGTAGCTTATGTTTTTCCTTGCACACAGATAAACCTTAGAAAGTTGTTTGATTTTCAGATCATCTGGTACTGTACATAACAATTATTCCTAGAGATTGTGTGTTCTTCTGTGAGAAGAGTAAAATTGGTACACTAAGCACTGCCAGCTGGAACCTACCAAAAGGCAATACTTCACTTGCTGTAGTTACTTTTTGTGTACTAAGTTGGGCTAACAATGTGAAACAACTATTTGTTCCCACCACTAGTGATATACAGTCTTTGGATTTTCATTTTATAGCTTAGACTCAGTGGAGATTTTTGTTCCTTTTGTTTCTTTGTTTTTCTTTTGTTTCCAGGGATTTCTGCTCCTGTTTCTTGTGCAAGACTATGGTCACTGGACATGAATAAAAGCTTTTTTATGTTCAGAACTCCATAAAAATCAGTAAAATAAATTGAATTAATGGATGCTGATATTGCCAGGTTTATAGTTCTCAAAATACTTTCATAATTAGTAAAAATTTTCACTTTTTGAGCCTTTTTGTGGTTAAATTAATAAAATATATCTTTATTATTATGAATTCTGTCTATTCCTATAGTACAGGCTTAGCAACATGCTCAGGGTTTGTGCTCTGATTGCAGTGTTTCTGCAGAATATCCCATTACCGCTGTCGCCCTGCCACAGTAAAGATCATTTGAGGGACATAACTGATGCTGCAGTATTATATTTGAGGGAAAGAAACTGTTGTCAGATAAAGCTCCATGCTTACTCAGACAGAGAAGAACTAGGTGAGCAGGCTAAAAGGAAATGTTGATTTCTGGTTCCGATGCTAAAATCCAGAGCTTTACATTATGACCCCATCATTTCTGGGGAAGCTTACCACACTTTATAATAGATAAGTAGTAGCAAAAATGGAGGAAAGTGTTTTCCTTTAAAGCATGGCTGGAATTGATTGTTGGGAATTTGCTCTTGGGAAGACCAAAGATTTAGTTCCCAGCCAGGACACTAATTCCTCCACCCATATGAATGTCCAAACTTCCCATCTCTTTTGAAGGGCAACGTCAAGGGCTGTTCTGTGTTTTCATTCACATTCACAATAGATATATACAGATACAGCTGGTACAGATAATAGGTAAGTATTAAAAACGGTTTGATGGGGTTTTGGGATTATTATTTTTTTGTGAACAAGCTACTTCAATCAGTTAGAGGAAGATGCTTTTATGGCATTATAGTCTATGGACTGACAATGTAGCTGACACCACAGCCACTGGAATGTTATAAGGTGTACTATAGGACATTATCTACATCATGGATATATTCCTATTATTTTATTACTAACGTAAACTAAACCTTTTGGCTCTGAATCTCAAATTCTTGCTTAAACTTAATCCTGACTCAGATCTCTTTCTTGCCTGCTGGTGAATCTTGAATGTACTACCTAACCCTGCATTTTTTTTTAAAAAAAGGACATAAACTGAGATCTGAAAATTGGTTTTCCTGAGGAATAATTCCATTACTCAAGCATAATGCTGCTGTTGCACTTCACTAAATAGCAAGTAATATTAAGGCAATTATCATTTGAACAGGTGTTTCCAGGGATAACTATTAGTGTGCCTCCTGGTATTTCAAATGTAGAACTGCATTTTAATCCAAATGAAAATCCTATCTGCTAATATGTTTGTAAATAATGTTCATAATTTTTTCCCATGTATGTTTCCAAATACACTAAAATCTTTCAATCAAATACCCTAGGATTTTATGGGATATTCTGCATGCATGCATGAGGGAGATGGTATTCCAAAACTGAGAACTACAGCTTCCTGCACTTACCAAGCATACAAGATATCATAGCTTTTCTCCATAAATTTAAGTGGAAGACTGTGATGTACAATTTCCTTTTTTGCTGTCCTTGTTTAGGAAATGCACTGTGTAGCACCTCTTAGGCAATCAAGGATTTAGTGCATACCCTAGTGCCTCAGCAACTTTAATAATGTTTGGTGATGCAGTGCATCTACTATTCAGTACAAATAGATGCTGCCCAGCCTAATAAATGGGCAGGCTTCTTTTTTTTTTTTTTTCTTCTCCCCCCCCCCCCCCCCTTAGGGCTGAAACAGAGTGAATTGGAATGATTATTTTAATTACACTCAGCCTAGTAAGATGACAGCTAATGAACCTGAAAAAACTGTTGATGTAGAAAATATCTTTAGGGAACTATTTCAATCTTTGATGTATTTTGAGAATTTCAGAGAAGAAAAAAAATCTAAAGCATTTTGTTGAAATAAGAGTGTTATATTGAACCCTTAAACCACTATTGTAAAGTGCATTGGCAATAACAGTCTAGATTTATTTCTCTATATAAGTAAACCATTTGTAATTTGTAGTTAGCTTCCCATCCACACTATATTCAATCTTATTATACGCATCCTTCTTTCTGACACACCACTTATAATATACTTGACCTCCTAAAACATGCATATATGAGTGTTGCCATTTACTCTTTAAGCAGTTACAGATATTTTTACCATGACAATCTATTCATAACTTTATTCCTCCTAGTAGGCAAAATGCATGCAAAGGTTAACGTATTATAGAGTAAATAAATGCAGTTAACAGTTTATAAAAAATACTTTACATCAGCAAATATGTTTATTGCAAAGTTATTTCTTATCAGAAATTTAAAGAAATTGTATCTAAGGTGTAACAGGACTGGGGTTTAATTTTTTTGAAGTAAATCTAAAGTTACTACAGATTAATCAATTATATTGTTACTGTGAATTCCACCTCATGTAAAAGAAAAGATACTTCTATAGATTATGTATCTGTGCTATATTTTCTTTATTGGAAAAGTAAAATTATGCTAAAAAGGTCAATGACTGAAAAAATCATAACAAAATAAACTAAGCAATCTGAAAAGAGATATTTTCTAAAAATTGCACGATTAAACATACATGGGAAATGTAAGCCAAATAGATTGGTTTTATTTTTTAAATGTGCTCGTTAGTCTATTTGCAAATTAGGAAGAAGCAATAGATCAATTCAATGAGAGGTCTTGCTCCATACCGTCTTGTAAATTCACTTCTTGACTGTTGAGACTGACAAAGCAATGTTAGTGAAAATTAGTTACTCTATATGACTTTTTTTTTTTTTTTTTTTCAGAAGAAAGTAAACCTGAATACAATTACGGGTCCGTATTTGAATTGTGCACTATTCTGTATAGAAAGAGATAAAAAAGAACTTAACCAAACAAGATTCTTAATCTAACTTCTCTTCCTAATGACAGAACAGGCAACTGATACTCTGTAAAGTTTTTATAAGACAGGGAAAACAAAATCAAGACCATTGGTTCATGCAACATTCTTCTTTCAAGCCTATGTAGAAGTGAAAAAAGTCAATTCATAGTGGATCAAGGTCAGTGGGTCCTATGCTAAATATAGAAACATTCTTTGAAATTTAAAGCAATTGGCACACAGTGAATGTCATCCTGGTAAGTATATATGGAATAAAAACTTTTCTGAATGGTAAAATATTCATGGGGTGACTGCAGTATCTTCTTTATAGCTGAATTAATTAAAGCAGGAGAGGAAGAACACATATATAATATCTAATGTGTAATTCACTATCATATACAGAAAATTGCAAGGTGAAAAATGTATTTGTCAGGGTCAGTACTTCATGCCTGTGTTAACCCATATAAGCACCAACTGAGTACACAGTAGTTTAGACATTTCTTATTCCATTGGAAAAAATAGATATTTCCTTTCATGGCTACACTTTTTATTATGATCACAGTGTAAATGCATTATGTTTACTTCATTGTTATCCATACCCTCAGAGAAAAAACATTTTTTTTAGAATGTTTTCTAGTGAAGTAATAATACTACTCTATCAGCACTCAGTGGGCAGACATATTTTTCAACATTCCTCTTTTAATTAACTTGTCTTACAAACAAAGGCTACCAGATGAACACAATTTATCCACAGTGTGTATTTCCAGCTAGGAGGCAGATGATTATTGCTCACTGCAGAAATAATGTTATTCTACTTGCTCATGTAAAACAAACTTTAAATGTCATTTTACAGCAATAAAGATTACACAGCACAGTGCCATCTTAAGATATAGCAATTACACAGAGAAACTTCTCATTAACCTAAAGGTCAGAGGTGAGAGATGATCACCAATTCCTGCTAATACAAACTTAAATTGGTTTAAGCTAAATGTAATGATCTAATAATCATGAAAACAGGGACTGTAAAAACCTAACAGCTATTGTGGTACATTTCCAAACAGAATCATGCAATCTGTAAACATAGCAAGAGCAAGAACAATGTCACTTCCAGCTCTTGTTTTCTCTTGCTATTGGATATTTCTTTTTGTATATTCCAGGAAGAATCATAGTATGCAAAGTAGCTGCTCCCTGTTACAGGCTAAAATTACCTTTTTTAATAAACTAGTGGCAGCTTTGTAACATTAAAATGTATTGTTTCAATTAAAAGATACAACCACAAAGTAATCTTTAAGCATTAAGAGAAAATTGCATTTTCAAACACAAGTGCTGCAATAGCTCTAAACATATTTACTTCATAACATTTAGCAGTTTATAGAATGCAGCAGAAAACATAAAGACAGCACTTTAGTCATTTTAAACTATAAGCTAAAATATGCTGTGCTCGAAGTTCTGAATATCCCTTTCAGTGCAATACAGATAGATTTCTTAAATCACTAGCTGTTTTCTCTCTTTTTATATATTTTCCTTTTCTTCCATAAATACGTAAATTTCATGGAGTTCCTGCTTATTTCCAATGAAGGGTTTGACTGATGGGCCTATATTTATTGACAAAGAGGTCAGATGTGAATCAACATACTGTAAAACAAATGTTGACCTATGGCAAAGGCAAAAATAATTCTACTAATTCAGACAAAATTGTGTATAAGCTTTATTTTAATACAGTAGACATCAAAGCATCAGGCAAAAGCTTTTGGATCTTTATGTATGCCCTGTAAACTACTCAAAAGTGAAATACATGGAAGGAAGTTTCTAGGCAATGTTTGTCTCTTAATGTAGCTAGAGAGAAGGTAGCCATGCTATATGGCATGCTCTTTTCTGCATAGCTTAAGCAGTGCTAAGCAGTCTTGATAATCAGAAGAGATAAGAAAAGGCTAAAGTAGAGCTTGGAACAAAACTGTTTTCTCAGATGATTTTATCCCATTCCAAAAACCATGCCAGCAAAATAACCACTGAAACAAAGAAAACTGAGCTTTGCGAAAAATCTGTTCTGCCAAATCTTTGCTAGACTGGAATTCCATGACCTCTAACCTTTTTCCAGGTTAAGGCACAGGCTAGTGTAGCAAAATTAATAGGCAGCTTCCTTATGAACCCTAACAAAAGCAATTGCTAGCAAATATATTTCTCGAGCAACCATGGAATATGTCCACTGCAAAGCACATTGAGCTTTAAAGCCCAACAGTTAAAAGGGCATTAAACAGCATGCTAGGGAGACACTTACCACCTGTGTTTGAGAGCAGGATGATACCATTTAAATTCCATATGCATCCTGGAGATTGCTTGCATCATCACACTTTAAAAAATGGAAATATGATGGCCCTAGCTCTGAAAGGCTTGCTTTGAAAAGCAACATAAGACATTTGATCAAATTATTGATACATAAAATGTTTGCAAGGTTTCTGTTGTTTCTAAGAATTATGATCTCTGACAAACAAAAATAGTACTACTGAGCTTAAGTTGCATCTTTTCTATAAACCCTATGTATGGTCCAGAAAATTATTTCAGTGATAAATTAGACAATGAGTTAAGGAGGCACAATCTACCTAACAAATCCATCCAAAATGTACACATCACAGTTCCTCTCTGTGGTACAGCATCCATGTCAAAGCAGATGGCACAGGAGGGGCAGGAAAGCAAAGCTTGTCTCTGACTTTCCCGATTATTTTCTACCTTCATATGTAGTGAGAAAATATGCTCTTATCCCATAGTGAAGTATTTCACTACGAATAGTTCAGGATTCTTTGATTAACCATCAACCAATTTACACTTAGTAAATCAAATATTCTTGGGATTATCCCCAAGATAATTGCACCAAGCGTGCAATGGCTTGCATATGTATCAACAAACTGCTCTTCCCACGTCAGGTGGCAGCCCACAAACAGGCACGGCCTTGTTTCTAGGTACAGGCATAGCCTTTGTGTGCTTTATCTCACCTTCGTAGTCAAAGAGGGTGACAGATTACTTCATAACATGGATCATAATGATAAACCTATGCTTTTCCAAAGCTTCCTGTCATATTCCCAATTACAATACAGTACAATGTAACTCTGTTACCTAGCTCCAGGTAAAGGAATGATTCTCAGTTGGATTCAGTCATATGATAAAATGAATTTTTGTGTTGAAGAGAAGTTTTAATTGTGATGCACTGTGCACACTTACTCATAGATAAGTTTGAAAAGGGAGAACCTGACTGGCCCTCTATTTACTTAGCCTTCACAAGACATGTTTCTTAGAGCTAAAGTTTTCCTTAATCTTCTATCCTTTATTTCCAGGGCTTACCGGGGGGATGGGAACAGGGGGGTGTGTGTGCTTTTTTTCTTATGGAACTCATTTATTTGTGAATAACCCTTAAGGTTGAAGAAAATAGTACTTTGCAATAAACACAGCAAAAATATCATCTTCAAACTCACAGAAGTGATTCTGTTGATATGTGGGGAAATATCTATGCTTTGGAAGTGGTTTTTCCCCTGTTTCTGTAGGTATCAATTGTTTGCAGTTATATGCATGAAAAAAATTAGCAAGATGTATCAGTCAATGAAGATCCATAGTATTACATAAACTTGTCAGGTTTATGAGCTGCAGGGGAGGATGACAAATTAATGTTTCCAACTCATACTGCCTAAGACTGTACAGATACATGTGAGTGACGGTTTTCACAAGATTTTACATTAGGATATAAGATTTTGCACAGGCCTTTGTGGCCCATTACTTTCTAGAAAAATAAAGTTCCTTTTTGACCACAAACAGAAAACAAGCTTCTTCTCCCATGCTTCTGCTAGTCCTCTGTACATTACCATAATTTATGAAAACATGTTGTAGACATAGCTCACTTTCTCTGTAACTCTTAGTACAGCTTTTTGCTGTAAAGTTGAAGTTCTCCTGCTCCGAAGTCAAGTCATTCACGTCACAAATGGGACATTACTTTAGGATAGGACCTCCTCTCTCATTTTTAATATACTTTGAAGTGAGCACCCGAAGCATGATTACTTCCTTGGAGATATAAGAAAGGAGTGAGAATAATATGAATTTGCAGATCATAAGAGATGAGAAAAGTATGCATTTAGAGAACATGCTTGGAGTTGGAAAGGTTTATTTTTCTTATTAGGTGTAATGCTCATATGTATATGTTATAGTCAGTAGAAAAAAATACTTAGCAGCATCCCAATATTTGTATACTTGAAGACTCAGAGTTCACAGTCTGTCCTGATTTATCCTGGAGCCACACATTGCCCTTTTTCTTTGCAGACTTTGATGTCTAAAGTAGCAACGTCTAAAGAGAATGTGTAAACTTCTGTTCTTTCATAGGTTATTCGATTTAGTGGATGTCCAAAACATCCAGGAGAAAAGTAATAAGCAGTGAAGAAAGAGGTCTGAATTAAAACCCAGAAATTTTATCAAGTATGACAGTTACTACTCTGAAAGGAGAATAGTATTCACAAACAATATGAAACAATGGCTGTGTGTGCACAACAATGGGAGGATATTTTAAACTGCAAAAGTGTCACAAGTTTGGAGAGATACCTGTCTGTCTTCTCCAAAGTGGGGAATGCAAACATTAATGGATATGTGAAACACATTTAGGAATATTCAAACCTCTGAGCAGATTACATCTTTGGGAAGTATTTTTCTTCTTTTTCAAAGAACTGGATAAGATTCAAGAAAATTATTCAAGTAACCGATAAATTAATAAAAATTGTTTGAAAAAAAAAAACACAATAAAAAAGTTCAATATGTCAGCAAAGGCAACAAAGAAAAGATTTAAGGACCTTATCCTTTCAACAATGAACAAGGTTTTCCCAGAGGTCTGATGTCCACAAGTCCAGAACTTACATAGGAAATAGTGTAGGCTGTAAATCTGCTGCAACAAAAAAAGATTTCTGCTAATTCTAGTGAGTCAGACTCTAAATGCCTGTCTGAAAGGCCTGTGTTGATGTAAAAAGTCACAAATGTACTCTTCCATTTTTTTCTCGGGTATTTCTAGTATTCTTTATAAAATCAAACATTCAGTAATACAGATCTTGTGTTATTTGTAATTCACATTAACTTTCCCTCAAAAATAGTTGTAAATCTTTCTTTAAGATTTTATTTTGTCTTTTTCATTTCAACAGGAAAAGAAAGAAACCCTTTGTGCTTTGTTTTGACAAAGGCAAGACAATATATATTATTTAATGCTCTGCTCTAGAGTTATCATGACTTAACAGATTTATATGTAGAATAATAATCCCTTCAGAACACATGGCTTAATTGAATGGAAGATTTCTGCCAAAATTAAGAACTCAATAGGAACTGATCGCTTGTTAGGAAGTAGCTCCCATGGATTACAAATGGAAACAATTCATGGGTTACATAGGTTTATGTTAAGTTATTCTGATTTTTGTAATGTAAAATGTCTTTTCCCTAAAAATCTACCTCTATAAAATCGAGAGATTTCATTAAAAGGTGCATAAAAGAAATGTAAATATGAAACAAAATCAGAATCATAACTGCAACAAAGCTTTAATATATGACTAGATGTCATGAAATCTGCGCTCAAATATGCATATATATATAACTTTCAGTTAAACTATGGTGATAGGTTTTCTAACAGGGAGTGCAAATCATACACTTTCAGTATGTATGGCTTTTCTTTTAAATGGAAGAAATCAGCAAATAGAAAGGGACAAATAGTAGTTCCAGAAAAAAGGGAAAGGTGGCATTGTTTCCTGTTGGCTCACAGAAATAACCCAAAAGATAGGTAGATATGACAGCATTAAAATGATGTAGTTCTGCCATATTTATCATCAGCAGCCTGTGAAGTGCTTTGTAGCTCAGTGGCATTACCACACTCAGGGAATCAGAGGTACCACCCACATTAATTGGCTTGGTGTCCAATATCTGTTGTGCAGTGAACATGGACCTAAGTCTATCTCTCTAGAGGCCCAAAGATGTTGTACAGAGGACATCAATTATCCACCTCACCTACATTTGCAGTAGTATGTATGATGAGGTGCCTGGGAGAATGCTGGGTTTTATCTCATGCAGTGAATGACAGGGTTTTGTGTTTGTTTGTTTGTTTGTTTGTTTGTTTTAAAATGTTGTATATCTATCTGAATTACTCAAAGATCTAGTGGAATAAGAATAGTGTTTATCAGAAAATTAGTTTATTCACTACCTATTCTGTTAAACCTGAGAAGTAATTTCTACTGTTTGCAAGACTGTTTGTATAGTGATTGTGCAATTATAAAAATTAATTAGACTATAACAATTGCAATGTTTTCAAGTTGTGATTATAAAATCTGCAAGAGACAAAAAGAGAAGAAATAATATTTATTCAATATATAAACAGGGAAAACAGAATTGTCTAAAGCCAGCATAAAACATGACAAGGTAACACCATCCAGTGGTCAGCCCATGCACCTCATACACACAGTGTTCTTAGGGAATTACATACCAAACTTCACTTTTGTTGATAGGTTTTCCTTTCTGCAGTGAAAAATACATGACAACAGAATTAAAAATTATTTTTATTTTTTCAGTTTTGTAAAGCAGGTAGATTTTTAGTTACAGGACTGTCAGACATCATTACAGCAAAACATGAAAGGAAATAGGCAGACAGACAGACAGATTAGACAGATGCTTGTGATTACTACAATGAGCTGTATTTCAACAGTATGTGATTTATGCTATGTTTTAATGTACACGTTTCTCTTCCTTGAAATGGATTAAGTTCATCTTGTTCAAAGGGAACGGTATCCTGCAGTAAACTCCAATCTGAGTTAAACCTGTCAGCTTGAATAGTCTTTCTCGTGAAATGGCTGTTGGGAGTAAGGATCTTTGGGGTGACTTTTTTTCCCCCAAATAGTTAAATAATGGAACTAATCATATAGCAGGCACATATAAGAAAGGTAAGGGCACCATTGCTTTTCTAACTACTCTTTTCTTAATTCTCTTGACATAAAATATGTATAGCATCTGTTCTGAGAAATTTCTTTCACAGAATCACAGAATGGTAGGGGTTGGAAGGGATCTCTGGAGACCATCTAGTGCAAGCCCCCTGCTAAAGAAGGTTCACCTAAAGCAGGTTGCTTAGGATCGCATCCAGGCAGATTTTGAACATCTCCAGAGAAGGAGACTCCACAACTTCTCTGGGCAGCCTGTTCCAGGGCTCAATCACCCTCAAAGTGAAGAAGTTGTTCCTCATATTGAGATGGAACTTCCTATGTTCCAGTTTGTGTCCATTGCCCCTTGTCCTGTCACTGGGCACCACTGAAAAAAGTCTGGCCCCATCCTCTTGACACCCACCCTTCAGATATTTATAAGTGTTGATGAGATCCCCTCTCAGTCTTCTCTTCGCCAGGCTAAACAGACTCAGCTCCCTCAGCCTTTCCTCATATGAGAGACGCTCCAGTCCCCTAATCATCTTTGTAGGCCTCCGCGGGACTCTCTCCAGTAGTTCCTTGTCTTTCTTGAATTGGGGAGCCCAGAACTGGACACAGTACTCCAGATGTGGCCTCATCAGGGCAGAGTAGAGGGGGAAGATAACCTCCCTCGACCTGCTGGCCACAGTCTTTTTAATACTATTGGTCTTCTTGGCCACAAGGACCCATTAATGGCTCATGGAGAGCTTCTTGTCTACCAGGACAGCCAGGTCCTTTTCTGCAGAGCTGCTTCCCAGCAGGTCAACCCCTAACCTGTTCTGGTATGTGAGGTTGTTCTTCCCTATGTGCATGACCCTACACTTGCCCTTGTTGAATTTCATTAGCTTCCTCTCTGCTCAACTCTCCAGCCTGTCCAGATCTTGCTGAATGGCAGTGCAGCCTTCTGGTGTATTGGCTACTCCTCCCAGTTTAGTATTGTCAGCAAGCTTGCTGAGGTTACATTCCATCCCCTCATCCAGGTAATTCATGGATATATTGAATAAAACCAGACCCAGTACTGACCCCTGGGGCACACCACTAGCTACAGGCCTCCAACTAGACTCTGCACTGCTTGCCACAACCCTCTGAGCTCTGCCATTCAGCCAGTTCTCAACCCTCCTCACTGTCTGCTCATCTAACCCACATTTCCTGAGTTTACTTATGAGGATACGGCATAAAAGGCCAGCATATTGTAGATGTACAGAATTAGATATGTGCCCATGGTACTGCCAAATAGTCTAAATGCACTAAATATTAATTCTCTATTCTCATAAATGTTATCAAAAAATTGTCTTTCCCATTTGTCACCAGGTTTATTCACAGTCATCAAGTGCTATATTATCTGACAATAGAAACATTGGTGCAGTATAAGATTTTGTAAGTATTTTTTTATTTTCCTTTAACAATACAATAATCATCTACTGTGCATCTGAAATAAATCACTTGCTGTTTAGGATTCTAAGTTTTAGTCTAAATGTTTTCCAACAAATGTTCTTTAAGCACTGTTAGAAGTAGCCCAGTTTTGCACTTACTTTGCAGGGTCATCAGAACATGTGTTCATAATATTAACACCTTGAAGTTCAGACCTATACTGTCTGGGCACAAGTGGAAATGGGTTTCATTTTACTACATTACAGGCTACCAACACAATTGTCTGTTTTCAATTTGTCACACACTTTCTTTTTCTATGTCTCGGTAAATATGAGTCTCGATTCTTTAACCCAATGCCATAGACTACTAGTCTGGAAAAAAACCCAGTATCAAATCGAATAAAAATGGAAAAATTCACAGATGACTATGATAATAGCCACATCTACTACTATGGGTTCCATATCCTTTATGATCAATAAGCTCTCCCAGTTCATCTGCCCAACCTTCAGTTTTAACCTCCTGCTCCTGATACAGCTGTTGATTTTTTTAGTTTTTCTTTCGGTATTATGGAGAGAGAAGAAAAGAAACACCCCTTCTGTTTACTCTTTTTCAGTTTCTGATGGTCAGAAGTCATCTGAAAGAAGATACCCCTACTTAGTCACTTGATACAACAGCTCATTAATTATAATTTTTTCTTCTTTAGAAAATACCTTACTTTTCTGCTGGCTAGTGTAATTTAATCATATTTGACAGCTCTCCAGTTCACAGATATTGTCATGGGCTGTTAACAAACAATACTTAAAGAAATACCAGTCCACCAGTTAAAAAAAAAAAAAAAAAAAAAATCCATCCAAATTCTGACCCTCAGTCACAACACACTTAAACACATTTATTTTGCAAAGCATGAAGTTTGTCTTCATAACCTGCTTTGCTTTACAGAAGATGAGAAATGACTAGTCTTCTTTTTAAATGTAGATTGCATTAAGAAAAAAAAAAATTAAAATCTATCAATTGCAAAAGCAATTTTTGAGAAGTAAAAGTTTCCAGGTTTTAGCAGAGTTAAGGGGAGGCAGCAAATTTTACAACGTGTATGCCTCTACTTGTTGTTTATGCACTGTGGTGGATTTCTAATCAAGCTTTCTTTTCTAATGTATTATTTATTCTCATGCCTTTATGGTGTCTATTAGCAGAGATGCAAAAATTCCAGGAGATCACATTCATAAAAATTAAATTAATTACACTTACCTATCCTTGTCATCTTGAAATATAGTATTTAAAGTTTAAACATCATAAATGTATACTCCGCCATACTTGTATATTTCATCCAGCCTTCCACTTTCTCCCAGGGATATGTCCTATTCACTGGGAAACTTGTCTATGTATCAGGACTAACACCAACCTTTAAGTAATCAGTTTGTTCATTGTATAATCTCAAAGCTATAATTATATTTTATGTGCTTTTTCCACAAATATTGTTCTTATGTTTGTGTGTTTATCTTCTGGTGAATACTTGGAAAAAGAGTGTTAGCTAATTTCCTCAATACCATAGTAGATAAGGCTAGAAAAAAAATTGTTCCCTACAGAATTTAAATATTCTTTTTTTATTTTAAGGTTGGTTTAGGGGGTCATCAATTTTATATGCCTTAATCAGACCTATACACATTTTTTAGCTTTTTTAAAGTTCTTTCTATTCTATGTCCTTATATTGTACATGCCACACATGCCTTTCCCTTGATATTTTTTGTGACATTTTAAGTCATCTAGTTCAACAGCATACTTTTTCTAGTTTAATTCCCCACGATGCACACTTTTACTGTGCTTTATATGTGATGCAGATATATCATATGCATTTAATTGTGTAAGATGTTATATCTTTTCTGATACCGTTCCCGATTTCACTATTCTGCATGATCATTTTTCAATAGTACCTTCATTTTCTAGAATTTCATCATTTTAATACCAGTGATCAGATCACACCTTTTTTTTTTAATGCTATTAACTCTTGCATTAACCTTGAAAATTACTAGCATATTCTTGCTGTTGTTTTGGTTTTCGCATTATTTTTACTTCACCATGAATGAATTCTCCTGATCAGTCATGAATTGCTATTCATTCTCAGAGACTCCAGGAGTTAGAGGGACATTTGAAAAAGGAGCATTGTATAACTTCAGGTTTTAAGAAAACATTTTCTTTCTTGGTAGGACATATTCTATATAACTGAGCTGTCACTAAGACCTGCACAATAACTGTCACAGAAGCAGTTAATATTTTTTTTGTAGCATGGTCTGGGGAATTAAATTTTATTTGGTCTTTCTTAGATATTTATCCTGTAAACTCTGAGTACACTGCTATGAGTACACAGTACTGTTTAAAGAAGAAAAATGCTCCTAAGAATGTTTTGAAGCTTAATTAATGTTTTCTCTTTGAATATTTGAAGGATATAAACACCAAAGAGAGAGAAGAGTCAATTAGTATATTGCCTAGAGTAGGTAAAGGAGTAATGAGATGGAATTAGGAAAGGAATGTTTAAGTTAAATAACAAGAAAATATTTCTGACACTGAGAACCACTAGCCCGTGAAATTGTTTCTTAAGGAAAAAAGTTAAGGAATTATTTCTTGAGACAATTAAAAACATGTGGGCACAGCATGAAGAAATGTTGTAGAGTAGAGGCAATGTCTTATTGGAAGAAAAAAAAAAAAAAAAAAAAGACCAGATATACATTTTTCCATCTTCATTTTTACCTGTGCTTTTCCAGTTTTAGTATTGAGTGCCAAGAGGTTTTTGAGGAAAGCAATCTTTCTTCAAGCTGAAGTGACATGAAGGAGTCATTCGTGGGTTTCCAGCCATCAGATACTGTCATTAAATCACTAAGCTCTATAACATTTAACAGTCTTTAACTCCTCTAGTCAGTCATTACATGAATGGTAAAGACCAAATATGTCATTAATACTTAAATAGCTATCAGTGGTTTAAATTTCATACTGCAGAATTCAAAATGTCACTCATCCATAATTCAAAAAATGTTTAAGAACAGCAATTAATGGCTTGCAGTAGCCCTCTAATCCATGAGCTGCAGTCCCACATAGGATTAAAGGCCAATGTAATTCAAATGAGATTATGAGTAATGTAACAATTGTATCTGAAAACATGAGGGGGTAAAAGCCTTTCAGCTTGATTCTGAGGGAAAAACCTGTTTATATGAGTATGCAATTATTTTGTAAGATGAATATGGATCACAGTTAATAGGACAAGAGGATAAATTTATCCTTGAGGGTGGAATATAGATTTGCATTTAGCATATGTTCAGCGTCTGTCCAACAGAACTTAATTCGATTTACTCAGCTTTGATGCATTTCTATGGAAAAAAAAAAAAGTTTTGTATTCCAAGTCTAATCTATAAACCTTACTGTAGTTAAATATCCTTCTTAACATGGGTCCTGCACTATTCTATTGACAATGCAGATGGGTCTCATTCAGTGATTAAACGACACAGGATATTCTGTTCCCACTACTCATTTTGTGTCTTTGCTAAGCTACAATGTATGTTGAATAAAAGAAAAAAAAAGAAGTCTCAAAAATCAAATGCTTGTAAGAAACCACAATTATCATAGGATATGCCTAAAAGAAAAGTAATGTAGCTCTTTGTGACTTAAAGTCAACTGCATCGGATCAGTGAAATATGATGGATCAGTGAATTAAGTATTATATAATGTATAGAGGCAAGGAATACTCTGTTCAGTGTCTTACTGTTATAACAGATATTAATTTAAAAATATTAGCTACTGATTACAAACAATTACGTCTAATCTAGAATTCACGGGGGGGGAAGGAAAAAAGGGGAAAAAAAAAAAAAGAGTTGCTCGCTTTATAAGCAGTGCTAAATGCATCACTTAAGATGACAAAACACAGGAAATGGGACTCAAAACTAAACATATTTTTATTTATCCAAAGGGTTCTTTGCATTATAAAACATATGGTATGAAGTATTTCTAGGGGGTGGGAGTGGGGGAACAAAACAAACAAACAAACAAACAAACAAACAAAAAACCCAGAGAGATTCCATATTGTTTAATTATGAATTTTGATCACATTCTCTTTATGTTTGTATTGTGAATACACAGTAATTCCCCTAAAATCAGTAGGTTTATCATGTTATAAGACTGTTTTAACTACTACATTGTCAGGTCACATATATGTACGTGGCAAGACCCGGCAGCCTTAAGCATGGATAAAGTAAACCTTTGGAATGAGCACTTCCTTTGGATGATGCATTGTGTCATCTGACACTGCATAGCTGCTCAGAAAACCAGTCACTTTGCACAAGGTTGCTGGAGGAATGTAGCCATAAGGTCATATGGACACTTCCATTTGATGACTGAAGTCTATTCATTGAGTACTTCTTTCATCTCAGAAAAACTGTTTTTAGAAGTCTTTTTCTCCTTTATTTTATTCATATACTTTAATAATAGTGTATTCTAGCCACTGAAAATACTACCAATATAAAGACACATACATCTACAACATGATGTTAAAATTTCAGATTGTGGGATTTTAAATGAAATTTATCCTTATTAGAGATGTTAAGGTTAAAATTAATGTAAGTTTTCTATGCCAGAAAATAATTCACCAATCATGACATGCATATTATTGATCTCTGATTGCTATCTCAGTCTATGACTTAGTCCAGTTAAGTTACCACATCTCTCTACTCATTTCTACCAAGCTGTTACTATAATGCTATGCTAGTAATACTAAGGCTGCATCAGGGCGGGGAGGAGAGGAGGAACAAAAAAAAAAAAAAAAAAAAACCAAACCAAACAAACTGTATTGGATCTGGCTGAGATGGAGTTAATTTTCCCTATAGTAGCCCTCATAGTGCTGTGCTGTGTATTGGTAGCTAGAAAGGTGTTGATGGCACACCAGCGTTTTGGCTACTGCTGATCAGTGCTGGCACAGCATCAAGGCTGTCTCTCCAACATTTCTCCCCACCTCACAAGTAGGCTGGGAGTGGGCAAGATCTTGGAAGGGACACAGCCAGGACAGCTGACCCAAACTGACCAAAGGGATATTCTATACCATATGATGTCTGCTCAGCAATAAAACTAAGAGAAAGGAGGGGGAAGAGGGCTTTTGTTATTATGATGTTTGTCTTCTGGAGCAACCACTGTGTGTACTGAAGCCCTGCTTCTCAGGAAGTGGCTGGACATTGCCTGTAGAGAATAGATCTTTGGGTTTTGCTTTGCTTCCATCTGTGATCTTTGCTTTTGCTTTATTAAACTGCCTTTATCTTGACCCACGAGTTTTTCCATCTTGCTTTCTTCCCTCTCTGTTCTGCTGAGGAAGGGAGTAATAGACCAGTGTGGTGAGCACCTGGCATTCAGCCAAGGTCAACCCATAACAGTCCTTTTTGGTGCGCAGCATGGGGCATGAGACAGTGGCAGTTTTGTATCAAGCATGCTATAGCTATAGTAGTTACTAAGTGGCAAGCTCCTGTGTGGGTCACAGAGTTTGTTTGGCTGCACTGATTATCGCTTTATTTTTTTGCTGAGCTTTGAAACATGTTAGTTCAGACAACTGCTATGTGTTTGCCATGGCCTTACCGTGCTGGGGAACTATCTTGTGGAGAGGATGAGGGAATACATATCCCTCTTCCTACCCAGGATTGATGTGGATGGATTTATTACGCAGGCTCCCAAGGTCCTTGTTCACCTTTATGTGAGCTGTTTAATACTACTATTTAATACTGTTGGCATATTATGAGTTTTGTGGAATCTGGTCTTGTCCTGGTTTAACAGAAGACAACTTTTGAGTGAGGCAATACTGAAATGTGCCCTGAGGCAGCAGGTCCCTGGGTGTCAGGGTGTGTGGAAGGATTTGGGCAGGTTCCTATGATGGCCATCACCTTCCATCACCTGGGACTTTACACCTGAACAGGCAAGCAACCCTGGCAAACTGACACACCACATGACAGAAGGGTGCCTTGCCTACTCCAATGAAAACCAGCAGGTTCTAGCACTGTACTGGGGCCTGGCCGGTGCCTATCAAGCCACAGTGCAGTACTCTCAGAGGACTGTGGTTGAGGCAGGGACCCAAACCACCTCTGAGAATACCTTGGATGAGACCAGGGTGCAAATTAAATCTGAGGTCATGACAGTAGACATAGGGACCCAAACTGCATCTGAGGACACCGTGGTTGAGATAGGCACCCAAGCAACACCAATCGAAAAACCTCCAGTCTTAATCTTTCGGGTTTTGATGGTATAAATTATCAAAGTACAAGGAATAGTTGGGGTTTTTGAAATTCAGAAATGTCTAATTACATAAAACTCTTTTTCAGACAGGTAAATTAACAGTCATATGTCTACAACATACACAGAAAGATTAATAATTTGCATTACCTCTATTATATTATCACTAACCTTCAGAATACTCACAGTGACTGTACTGATACATAGTATGAATATGAATGAACACTACCAGAGACTTGTTGCAGAAATTGATAAAGTAACAGGACCATCACGTATGCTTTCAATACTGATGTTTCCTGTCAAGGATAGATTGGTTGAATATTGGTGATTCCTGAGACAAAAGTGGAAAAAGCCTTGACAGAAATTCTGAATGCATTGAATATTCTGGTCTACTCCAGTTATGTGTGCCTTTAACTGCCCACTGAAGTCAACAACATGGTTGGTCCAAGGAGCATGAAGGACAGACCTGTGTGACATTTTTTTCTCTGAAGTTATTAAATTAATAACTGTCCTCCTTCCCTGTAAAACAATCAGTGTCCTTGTCACAACACACACATGTCTCTCAGATATTTTTGGAACATTTCACTATGCTTAGGAAGGGTAATAAATACTGAGTAATAAGTAGCAATTTAAATATGGTATCTCATTTACAAGTTTGGGTTTTTTTTCCCCCCAAATATTTCAGCTTTCTAGAAATGAGACAAGAGTTTCTACTGCAGTAAGCAAACCACTAGCTATATCCTGATGGCAACCTATTTGTCCCTTTCCTGTCTGCTAGGAATCTTTTTTTCTTTGTTCTCTTTTCTTTTCTTTTCTTTTCTTTTCTTTTCTTTTCTTTTCTTTTCTTTTCTTTTCTTTTCTTTTCTTTTCTTTTCTTTTCTTTTCTTTTCTTTTCTTTTCTTTTCTTTTCTTTTCTTTTCTTTTCTTTTCTTTTCTTTTCTTTTCTTTTCTTTTCTTTTCTTTTCTTTTCTTTTCTTTTCTTTTCTTTTTTTCCCTTTCCTCTCCTTTCCTTTCCTTTCTTTTTTTTTTTTTTTTTTTTTATTTGACTTGAGCTGTCCTCTGAGATCCACTTTTGCAATATAAGTTTCATTTGTTATCTCTTGGATGCTGTGCTGCTGTTGCTAATACTGTCTCTGGAAGACCTTGAAATGTTAATTCTAGCTTTGTTTGCATCAACATATTCTTGCTTGCTGAGACCTCTTGTTTCCTGAACTGGCAGAAGGCTGTTTGCATAATATACAGGTTGCTGAATTTTCAGCAACCACAGTGTCCTGTTACTGTAAATGTAGTCATTAGTTGGGCTCCCATTTTGACAGTCAGAACCTTGGCTACAGTTGCATTGCTCTTAGCTCAGTGTGCACAGTTCCTGAGTTACTCCCTAAACTTTAGACGGTCACATTGCCAAACTGCACAGCCCTGTTTGTGAAAATAACTGAGAGTAAGATGAAAGGTAAGCAGCCATGAAAATAAAGCCACAAAATGTGTGAGTTGAAACACAGCAGTGAAAAGGCACTGTGAGGTTTCTTGGAGTACAGTTAGTAATACCTTTGTATGCTGATGCTACAATGTGACAAAAGGAATACAAGACTTGCGAAACATTAAGATGTATTGTATCTGCTTCTCATTTTATCCTTGATATAAGTTAATCTAGAACAGAATTTTTCTATAGAATTTTGTCTCACTGCTTATGATAACTACCAGCATGAGAAATGCTTTTATATACTTTGCAAAACAGAAGTAACATTTGTACCTGAAAAATATAGATAACTATTAAACAGGTGGGTTAGGTGATCATATGTTTGAAAAAAATGGTTTTTGCCTTTGGTTCTGTCTGACTGTGTGAAGGAAGACATAAAGGAATTAATTGTGGTAGAATTAGTTAGAAAATGAACCACCTACATGCAAAAAATGTACTGTGTGTCCCCCCAATTTTTCATTTTGAGTTTGGGATTCTTTTTCATGCTGAAAATAATAATTCCAGTCATTAAGCTTAAATATATATTTAAAATGTTTTATTTACATTTTGAATGCACTTTATTTTTAGCAAGAAGGAAAATGAAAACCTGGTACAGATTTTATCTATTCATTTATTTAGTTTTCAATGGGCCATTTCATTCTGAAAATACTTAAAAGCTTTGAATTTCCTTTAATCAAAAATAATGCTCAGGTGACAAGTTCCCATGCAAAGCTCCCGTTCAATACGCTGACTTCTTCTAATAAACCCACAAAGTGAATCCTGACCAGCTCTGCAAATGATCATGCTAATTAATATATTGCTTATGGAAATAAAGCTGGCAGAGTGAGGCTGTCTAGCAGAAGTTTCAATGTCATTTCTTGTTCTATTTCTGAAAATTCCAGGTAGACTCTATGGTTCACCCTCTACAGATTTTTCAGGATGCTGGAACATGGATAGGTTAGCGCAAGACTGATGGATCCATGGGCACCTTAAAGGTTCTAGCATAGGTGTTTTGCACCAGGAGGTGCTGGTTTGTTATGATCCCAGGAAGAAAGACACTCAACTCTGTACCATTTACAATGCTAGAGCTAACACTACAGAGAGCACAGAAAATCTTAGGTCTTTTCTGGAGGATGTGTGGGTCAGAGACACTGACTAAGCCACAGCGAGTGAATGCAATCTGCACACACTCAACTGCAATGTCTCTCTAACAAGAAGTCTGGTAAATTTCATGAGATATACTTATTTTAAACAACCATATGTTTTTCTCACTGTAGGCTGCTTGCATCTGTAGTGTGTCATGTTTTCCAGTGTAGTACTAGCATCCAAAAACAGCCTATAAGTGGTACTATAGAAACAGTAATGTTGCAGAGTAGAATAATATTCAAGCACAAAAAACTGCTCACCAAAGTTCAAAAATCCTTAGGAAAAGGGGAGGGAAAAGAAACTGAACTTTACTTACACTGGACTGTTCACCCCAACTTTGAAAAAAATGTCTGTATTCTGAAACCTCTGAAGAGAATATCATTAAATGTTTTGTGTTTCATTTCTCCATTTAAATATTCAGACTATGCTACTTTAACTACCTCTGAAACTATTGTGAGGATTAAACAGTCCATTTTGTCCAAATAGTTCAAAGTACTTGAGAAATAAAAAATTGTATTAATATAAGTCTGTTCTCACTAATGTGTATAATACCATTAGAATAGAAGTACATAGATTCTTTGCTTTCAAACTGCAACCAAAAAAAAAAAAAAAAAAAAAAAAAGAAAGAAAGAAATATTTGCACAATATTAATTTCCTGCTTAAATGGAACATTTAGTCACTTCCATAATGCAATGTGAATCACTCTGTTACATGAAAGGCCTTCCAGAAAGAATAAAAACTCATTTCTAAGGTAACTTTTAAAAGCCAGCAGTGAAATCTCTGATTTCTGGCCAAAATTTAGTGAATAAATACCTGCTACCTGAGAGATTCATCCACATAAGAAACCTTAAATATTTAGTAGGGATTGGAAGAAAGGTTCCATTTCCAGCTGACTGTAGCAAGCTGCTAATAGTTAGATGTATCGATAGTTGACCCTACAACGTAAAATGCTCAGGAAATATAAGCAGTTAATGAACATTCTGTACAGGCTAACATACATAGCTACCTTCATTTCTCACTGAAGTTTTAAATATCTATAAATGTCTTCTGATTTGATGAACCAAATGTGCTCATTTCTATAATACATTGGTAGGTGAAACCAAACCTTTTAAAGAAATATTTTCCCATGTGTTTTCTGTCAAAAATGAACTTAAAATTAAGTCTAACTTCATGAAGTCTAGTAAGACACGAGAATTATCAGATACCTTCTAAATGCAAAACATTTAATGTTGAAAATGTATTTTTAACCAGGAGAGACGTAAGAAATGGATTTAGCCAACTGATGGATTTTCATAAAGATAGCTTTGAACAGAGATTTTTAAAATTCAGGGGTACAGTTCAGCAAGTTCTCCCAGATCACAATCTGCAAATCACAGTCTGGAGCTAATGTTTCCAGAGGGCTCAGCACATTTTGAGACCCTGTTTAGTGTTGGGTCACTAAATACTTACAAATTAACTCAGATGCATTTTTAATAAACTTTCAAGGAATGTACAAAATCTGACTATTTGAATAAGAATTTTGCTTATGCGCTTATTATGTTATTCAAGAAGCTCAGTTTCAAAATTATTCAAATTTAATATGCAAATTGTACACCAGAAATGTCCTTCCAGGTCGTATTTAGAATCTGATTCCTGCTAAGATTTGTACCTTCATAATCCCTTCTTTTTAATTCTAATCGTTTTGCTAGGAATTGTGGAGCTTATCAGATCAAAATAAATATCCCGTAGAGATCAGAATAACAGAGCAAAAATTTAAGCCATTTTAAGTATAGTGCTAAAGGGTGGGTCCTAAACCAGCCATTTTGCCACATGAAGAAGAGTAATTTATCACATTAGGAAGTGATGCTTGTTATATCCTTTTGCAATACTACATATAAAAAAGAAATCCCTTTTCATGGTGCTTGCTATTCATCTCTTCATATCTCTTCATGTAATACTGTTCAAATAGGCAGATCTGGAGGATACTTGATCTTATCCTCAAGAGGAAAATATGCATGCTGTTTACCCAGCTGAATAAAGCCGTGTACCTATGTACATATACTTGATGATTTCAACCTGTCTTTGAAAACTGAGCTGCTGAAATACTTTCAATACAAAACAATGTACATCAGTTACCCTTCACAGAGAAGGGAAAACAAAAATATTCTTTGGCTTGTTGCAGTTGGATTCACCAATTCAGACCAGCAGCAACAGTACCATGTTTTCATAATTTGGCATGTCTTCAACACATTTAACTGACCTTGTTATGACAAAATAAACCAGAAAAGTAGATGTACTGAAAGCAATTTTAAGAGGTCACAAAGATGTGATGAGATTTCTTGAATTTTCTGACACAATCACAATGTTGCCTTTGCTGCAGTGAAATCAAAAGTCTTCCCTCTGCGACATGAGAAAGTGACAAGAGCAGGCAAACTCCAGCTGAAGCCACAGGAGACAGAGTGACACAGCAGCTCACTATTTTACAGGAAATATGGTCAGGTTTTCTTCTTTTTTCTCTCTCTCTCTTTTTTTTTTTTTTTTTTTTCCCCAAGGGAGGAGGATTAGGGAATTTAGTAAAAAACAGTCACTTAGCAACCATGTTAATTTACAGATGAATGTGAGTTTTTTTCCACATGGTTATTGTCAGAAGTGCCCGTGATCTCATGCAGATGCAATATTGATCTGTTGCTGATGTTCACTGAGCAGCCAAAGGGGAAGCACATTATCAGCTACAAACTCCATCAATCATAGTCTCCTTAATAACAGCACTTAAATGATCTCTCTTGGTATTAACTTATATTGCATCTCTGGCTAGAATCCAAGATTGAATAGAAAAGGGTCCTTTTGAAGAAGTAGTTCTGTGGCCACTGTGATCATTTAAATAAAAAGATTTCTGCTTTCTTTAGTGCTTTGTCTACACTAATTAGTCTGTATTAAGCTCATTAGTTTGATTTAATCCAATTAGTTCTACTGGAATAGAAAGAGAAAGAATCCCTTCATTTACTTACAAATATCAAAGAAACTTAATGTGATAACAGAATATTATATTGCTTTAATGCAGGAATATAAAATCCCGTATAGTAAAAGTCAGCATTGACTATGGGACTTGAGACATTTTGTGCATTATTTATTACACCAATGATTTCCCCATAATGGTTTATTTTTACTTTGTAGAACAACACATTTTAGCACAATGGGCCAAATTGTAGCTTGTTGTGTACATCTTGATGTGACTGTGTAGAACTTCTCTGAAGGTTGTTATGTTTGCACATATACCAGAGAACAAATATACTTTTTTTAAAGACTTATTTTTAAGAATGTGTCAGGCATCACATTTTGCTCAACAAATGAATGTGACATTATTTAAATATCAAATTACCATTGTTAGAGTATTCTATATGAATCTTACACAGTCAGTATCTTGGCATCTCCAAAGAAAATGCTTAAGTCCATCAGAATACAGACAGAACAGGCAGCTAACTCCTTTAGACATTATTTTAAAATCAATTGTGTAGGCTTTAAGATTCAAATATAATAAATAGCTAGAATATATATCGTAACCCATTTTCCCTTCATTACACTTTTTTTTTTTTTTTTTTTTTTTTTGGGGGGGGGGGGGAATATTTCTCTGTTGAAGAGTTTAGAATATCTGATTCTGTGTAAACCTCAAAAGCAATTGACAAGAATAACGCTGTCAGTGTCAAAACAACATAGTACGACATGTTGGACTGTACAGTACTGAAATATAGTACCACAATCCATACTGAGCTTCTCTTTAAATCTCACAAAAGAAAATACTCTTTTTCAGTAGACCTCAATTACAGAGAAAATCCAGTCATTGTAGTTAGTTTTAAACTGTGTACTATCAAATAGTATTTGCTGCATCTTCATTTCAAAAAACCTATATAATTTTAAACATGGAATTACCCATCTTAATCTAAAATGTAAATAGATCTAGTTTAGTGATCTATCAATGAAGCTCAAGGAAGCTCACTTCATTCAAACCTTCATTAGTTATACAAAAGCCTTACCTCTATTATAGTTTTACTTTATGACAATTCAGCAACAAGAATAAAAGTGAAATTAACTGCAGTTTTAACCCTGGGAAAAGCACATACCTTTTCAGTAAACACAAACAATAAATGGATAGGATTTATTTTTAGCATTTTGTTCTTTTAAATTTGTAAGAGCCTTGCTAATCTCTGAATTGTGTTATGGGTCAGAGCTGAAGGCAATAAAAACATACAGAAAGCATCCTTTCTCCTTTTTTTCTTGTTTTGATACTGTGTTTATTCTTACATGAATCATTCATACCCAGCATGTGGAGTCAGTATGAAACTATGATTTGCCCTAGACCTCAGAGAAGTAGGAAACTGCAATTAGCTGTTGCCCCTAAGTAATCTGTTCACAATCTCAGCCTAATTCTCTGGAAAACATAAGATACAAGAAGAAACCAAGTTACATATAATCATTCCTATGGGACTTTAGTGGCACTATGTCAAATTGTACTACATGTCTTCCTTACATTTCAACAAGATGTTTGTCTCCTGTTAGCAACTTTTGGACATGAAAGTATACAAGATCATTAATATTTGTATTAGCTTAACCAGTAATTTCTGTTAATTTTCCCTTTCTAATATGTTGTTTATGTAATTATTATTTTATTTTTAATGCAGATTTTAAAATGGTCAAAATGCAGAATGTAATTTTGTAAAATTCCCACCAAACCTTTTTTATGCCAAATGAAAGAGTGAACATAAACAAAATTTATCATGAAATATAACTCTGTTTAGGACCCAATTAAAATAATTCTTTACAAACTGAGTGATTCTGCTTGATTCAATGTCCTTCAGTTCAAACCAGAAAATAATTTGTTGTGTTTGTTATGTGACTTTTTTGTATAATCATATTTTTTAATGTGGTAACATGAAGCAATAATAGATATATACATTTAGTTTATACAGAAAAAACACACACGCTTGTATAGTCTCTGAAGCAAAATTATACCTTACATGTAATTAATTAATTTTTTCTTTCAGTCAACATTATTTTAATTAGTAAATGATTTTACTATTGAAATTCATAGTATACATTTCTCTGTTCAATTAATTTGCAGACTGGCACAAAACGGATGCTGTGTTGATACAGAAGATTGACTATTCCAGGTTCCTGGGAGCCTCTGGCTAAAATTCTGCCATGATATTAAAGGGAATATTAATATGATTTACCTTCTCCTGATAGGGTTCACTTTACTCCTGTCTAGTCTCTTGATGTTCATTTGGAAGGCTGATAAAAAAAATAATCTGAATTAGGGTTACAGTAAATGAATACACATAATAAATAGCTGCATGCAATGGAAGTCAGTACTTGGCCCACAGTTAATAAATTCTGAACTCAGAGCAGTATATGCATGAGGGCCACAGAGAGAGAGAAGACTGCAGAAAACAGCTAGACACAGAAATCATCTGACAAGAGAACAAAAGTATGGAGCTTGGATATTCAGAAAACCCCTAGCATTTCATCAAGGCTTTTTTTCCACCACATATTTATTGCAGTTTGTTCAACCCTTTCCTAAGCAGCAAAAACTGGACTGTGGAGATCCATAAACTTCAGTATTTTTTTTAAATGTTTCCTGTTCATCTTTACTATTTGCTCAAGCCTTTCTCTGTTACCTTTTAAGACCGCTGCCCTCAAATCCTCTCCAGAGCGCTGCTCTGGGCTTATAGGTAACCAGGTTTTGGCCAAACTCACTATTTCTAAACAGTTTCCACTTCGATTTAGTCCCTGACCTGCCACTTGCTCCTTCTCTTTATTCCATTCTCATCTCTTTTTATTTAGTGTATTGCTTCCTTGCTGATTCCATTTAAGTTCTCACTCCAAACTGATTCTCACCCCAGACAGACACACAGATAATCTTTCAAACCATCATTCACTACTATCGCTTGTGCACTATAATTATCTCCTCATTCATGTTTCTCTTCCATGCTCAGAGTGCAAACGCTTCCATATGGGGACCTAGGCATTGATATGTGCTCATACAGAACCCAGGCAGCAGCTTTCAAATTTTAATTTTTCAATTAAAAAATAAAAAGAACAGTACTTGGTTCTTTCACTTTTATCCTAAAAAGAATACTGAATATTTATGGCTAATTCCCAAAGTCTTAGTAATTTCCTGTCCTGCTTCTGGCAAGGATAGAGTTAATTTCACAAGGAGCCAGGACAGGTGAGCCAAGCTGGCCGGGGGCTATTCCATACCATGGAACATCATGCTGACCATAAAAGGGGACTAGTCCGGTAGGGGAGGGGCGGCGCAGTTTCGGCGCGGTTCCGGGACGATCTGAGTGTCTGGTCGGTCGGTCGGTCGGTCGTTGTTTGGTTGGTTGGTTCGGTAAATTGTTCTCTATTATCACCCATTGTTAATATTTGTTATCAGCACTGTTGTTGATTCGTTTTTTCCCTCTCCCTTCTTGTCCCAGTAAACTGCCCTTATCCCAACCCTCCAGGCTTTTGCCATTGTTTTTTTTCCCGTTCTCCTCCCTGTCCCGCTGGGGAAGGAGTGAGTGAGCGGCCGCGTGACACTCAGCTGCCGGCTGGGCCTAAACCACGTCAGTCCTTTTTGGCACCCAGCGTGGAATAGCTGCCTTGGAAGCGGAGGACACGGAGCCATTGTCTAGTTTGCCCAGTCTCTTGGAGGACCCTTCTATTGTAGAGTTGCTGAGGGTTGAAGAGCAACAGGTGTCAATTGCTATCACCATTGCGCACCGGCGGCAATACCGCACCAACAGAGATTCCTGGATTCCCATCCACAAGCTAATTCGTCAACTGGAGGGTCAGGGAGTGATCAGCAGAACCCAGGACCCTTTAACAGTCCCATACGGCCAGTGCGGAAGTCCAATGGAGAGTGGAGGCTGACAGTAGACTGTCATGGCCTGAATGAAGTCACACCGCCGATGAGTGATGCCGTGCCAGACATGCTGGAGCTTCAATATGAACTGGAGTCAAAGGCAGCCAAGTTGTACGCCACAATTGATACAGCTACTGCATTCTTCTCGATCCCTTTGGCAGCAGAGTGCAGGCCACAATTTGCCTTCACTTGGAGGGGAACAAGTGCACCTGGAATCGACTGCCCCAGGGGTGGAAACACAGCCCCACCATTTGCCATGGACTGATCCAGACTGCACTGGAAAAGGGTGAAGCCCCAGAGCACCTGCAATACATTGATGACAAAATTGTATGGGGCAACTCAGCAGAGGAAGTTTCTGAGCAAGGGAAGAAAACAATCCAAATCCTGCTGCAGGCTGGCTTTGCCATAAAACGAAGTAAAGTGAAGGGGCCTGCGCAGGAAATCCAATTTTTAGGAATAAGGTGGCGTGATGGGCGGCGTCAGATCCCTATGGATATTATCAACAAAACAGCAGCCATGTCCCCACCAACCAACAAAAAGGAGACACAGGCCTTCTTAGGCGTTGTGGCTTTCTGGCGAATGCACATTCCGAATTACGTTCTGATAGTAAGCCCTCTCTACCACGTAACCCGGGAGAAGAATGATTTCAAATGGGGCCCTGAGCAACAACGAGCTTTTGAACAAATTAAACAAGAAATAGTTCATGCCATAGCTCTTGGGCCAGTCCGGGCAGGACCAGATGTCAACAATGTGCTGTACACCGCGGCCGGGGAGAATGGCCCTACCTGGAGTCTCTGGCAGAGAGCACCAGGGGAGACTCGAGGTCGACCCCTGGGGTTTTGGAGTCGGGGATACAGAGGATCCGAGGCCCGCTACACTCCAACGGAAAAGGAGATATTGGCAGCCTACGAAGGGGTTTGAGCTGCTTCAGAGGTGATTGGCACCGAAGCACAGCTCCTCTTGGCACCCCGACTGCCAGTGCTGGGCTGGATGTTCAAAGAGAGGGCTCCTTCTACACATCACGCAACCGATGCTACATGGAGTAAGTGGGCTGCACTGATCACACAACAGGCTCGAATAGGAAGCCCCAGTCGTCCAGGGATTCTGGAAGTGATCACAGACTGGCCAGAAGGGAAAGGTTTTGGAATGTCGCCAGAGGAGGAGGTGACACGTGCTGAAGAAGCCCCACCGTATAATAAACTAACAGAAGATGAGAAACCATATGCCCTCTTCACTGACGGGTCCTGTCGCATTGTGGGAAAGCATCGAAGGTGGAAGGCTGCTGTATGGAGTCCTACACGGCGAGTTGCGGAAGCTGCTGATGGAGAAGGTGAATGGAGCCAGTTTGCAGAGGTGAAAGGCATCCAGCTGGCCTTAGATACTGCTGAAAGAGAAAAGTGGCCAACACTGTACCTCTATACCGACTCATGGATGGTGGCCAATGCCCTGTGGGGGTGGTTACAGCAGCGGAAGCGGAGCAACTAGCAATGCAGAGGCAAACCCATCTGGGCTGCCCCATTGGGGCAAGATATTGCTGCCCGGCTAGAGAAGCTGGTTGTAAAGGTACGTCATGTAGATGTCCACGTACCCAAGAGTCGGGCCACTGAGGAACATGAGAACAACCAGCAGGTAGATCAGGCTGCCAAGATTGAAGTGGCTCAGGTGGATTTGGAGTGGCAGCGTAAGGGTGAATTCTTTATAGCTCGGTGGGCCCATGAATGACACCTCAGGCCATCAAGGAAGAGATGTGACATATAGATGGGCCCGTGATCGAGGGGTGGACTTGAGCATGGACGCCATCTCACAGGTCATCCATCAATGTGAAAGATGCGCCATAATCAAGCAAGCCAAGCGGGTAAAGCCTCTGTGGTATGGAGGACGGTGGTTGAAATATAAATATGGGGAAGCATGGCAAATCGACTACATCACGCTCCTGCGAAGCCGCCAAGGCAAGCGTTATGTTCTTACAATGGTGGAAGCAACCACTGGGTGGCTGGAAACATATCCTGTGCCCCGTGCCACTGCCCGGAACACTCTTCTGGGTCTTGAAAAGCAAGTCCTGTGGTGACATGGCACCCCAGAGAGAATCGAATCAGACAATGGGACTCATTTTCGGAACACCCTCATAGACACCTGGGCCAAAGAGCATGGTATTGAGTGGGTGTACCACATCCCCTATCATGCACCAGCCTCTGGGAAAGTTGAAAGGTCCAATGGACTGCTAAAAACTACCCTGAGAGCAATGGGTGGTGGGGCCCTCAAACACTGGGGGACACATTTAGCAAAGGCCACCTGGTTAGTTAACACTAGAGGATCTGCCAATCGAGCTGGCCCGGCCCCATCAAAATTTCCACACCCAGGAGAAGGAGATAAAGTTCCTGTAGTGCGCATGAAGAATATGTTGGGTAAAACAGTTTGGGTTATCCCTGCTCTAGGCGAAGGCAAGGCCATGTGTGGGATTGCTTTTGCTCAGGGACCAGGGTGCACTTGGTGGGTGATGAGAAAGGATGGGGAAATCCGGAGTGTACCTCAAGGGGATCTGATTTTGTGTGAAAATAGCCAATAAATTAAATTGTACGATGTTAATAGCTATACACTGTATCAATGGTATAACCATAAGAATCACCCAAAACTAATGAAGGATGGACTTTGGAACTGCCTTCAACTGGTGCCCAGGAACTTCATCGAAAATTACATCTGTGACATCCAGACTGCGAGCATGGACCATACCAGATACACCAGCCATGAAAAATACTCCCGATGCAGCGCGCAACAATCCAGCAGTACGCACCATTGTTCCTGCCCTGAGAGACTGTAATGGCAGATGGAACCCAAAGCCATGGCCTAAATGAACTCAATGGAGACTTTATAGAGCGATGGCCCATGGAGTCAGAGAATGGTGTCAGTGAAATAATCTGGGCATGACGTAGATGGTGTGGAATAAGGGGTGGATAATGTCCTGGTTCTGGCAAGGATAGAGTTAATTTCACAAGGAGCCAGGAGAGGTGAGCCAAGCTGGCCGGGAGCTACTCCATACCATGTGACGTCATGCTCACCATAAAAGGGGACTAGTCCGGTAGGGGAGGGGCGGTGCAGTTTCGGCGTGGTTCCGGAACAGGCTGAGTGTCTGGTCGGTGGGTCAGTCGGTCGTTGGTTTGGTAAATTGTTCTCTATTATCACCCATTGTTAATACTTGTTATCAGCACTGTTGTTGATTGGTTTTTTCCCTCTCCCTTCTTGTCCCAGTAAACTGCCCTTATCCCAACCCTCGAGGCTTTGCCATTGTTTTTTCCTGTTCTCCTCCCTGTCCCGCTGGGGAAGGAGTGAGTGAGCGGCCGCGTGGCGCTCAGCTGCCAGCTGGGCCTAAACCACGTCATTTCCACAAAGAAATAGTATTGCCAACGTTACCTAGCAAGAAGTCTTCCTCAGCACATGTAAGGCATCTTTACTGAATCACTGGCATCTTTACACAGTTATGCACCTTGCCAGTATTGTTCTTTTATATATTTTGAAACACTCTGGTCCACATGAAATCATATGAAACTAGGGACAGCATTTTTTTTAAAACTTGACTCCAACTAAAAAAAAAATATGAAATTCATTACTGGTCAAATGTTACAAAACAACTCAATTTTGGAAGACTGAAAAGCTGTCTGGTAACTCTAATGTGTATTCACTATTAAAACATCTTAAGAGTATGAAGTAGTAATAGTCGAAGTATTATTTGAATTTATGTTATCCTTCTACCTTTGCTGCTGAACATTTTAAATAATGTCTTATAGAGCAGATCTACAGCAGGAAGCTTAATAGGGATGCTGTTTCCATAACAACAAATAGGATTTGAACAAAAACACAATACTCAATGGTTACTGTTCTTCACAGTACATAAAAGCAGTTATTCAAAATTACAAGCAGCGTGACATTGAAAAAATAAATTAAAGCAAAGGGCGCAAACCATTCTCTTCTGTATTTAGTAAATGTTTTACTCATAAGTACTTGAGGGACAGCCATAAGAACCCAGAAATTTACTGTATTGTGTATGTCAAGCTAAATCATGACCTGAGAGAGAGGAGGTTTTTTTCTAATGTACAATTAAATGAATAGACAGTGACAGTCAAACAAGCCACAGAAACAAACCATCTAGTTTTTATAAATTGGCTCACTCAATGAATAAATTAAAGGTCTAATTCTGCCTTCAGTGAAAGTCTTTATTTTTAACTATTTAATTTGCACTTATGGAACAGGGTGTCCAGATTTGTTTTATATCTTTCTTTTCTATTTTTTGATTTTCATCAACTACATCATACTTTCTACACTTTGTTTTATTCTGGAAAGACTAGGATTTCCTACATGTTATTTTACCTCGAGGGTATGTATTTTTCTTTTCTTTCCAAAATTTAAATTGGAAATTTACATGTAAATTTAAACTAATACTGCATATTGATCAATGTTGATGGGAAATTAAAATAAGAATATTCTAGCACTATAAGCAGTGCTTCTGCTTCTTTGTGGGTTTTTTTCAGGAAATACTATTTATGTTGAATCGGTAAATAAAACGGCACAGACTACAGCTCTGTAGTATAACCTTTCTTTTCTGTCTTAGGTATTGTGAAATGCACAGGTCAGGTGGACACTGAGTTTAAAAGCGTAATAAGATCATAGAATCATAGAATCATAGAATGGTTTGGGTTGGAAGGGACCTCAAAGATCATCTAGTTCCAACACCCCTGCTGCAGGCAGGGACACCCTCCACTAGACCACGTTGCCCAAAGCCTCATCCAACCTGGTCTTAAACACTTCCGGGGATGGGGCATCCACAACCTCTCTGGGCAACCTGTTCCAGTGCCTCACCACTCTAACAGTAAAGAATTTCTTTCTAACATCCGTCTAAATCGACCCTCCTTCAGCTTAAACCCATTACCCCTTGTTCTGTCACTACACTCCCTGATAAACAGTTCCTCTCCATCTTTCCTGTAGGCCCCCTTCAGGTACTGGTAAGCCGCAATTAGATCTCACTGAAAGCTGCCTTTTCTCCAGGCTGAACAGCCCCAACTCTCTCAGCAGGTCCTCATAGGAGAGGGGCTCCACCTCTCCAATCAGCTTCATGGCCCTCCTCTGGACTCACTCCAACAGCTCCATGTCTCTCCTGTACTGGCGATCCCAGAGCTGGACGCAGTACTCCAGGTGGGGTCTCACAAGAGCAGAGTAGAGGGGCAGGATCACCTCCCTCAACCTGCTGGTCACACTTCTTTTGATGCAGCCCAGGACACGGTTGGCTTTCTGGGCTGCAAGCGCACGCTGCTGGCTCATGTTGAGCTTCTCATCAATCAATACCCCCAAGTCCTTCTCCTCAGGGCTGCTTTCAATCCATTCCTCGCCCAGCCTGTAGTTGTGCTTGGGATTGCGCCGACCCACGTGCAGGACCTTCCCCTTGGCCTTGTTGAACTTCATGCAGTTCGCACAGGCCCACCTCTCCAGCCTGTCAAGGTCCCTCTGGATGGCATCCCTTCTCTCCAGCATGTTGACTACACCACACAGCTTGGTGTTGTCGGCAAACTTGCAGAGGGTACACTCGATCCCACTGTCCATGTCGCTCACAAAGATGTTGAACAGTGCTGTTCCTGGTACCGACCCCTGAGGAACGCCACTCATCACCATTCTCCACTTGGGCATTGAGCCGTTGACCACAACTCTTTGAGTGTGGCCTTCCAGCCAATTCCTTGTCCACCAAGTGGTCCATCCATTGAATCCATGTCTCTCCAATTTAGAGACAAGGATGTCGTGCGGGACAGCGTCACATGCCTTGCACAAGTCCAGGCAGATGATGTCAGTTGCCCTTCCCTTATCCACCAACACTGTAACCCCATCATAGAAGGCCACCAAGTTTGTCAGGCATGATTTGCCTCTAGTGAAGCCGTGTTGGCTGTCACCAATCACTTCCTTATTTTCCATGTGCCTGAGCATAGCCTCCAGGAGGGTCTGCCCCATAACCTGGCCGGGCAGGGAGGTGAGACTGACCGGCCTGTAGTTCCCTGGGTCTTCCTTTTTACCCTTCTTGAAAATGGGGGTTATGTTCCCCCTCTTCCAGTTGACATTTGAGGGCTGTTTGATATGAAAAAGGGAATATTCAGTATCTCTTCAACTAAGAGAAATGTCAGCTCCTAGTGTCGCTTCATTAGAACATGAAATTTAAAGTGTATATTGTTGGCTCTGATTTCACGTGGTCATTATGGGTAAGATGAAACTGACCATTTTACACAAGTGACTTGTTCGGACTCAGCTTGGGGACAAATGCTGGGAAGTTCTCAAAAAGTTGTAAAGTTTTTTTTTTAAAAAAAAAAAAAAAAAGAAAAGAAAAGAAATGGAAGGTCTTAGAAAGCGTATTGCAATTATATCTTTATGATACTAACCACGATTGGTATATTCCTACTGGGCTTCTACCTTCTAAACTATATTTTGCAATGAAAAGTGGGAATCACTACTGACTTCTGCCTTGTTTTCTGCATTCACACTATGACATGCTTTGCATAAAAACCTTCTTGGTATCCAAGCAATATATTAGTTATAGATGCTCCTGTCAACACGGTATGGAGGCCTCATAATTGCACAAGAACAGATAATCAGGAAATGAGAACTAGGAAAAGTTGTGAAAGTATGATGCTCAGATTAATTACATTCCCAGATCCTAAAGGAAATAGCGAGAAGAAATAAAAAAGTATCTGATTTTGAATAGCGGAGTTGTTTTAAACAAACGTAGTGAAGTACCTCCACAGGATATGAATGCTGTGACATACATCACAAAAGCATCTCCATTTAAGAAATGGATCAAGGCATTTATGAGGCTTTTGTCAGATGTTTGAATGACCATGAGAAAGGCCTGAAACATTTAGAAGTTTATTATTTAATATAGGTGGCCCAAGATTCAGATGCTTATCATAATTCTCTGATAGCAAGGTAGTTTGCAGGTTACCACATGACACACTGACCACCGAAGGCAAATGTGTGGCATTAAGAGTATCAACAGTGATCAATTTAAATTCAGTTTGAAGTAAATGATTGCTCTGTTAACAAGTGGAATGTGATGTGGACTAAAGCACTGGCAAGTCACATTTCTGTCATATATCTCTCACTTCAAGATTATGTGAAATTTAAAACAATTTTGAGAAAAGCTTGTGGTTTGACATGCAGAAAAATTTAAAATAGAAAAATAGAGAAAGGCAACCAGTAAAGGATCTTAAAACTATTGAAGATTATTAGCAAATACAGCAAAGTATGCATAGTATTAAGCAGAAAATAAAGCAATATCTCAATTCATAAGAATAAAGCTGAATAAGTAGTAGTTAATTTTAAAAAAATAGTGAAATCACATTTACATGGCAATGTTTTGTTAGGGGGGGCACTACAGAGGTGGCTTTTGTGAGAAGCTGCCAGAAGCTTCCCTCATGTCCCATAGAGCCAATGCCAGCTGGCTCCAAGATGGACCTGCTGCTGGCCAAGGCTGAGCCCATCAACAACGGTGGTAGCAGTTCTGGGGTAACAGTTAAGAAGGGGGAAAACCAAAAACCATCAAGAGAAATTTCAGCCAGAGAGAGGAGTGAGAATATGTGAGAGGAACAACTCTGCAGACACCTAGGTCAGTGAAGAAGGAAGGGCAGGAGGTGCTCCAGGAACCAGAGCAGAAATTCCCCCGCAGCCTGTGGAGAACACCATGGTGAGGCAGGCTGTCCCCCTGCAGACCATGGGGGTTGATGGTGAAGCAGATGTCCACCTGCAGCCCATGGAGGACCCCACACCAGAGCAGGGGGATGCACCCAAAGGGGGCTGTTACCCCATGAGCGGGACCTGTGAGCCTGTGGAGAGAGGAGCCCACGCTGGAGCAGGTTTGCTGGCAGGACTTGTGACCCCATGGGGGACCCACGCTGGAGCAGTCTGCTCCTGAAGGACTGCACTCCATGGAAAGGACCCACGCTGGAGCAGCTGGTGAAGAACTGTAGCCCATGAAGTCAAGTTGGAGAAGTTGGTGGCGGACTGTCTCCCATGGGAAGGACCCTACACTGGCACAGGGACAGAGTGTGAGGAGTCCTCCCCCTGAGGAGGAAGGAGCGGCAGAGACGACGTGTGGTGAACTGTCAGCAATCCCCATTCCCCGTCCCCTTGTGCCAATGGAGGAGAGGAGGAAGAGAAAATCAAGAGTGATGTTTAGCTCAGGAAGAAGGGAGTGGTGGGGGGGAAGGTGTTTTTAAGATTTGGTTTTATTTGTCATTACTCGACTCTAATTTAACTGGTAATAAATTAAATTAATTTTCCCAAGTTGAGCCTGTTTTGCTGACAGTGACTGGTGAATGATCTCTCCCTGTCCTTATCTCGAACCAGGAGTCTTTCGTTGTATTTTCTCTCCCCTGTCCAGCTGAGAAAGGCTGTGATAGAGGTGACTCTGGGGGCCACCTGGTGTCCTGCCAGGGTCAACCCACCACAAAAGTATTGAACACTGCTTATGTTATTATGAATTAAAATAGACCATTGAGCACTTTGATTGACTACATTTGGCACATAGCGTGTATCCTAAGCAAAAAGTAAGATGAGTAATATTAAAAACAAAAACCAAACCCAAAACCCAAAAGTCACAGATTTGAAAGGAATAATTAATTCATTCAGTGTTATTTTTTTTATGAAAAACAGGAAAAGTGGCCACAAAATTTTAATAATGTGAAAAATGTCTCCATCAAAATAAAACTCGTTAATAATCTACTGCTTAAGGATTAAGCTAATCATTCAACTACAAAGTTCTGAGAACACTTTTTTTTCACACATCTTCCTGAAGAAGATATGTAGAAAATTGGATGCTCTGATAAAAAACTTCCTAAAATTTAACAGGTGAAAAAGATCAAACACCTAAAAAAATACCCTCAAAACTTGAAAAAAAAGGCAATTGCACTATCCTCTGAATTTCTCATCTAAATTTCTAAACAGCACAGAATGATAGTTTCATAAAGCAAGAGTTTGATGTGTATCCACTTTGTGGGAAACTGAACACAAATAAGAGTAAGATACTTACTTTTCTATTAAGTATGTAACAGTCAGGATTAAAGGTCTCAGTGAAATTCATGCAAGATGGGCAGCATCATTACAATATTTTATGAAAGACTTTCACACAATTTTAATGCAGTCACTTGACATTGTCTGATCTTTCTGTTAAAGTCAAGAACACATACTACTTTGAGTCAATGTGGAATTGGATAAGACAGGATTCTTGTTTTCACATAACAGTTTTAAACAGCAAATTTTAACATCTGAACATCTACCAATCAATTTTGATGAAATACAATATCTGTCAACCAAATATCAACAGATCACATAAAATTACTAACAAAGGTTAGAAAAAAGGGAGAGTGAAAATATTCTTAATAACATGTTTTTACATAATTAATTGGCAATAAAATATCTACTTCCATTTCTCCCGAAAGAAACAAAAACAACTTGAGAAATTAGTTACATTGCTCAAAGGATAAAAAATTAAATCATAGTACTTGTCATCCAGATGTAGTTACTACATGCTCTTAATCAAAAATAGATTGCCTCAAAAAGAACTTGAAAAAGTAACTTGTTATTAATAAAAGAGTAGATGACTATTGTACATGAGAAAGATTTAAAAAAATAGATGGAAGAAACTGATACTAAAACCATGATACTTAAAATCTAGGTATCAGATAAAATCCTGAGTTTTCACTGTTCCTGAAGTGGTGACTAATTTTTAAATATACATATTTATACATAAGTCACAAGTTCTTTACCAGGTAATGGTAAAGAAAGAAAAAGCAACCAAGTCATTTATTTGGGGGTGGGGGGTGGGGGGGAAGTGGAGAGGGAAAAAAACATGATTGTAAATATTCAAAATGCTAATCAAATTAAAATCTTCTTACATACCAAGATAATTTCACAGAGAACTGGAAAGCACGTTGTCTTTGGGGAATATATTAATCCTGGAATTGCAAAATAAGACAAAGCAGTGGCCAAAAAGCCATTTAACAGATGGCAAAAGAAGAGATTAACCTTTAAAAAAAATACAGAAATACAAAAAAACCCCTTAATAACCTTTTAAAAAATACAGAAAATCAAAAAACAGAATCAAAAAAGCACTTGGTAAAAGACATACAGTTTCAATGATTTACTGGTTTGAATGAATTTGGAAAACCAAAACAAAACAAAAAACAACTGAGTTTTGACAGCTCCATGATTGAGAAGATAGGGATATTATGAAAAACGTAGCTTAAGGAATGAAAATTGTACTCCCATCCTGCCGCACAACAGAAACTTCAAAACAGTGGTATACTGATATGTTGGCAGACTGCAACAATAAATGTAGATGAAGCATAAAGAAAACATGAAAAGTCCAGAAAATAAAAGTCAAATCAGGAATTTTGCATAACGATATATCTCATCTAGAAGACTCTATGCAACTCCTGCCAGAAAGGCAGGATTCTTTTTTTCATTTTCTTATTCAGAAAGATTTAAAAAAATACATTAAAAAAAAAAAAAGCAAACCTGAAAGAAAAAAGGGCTACTTAAGTTAAAAAAGAAAATAGACACTCAAGACATATATCAATTTAATTACAAATACTGTCTTTCAAAGGAGAAATGGAGGCAATCCCAAGGTTAATTTAAGGCAACTTTTGACGAAATAGTGGTGAAAAGAACTATCGTAATATAATTACTCATGGTAACAAGTCTACATAAAAATATGTAGGATGTATCCTACTGTCTGGTTCTCATCCGTAATATTTTGGCTAAACAGCATTGCAGTTTATTGTCTAAACTTACAATCTCCCAACTGTCAACCAATTTCTGCCTATTGCTGAGGTGATGTCTGTTTTAAGGAAAGAGAAGAGCAGATGCTGGCAGGTGATTCTCTGCCTCTGGTTTATAGCTTTCACAGAGCTGCCGGTTAGAGGTGACACAAATGTGCAACCAACCTTTTATCCCCCTTCACTAGCAGATGACACATCTTCCTTTTACCTAGAATTTAGGGGTTTATAGACTTACAGCTTGGGAAGGGATGTATTAAAAAATTGAATAAAAAGTTGATACTGGCTCACATTTCTGAATACTGGTTCAGTAGCTAATCACTAAATGTACTATGCATTTTTTGAAGTAATATTGCAGAATTAATTAATTTTTTGTGCTTATGGTGTAAAGGACAGCCAAAAATATTCTCCAGTTTTAATTCAAAAGGTCAAATCTCAGGGCATAATATAAATGAAGGAGTCTGACAATCAGGACTGGATCATTTTTTGTACAAAGAAGGCTGGAGTTTGTGTTCAGATCCAAATTTGAACTTTACTATGGAGAAAATTGAATCCAGTTATCCAATTTTGCCTCACCTCCTACTGGACTTTTCCCATCACTGGAAAAAAAAACCCAAATAAAACAAACAAAAAACCCACAAACCACAAAAACCCCCAAACCAACCAACCAAATAAATCAAACAATTGTTAGTAGTGCAAATATTGTACAGGTGACAGCTACAAGGATCTATCAAATTGTTTTTTCAAAATCTTTTTAAAACAGTTTAGAAGTATTTGTGCAACAAGTATTTGAATATTTTTTTTTTTTTTCAAAAATAATCTTTTTTAAAAGTCAGGGATTTGTTTGTTTACCTTTTAAAAATTATTTTCTAGAGGGAAGAACACTTACTTATTTCTAAATAGCCTTAGCTGGGATTTTTTATATATCCATCTCTAGTATTTCTGATTATTTTCCTTAGTTCTGTTTTATGCCTGTTAATTTAAGGAGGAGAAGAAAAATTAATACAAATAAAATGATACAGACTTTTTATGGTAAAGTCAAATAGGTAGCATCTTTCCTACCTATGTACAGGATTTCTTTTTTTTTCCTGAAAACATATACATACACTGTACTTCTCTTTACAACTTTTGACACGGTCCAAGCAGCTTCCATATTTACTATTTGAAAACAATCTGTGATTTTACAGTGCTATGTTGAATCATATGCAATTAACACTAGATTTGCCAGTAGCTCTTGTGGCCTTAAGTTTGTCTCCAAACATGACAAACAAAAAATAAATATTGTTTAGTAGTATGGAGATAAAAATACTGGTTTGTTTTTTTTTTTTTAATTTCCTCTTCCATATCTTGGCAGGCAGACTTATCTACCTCACAAAGTCAAAATGAAGAGCCTCTCTTTCTGCTGAGTCAAATCTGAAAGGATGCCTCCAAGGGGTATATTGGACAAGATTTTCAAAGGTGAAAGATGAGAAAGGTTCTGAAAATTTATCTGGGATCAAAAATCATGGTTTATTCCTAGCTAAGAATATGGTTACATTACAATGTGCATCTATAAATAACTGATTGAGATGTAATAAAACAGAGAAAGCTTTATATGTTGGCTAATTCACTCTGCATCTTCAAATGAAAATTAAAAATATGAGCGTCTTGTAACTTGATGCAATAGAGATTGTGAAAGTTCACCTTTCAGATATTACTGCTAAATTGAAAGCATAGCTTAAAACAATTTTCCAGACTGTGATGAAATTTTTTAGCTTTAGGAATAATGGTTTCTTAGCTCTTCTTTGAGGCCACTCAGAACAAAATAAGTTTAAAATTTCTGGAATGCATTCAATATCTGAAAATAAATGCATAGTGTTTTGGTTACAGCTGTAAAAGAAAATTTTGCTTGACTTGGAAGCAAAGGTTAGATTCCTTCCATCTCATATTTTGTAAATGATTCCACCTTACTCTAAGTACCAGACTTTTAGGGCAAACTTCTAAAAAATATGTTGACTGACTACTGTAAGTATTACATTTTTTTTCAGCAGTTTTGTGAGACGTGAATCATCAAACCATCTTCAGACATGAATGTGACATGAACACAATTGTGGAAAATGCCACTAGGCCTTGCGTGCTGCCAGGTGGGGGAGATTCTGCCCTGCCTGCCCTAGGGGAGTCCCCACCTCTCCCAGGTCCTCAGCACTGCACCCTAGCACCACCTTTGCTGGTGGTTAAAACTCAGTCCAGGGATATATCTTTATTTACGCTGCAATGTAGAAACCTGATGTGCAGAGCAAGTCTGGGTGTGATACAGATGAAAGTAAAAGTTGCAGATGTGCTTGTGAGCAGCACTTTTAGGGATCTATTTTATTTCTTCTGGCTTTAGATTAAACATTCCAGATGAATAAAGGGATTTTATTTATTTATTTATTTATTTTAGTAGCAGTTGAGGCTATTTGATTGTAGAATTTATGAAACTACCAGAGCAATTCTTTTAGTTAGTCGTATCAATCTCTGCAAGGACTGAGACAAGAGAAGCAAAATTAATCAAGCATAAGCCTTATTATGCATATTTCTCTCTCTAACAGTTTCCAAAGGTCTTTTGCAGTACTACAAGAGTATTAACTATATAAGTTATAAAATAAATAAGTAAAGGAGGTAATGCCAAAGGGGGAGTGGAGTGGGAAGAATCAAAGCATAGTTTTATATTTAAATAAAGATTGGAGATGGATAGGAACATGGCTTTGTCCCAAGTTGGAGTCGCCCAGAGATGCACATCAATTAAATCAGCAGTTACGTACATCTTTTTATGGACACTGATATCCTCTTTAATAATTCATCACTATGTCTCAATATGAATGCTTACATTACATACTGTCCATGCAATTATTTGGATTTTATTTCAATTTACTGCTTAGTAACAACATCTTAATCACTTAGGTCATTCTCTTTTTTGTTTTCACCTTATCTTCAGTTCAAGTTCTCTCATTTTCAGTGTTTTCTGTCCAAAAGAGCTTACTTGTAACAATCCTTGCTCTTCATCCAGAATTATACTTAACCTAATAATTTCTTAAGGTGCCTAGAATAATCTGGACGCTCTTCAACATAAAATTTGAATAAAAGTTCTTTCTGATTTCACTCCCTTTGTCATGGTTCTTTTACCCTAACTTTCCTTCTGAGCCACATGTATAAAAAGGGAGCTCTCTCTACAGTGAGGATTTGCCTGTCTTGCCACATAGCAAGGTACCACGTATGCATCTGTACGTCATAGCTTCACAATAACTCTTATGGCTCTGGAAAAAAACTTGCATCAAATAATGTGCAGATGATGACAGTCTTTGGTTTATAACCACCTCATTCTTTCCTGTCCATTTGTTTCAGGGTTTTTTTCTGATGTGCTGGTGGAAAAAAACCCACAGGAATCCTGTCTGTGAAAATTGTTCATTTGATATAGAAGTAGTACTTAGAGGTTTAGAGCTTTGCCATTATTTTTTCTACAGAAGTGGCTAATTCAGTTGATCCATTTAATTCTTCACCTATGATTTTTCTTTCAGAACATAAAAGTATTTTGAATGTCTTTTTTTGTCCTTTTTTTTTTGATTGACATAGCCATATTTTCATTCTAATACACTTGAAAGTTAATAGTAATGAAATTTATCCCTGACTTCCCTAAGAGCCTAATAGTTATTCTCATTTTTTTCTCCTATTTCAAAGTCAAAGCTCACTTTTTAAGTACTGATGTGTTTAAAACTTACAATTCTCTTGACAATTTTGATACTTTGAGAAATGCAATGTTTGTTTCCCTTATTGTCACATTTCCTGATAAATGTAATGTAGATAAATCTCAGATGAGAGATTAATACAAAAAATCTTCAAACAAAGATACATACAAGCTTCGTACAAAAAAATCTTCTGAGATTCTCTTCTGAATCAAAATTTTCATGGTTGCAGACGATGCATTGTTTTGGGGCATTTAGTGGATTTAGTTTCGGTTTGGTTTTTGTTTATTTTATTTTGCGTTTTTGTCTTTTGGTTTTGTTTTGAATTACCTTTTTTGTCAGGACAATACTTTTCTACTTCTTCTCGTTTCTAAACAATCTTTTGTTTGGAAACAAAAATTCCTCACCTCCCTGCCTTCCTACTGGGATCTTAAAGTCCAATCTCCGCCAGTTTTGTCCTGTCAATTTTTTTAACTTCAAATTAATGAGAGTAGATCAAGCCTACAGGAGAGAGAATAAATACCTTGCTCTTTCCTATTCCATAGTCCTCTTAGTCTAAGAATAACAAAGAGATAGTTTAGAGGTTTCAGTGATCACTCTTTTGATTTATGAAGGGTAAATAAATAAGAGGGATGTAGTATGTATTGAAGCTGATAGTGAAAACATTAAAACACCATCTAAGTGGTTATTTGCTGTAGCAAGATACAGACTGTTGTACACTGGCAACACATAAAACTTTACCACCTCTTCAAAGATCCGATCACTTTTAAAACCACATGTAAATGGAACTTTAATATAACGTGAGCTTGCTGCGGGACATGTGATTCCTGTTTACACAAGATCAGACAATATCACCCTATAATACCATTCTGTAATGTCTGCCTTGAAAAGGAGAAGGGATAATATGTCTAAAACTTTCACCTTCTCTTTTATTTACATGGCCTTTCCACCTGTCTTTCAGACCAGAGTACCTTACTTCAGGTATTTCCTTGAAGCACACAGGGACCATATACAGCTCAAAAGGTTGACAGAGGTCCTTGCAACATCTGTACAGGTCAATATATGTGCTCTTACAGTCTCCTTTAGTGAATAAGCTTATAGTCAAAGATTTGATCATGAGGAACATGGCCTCGTAACAGTGCTTTCTGGTGAAGGAACATGGATTAACATGTGGTCTCACTGCTGTAAGCCTTCCTATTGCTGCTTCTTGCATAAACTGAAATTTAATTCCTCGTCTAGTGCAGCTCTCTAAAAGTCTAAGAAGCTCCAAAACTGGTAATGTTCTAAGGGATTCTATAGTTAATAAATGTCAGATATTAATTACTGTTATTTATTGCTAAAATATGATAATAAATTCAGTAGGAATTTTTGGGAAATAAACAGCTCATTTTCTCTGCAATGTTCTTCTCCTTTGAATACCATTTGAAAGAAGCACACTCACAATGCAAAGAAACGCTGACATGACCCCTCTCTAGCAAATTCATGCTAAATGTCCTTTACTAAATTAACATTGAATTCCAAGAGCTGAGGAGGTTTGATCAATTTCAGCTACTTATTTTTAAGGTTGAGTTAATTATTTTAGGGAGCTGATATTAATTAAATTCCTTGGACTTGGTTTTAAGAACAAAATTTTGGACTGTAGCAGCTTGTAAATGTTTCTGTTGAATTTCACTATGAAAAAGATCCACCACTTCCTAATTGACTGGGTAGTAATAAAACAACCTAACAGAATTAGATTTTGTTAAAGTACTCCCAGATGTTTTCACCAGTCACTGCCCTGTTTTCAATAGAAAATCAGCCATTTCAAATGGCTCACAGATGAGAAACAAATGAGAACAAAGAATTATAATCATCTAGTCAGATAGATTCCAGAGACCTATAATTGGAAATGATTGGAATTGTTTTTAATAAATGAAATGATTATGCCCAGGGATGTTTGCACAAGCTGTGTGTGACAATTTGAGATAAACTTCTTGTTATCTGAAAATCCCAAAGGCCAGAATGAATCCGAGAAACTTTTGAGTCAACCCCTAGCAGACATTATGTGGGAAATGTTTTCTTTCAGTTATAAAACAAAGAATACTAGAAAAAAATAGGGCTATGTCAAGTAGGAAGATGGAAGGCCTAAAGCAAACTTTCAGAACTCAGATAACACAGCTGATGAAGGCAGAGTAACTAGTTGAGGTGATTAAATGGGACTCTGCAACTGAGAAAGAATACAGAGAATCTATTTTGTATTTGCAGGAGGTTTTTTATGTTTTCACACCTGCTGTGTGGAACATGAGGTGGCCTATCCAAAGGTACTGCATCATGCTGAGAAACAATATATTTTTAGCTAGCTCCAAGGGGATCATCTTATAACATCAATGTGAATAAACAGCCTTTAGTGGCTAAAGAACACCCTGATATGTTTGCACATACTTTTATAGCAACCAGCTAGGGATGCTGGATGCAAATGTGGTCCTGTCATGAGTAGAAATTTGTTGGAAATTGCAGCAAATCTAATATGATTTCTTTTACGGCCAGCTGCAGAAACAATTTTTTTCCTCTTTTTTTTAACCCCTATGTATCGAAAATTGTTTGCTAAGGGATATTAGGGAAGACTCAGAATTCTAGTCATGTGCCTTAGGGTTATTATATTAATTTAAAAGATGTATCTGACACAATATGAAGAGTTTATATTTTAGGCCACTTATACTTTAACAAATTATCTTCTCTATACTTGTTTGGACAACTAGTGTTTTGCATGCAGAAAATTAAATCTTCTATATGAGATCTACAAATAATGAGTTCAAAACAAACTTGAATTAAATGCCAAGATAGCTAACATGTTTTGGGGGTCCAATGTTACACTGCAAAAAACCTTTGACAGCTCTGTGATGAAGAGTTCTGATGAATTATCACTGACTTCCTTACATTTGTTTGAAGTACATAGCAGGAATTAAGAGTTAAATTATATCTTTAAAAAAACAACGTTAAAAATGGCTGTAATGATTTTTCTATCATCTGATCTACTTCTGTGAAGATTATATTCTGAACAACACCAGTAAGTACTGCTGTAGAAATGCCATATTTTACTGTTTATGAATGGTAAATCTGGCTCATCAAGATTAAGATACTAGATCTGTGGTGGAACTAAGTATGTTTTAAATAAATTAACATAAAGAAAGAAACTGAAAAAATTTGGTTCTGGAATGATGATGCTTCTAGATTAGATAAAGGATTCCCTGGCAAATACTAAAATTACCTCCCTGTAAAAAACCCCACATGAATGCAATGTAACATTCTAAAATACTATTGACATGTTTATGTGTAAAGAAGGTCTATTTATTTAGGTGATAAAACATTTTCTATAGTTGTTTCATTTTGCTTTTAATTGCAGATCCCAGAAATATGGACCATGATGACAAAAGGGTATAGATTGTTCTGAATCTGGAACTATTGAGTCTGAGCCTTTTTTGCAGGAGTGCTGAAAGTTGGTCACTGTCTGCCCTGCTGCAAGCAAGTTCATCTGGACTAAGAATTCCAAGGCACCTGGATGTGGTACTAACTGCATAGGCATGCCATATATTGCTGGCTACAAGAAACTGGAACACATTAATTGTGCTAACCAGGTTTTGAAACTAAAGTTTTCTGCAGATAAAAGAAGGAATATCAACCTGTAAAGAGTAGATACTGTTGGGCAGGTTGAAATCTCATGACGCTTAATGTCAGATAATCCAAATCCAGTGAGACATCTTTCTTGCTAATGAAAATGCTGAGGATGTCAACTATGTACAATGAATCCTACAGGGGTAGATTGTGGAACGTGATGCACATAAAGGAGAATTCATTAACTCTGTATATATACTAGTTATTGGGTAACCGTAGAGTTATATTGGTATATTTGGGCATTTACTTTTGCATGATTTATTTAGATTAGTGTCAGGGTTGATAGAAAACTAACAAGTGAATCCATACAATAGATCCACATAAAGCATCTGGAAAAATGGGACAACACTCAAGCTAATGGCTGTGACAAAGCTAATTTCAGGCTTTGGATAAATTTACCCAGCTGTTTTGCCAAGGCTCAATGCTTGAATAGCAAAAGAAGTCTAACGGTTAGGAAATGATACTATAGGAACAAAAAAGCAGGATTCGGTCGTTGTCATGAATTATTAATAAGGAGAAATAGTTAACCTTTGAATAAATTATACTGCAGATAAACTGGTGTTTGTTGATTTCTGAAGTTCTATTACTCCTTTTAGAAATAAAAATATTTTATTTAAGGAGATTATCTGATCTCCCTATCCATGAGTCACAGTTCATGACAGGAAACCTGGCAGGAGCTAGTGAGGTTTGAGGAGTTATGCTTGGAAACAGGTAACGTTGAGAGAAAGATGGGGTTTCACGTAGAAATGAGTAAGAAAAGGGTCTTGTAGGTGGAGAATATAGAAGAGTCCTGAAAGACCTGAAATTTTTTTCCTTGGATTGGGTTGTAAGCTACGGCCACAGCCTTAGTGTGCACAATACAATTGATTTCCAAGAGAAGGAAATGATTACATGAGTCCCTGACGTGGTTTAGGCACAGCCAGCAGCTGAGCGCAACGCGGCCGCTCACTCACTCCTTCCCCAGTGGGACAGGGAGGAGAACGGGAAAAAACAATGGCAAAGCCTCAAGGGTTGGGATAAGGGCAGTTTACTGGGACAAGAAGGGAGAGGGAAAAAACCAATCAACAACAGTGCTGATAACAAGTATAAACAATGGGTGATAATAGAGAACAATTTACCAAACCCACGACCGACCGACCCACCGACCAGACACTCAGCCCATCCTGGAACCTCGCCGAAACTGCACCGCCCCTCCCCTACCGGACTAGTCCCCTTTTATGGTGAGCATGACGTCACATGGTATGGAGTAGCTCCCGGCCAGCTTGGCTCACCTCTCCTGGCTCCTTGTGAAATTAACTCTATCCTTGCCAGAACCAGGACATTATCCACCCCTTATTCCACACCATCTACGTCATGCCCAGATTATTTCACTGACACCATTCTCTGACTCCATGGGCCATCGCTCTATAAAGTCTCCATTGAGTTCATTTAGGCCATGGCTTTGGGTTCCATCTGCCATTACAGTCTCTCAGGGCAGGAACAATGGTGCGTACTGCTGGATTGTTGCGCGCTGCATCGGGAGTATTTTTTTTCATGGCTGGTGTATCTGGTATGGTCCATGCTCGCAGTCTGGACGTCACAGATGTAATTTTCGATGAAGTTCCTGGGCACCAGTTGAAGGCAGTTCCAAAGTCCATCCTTCATTAGTTTTGGGTGATTCTTATGGTTATACCATTGATACAGTGTATAGCTATTAATATCATACAATTTAATTTATTGGCTATTTTCACACAAAATCAGATCCCCTTGAGGTACACTCCGGATTTCCCCATCCTTTCTCATCACCCACCAAGTGCACCCTGGTCCCTGAGCAAAAGCAATCCCACACATGGCCTTGCCTTCGCCTAGAGCAGGGATAACCCAAACTGTTTTACCCAACATATTCTTCATGCGCACTACAGGAACTTTATCTCCTTCTCCTGGGTGTGGAAATTTTGATGGGGCCGGGCCAGCTCGGTTGGCAGATCCTCTAGTGTTAACTAACCAGGTGGCCTTTGCTAAATGTGTCCCCCAGTGTTTGAGGGCCCCACCACCCATTGCTCTCAGGGTAGTTTTTAGCAGTCCATTGGACCTTTCAACTTTCCCAGAGGCTGGTGCATGATAGGGGATGTGGTACACCCACTCAATACCATGCTCTTTGGCCCAGGTGTCTATGAGGGTGTTCCGAAAATGAGTCCCATTGTCTGATTCGATTCTCTCTGGGGTGCCATGTCGCCACAGGACTTGCTTTTCAAGACCCAGAAGAGTGTTCCGGGCAGTGGCACGGGGCACAGGATATGTTTCCAGCCACCCAGTGGTTGCTTCCACCATTGTAAGAACATAACGCTTGCCTTGGCGGCTTCGCAGGAGCGTGATGTAGTCGATTTGCCATGCTTCCCCATATTTACATTTCAACCACCGTCCTCCATACCACAGAGGCTTTACCCGCTTGGCTTGCTTGATTATGGCGCATCTTTCACATTGATGGATGACCTGTGAGATGGCGTCCATGCTCAAGTCCACCCCTCGATCACGGGCCCATCTATATGTCACATCTCTTCCTTGATGGCCTGAGGTGTCATTCATGGGCCCACCGAGCTATAAAGAATTCACCCTTACGCTGCCACTCCAAATCCACCTGAGCCACTTCAATCTTGGCAGCCTGATCTACCTGCTGGTTGTTCTCATGTTCCTCAGTGGCCCGACTCTTGGGTACGTGGACATCTACATGACGTACCTTTACAACCAGCTTCTCTAGCCGGGCAGCAATATCTTGCCCCAATGGGGCAGCCCAGATGGGTTTGCCTCTGCATTGCTAGTTGCTCCGCTTCCGCTGCTGTAACCACCCCCACAGGGCATTGGCCACCATCCATGAGTCGGTATAGAGGTACAGTGTTGGCCACTTTTCTCTTTCAGCAGTATCTAAGGCCAGCTGGATGGCTTTCACCTCTGCAAACTGGCTCCATTCACCTTCTCCATCAGCAGCTTCCGCAACTCGCCGTGTAGGACTCCATACAGCAGCCTTCCACCTTCGATGCTTTCCCACAATGCGACAGGACCCGTCAGTGAAGAGGGCATATGGTTTCTCATCTTCTGTTAGTTTATTATACGGTGGGGCTTCTTCAGCACGTGTCACCTCCTCCTCTGGCGACATTCCAAAACCTTTCCCTTCTGGCCAGTCTGTGATCACTTCCAGAATCCCTGGACGACTGGGGCTTCCTATTCGAGCCCGTTGTGTGATCAGTGCAACCCACTTACTCCATGTAGCATCGGTTGCGTGATGTGTAGAAGGAGCCCTCTCTTTGAACATCCAGCCCAGCACTGGCAGTCGGGGTGCCAAGAGGAGCTGTGCTTCGGTGCCAATCACCTCTGAAGCAGCTCAAACCCCTTCGTAGGCTGCCAATATCTCCTTTTCCGTTGGAGTGTAGCGGGCCTCGGATCCTCTGTATCCCCGACTCCAAAACCCCAGGGGTCGACCTCGAGTCTCCCCTGGTGCTCTCTGCCAGAGACTCCAGGTAGGGCCATTCTCCCCGGCCGCGGTGTACAGCACATTGTTGACATCTGGTCCTGCCCGGACTGGCCCAAGAGCTACGGCATGAACTATTTCTTGTTTAATTTGTTCAAAAGCTCGTTGTTGCTCAGGGCCCCATTTGAAATCATTCTTCTCCCGGGTTACGTGGTAGAGAGGGCTTACTATCAGAACGTAATTCGGAATGTGCATTCGCCAGAAAGCCACAACGCCTAAGAAGGCCTGTGTCTCCTTTTTGTTGGTTGGTGGGGACATGGCTGCTGTTTTGTTGATAATATCCATAGGGATCTGACGCCGCCCATCACGCCACCTTATTCCTAAAAATTGGATTTCCTGCGCAGGCCCCTTCACTTTACTTCGTTTTATGGCAAAGCCAGCCTGCAGCAGGATTTGGATTGTTTTCTTCCCTTGCTCAGAAACTTCCTCTGCTGAGTTGCCCCATACAATGATGTCATCCATGTATTGCAGGTGCTCTGGGGCTTCACCCTTTTCCAGTGCAGTCTGGATCAGTCCATGGCAAATGGTGGGGCTGTGTTTCCACCCCTGGGGCAGTCGATTCCAGGTGCACTTGTTCCCCTCCAAGTGAAGGCAAATTGTGGCCTGCACTCTGCTGCCAAAGGGATCGAGAAGAATGCAGTAGCTGTATCAATTGTGGCGTACAACTTGGCTGCCTTTGACTCCAGTTCATATTGAAGCTCCAGCATATCTCGCACGGCACCACTCATCGGCGGTGTGACTTCATTCAGGCCACGAGAGTCTACCGTCAGCCTCCACTCTCCATTGGACTTCCGCACTGGCCGTATGGGACTGTTAAAGGGTGAGTGGGTTCTGCTGATCACTCCCTGACCCTCCAGTTGATGAATTAGCTTGCAGATGGGAACCAGGGAGTCTCGGTTGGTGCGGTATTGCCGCCGGTGCACAGCTGTAGTAGCAGTTGGCACCTGTTGCTCTTCAACCCTCAGCAACCCTACAACAGAAGGGTCCTCCGAGAGACTGGGCAAACTAGACAATGGCTCCGTGTCCTCCGCTTCCAAGGCAGCTATTCCAAAAGCCCACCGGTAGCCTTTTGGGTCTTTGAAATACCCTTTCCGGAGGTAGTCTATGCCCAGGGTGCACGGAGCCTCTGGGCCAGTCACAATGGGGTGCTTTTGCCACTCATTCCCAGTTAGACTTACTTCAGCCTCCAACCGAGTCAACTGTTGGGATCCCCCCGTCACACCAGAAATAGAGATCGGTTCCACCCCTTCATAGTTCGACGGCATTAGGGTACACTGTCCACCGGTCTCCACCAGGGCCTTGTACTCTTGTGGGTCCGATGTGCCAGGCCATCGGATCCACACAGTCCAATACACTCTGTTGTCCCTTTCCTCCACCTGGCTGGAGGCAGGGCCCCTCTAATCCTGCTGCTCATCATATTCGCTGCTCATCTCTTGCAGAAAGGACTTAGAAGTCCCTTCAAGAGGATCATAAGTGCGATCAGGCCCTCGACTTGATCTGGGGGGCTGCCCGCTGGAAACTGGAGCAGCATCCTTTCTGGTGCTGTCTACTATCAAGCAGTGTTTGATAGGTGGTGGCCAGGGCCCAGCACAGCGCAGTAAGTTGTGTCTCCTTAGAATCCCCACAGCATTTTCCTTTCAAATATTCTACCATTTTATCAGGGTCTTGCAATTGTTCAGGAGTGAAGCTCCAAACCATTGGGGGTGAAAAGGTCTCTAGATACCCGCCCATACTCTGCCACATGCCATGCCAGCCCTGACCATTCAGTCTTGGCGTATATCCCTGGGTAATATTCTTGAAACAATTTTTGCTGACCCTGAACAGGACTTGGAAAACACGCAGGAGACCTAGCAATAGGAATATACTGGCCTGAACATTCCAAGGGTATTCAAAATTCTCCAAAAATTGTCGTGACCAACCAAAAAGGAAAAGGGGAGGTGAAAGAGTGGGAGAAGGTATCCCCCCCTGTCTTCCCCATAGATCGGGTGCAATTATTAATCAATTCTGAACGATATTGACTGAGGTACGGGCCTGACCGAAATGCTACATACGCATACCAGCTCAGACTCATGACTGTCGATGATATCTTATCATAAGTCATTATCACACAATACAACAACATGAGAACATGAACCCCTCTCCCAGAGGTGACGAACAGCACCGCAGGGATTGCATAGACTAAACACGGGTTTACAAACCAGAGCCATGTGACCAAACAGAACATCATTATGACCAGCGCCTGTTTCAATAACATCATAAATTCTTATGACAATTTTTTCTTTAACACACTTGGGTCAGACTTGTCGTTATCACAACCCCTCGGGCCCCACGCTGGGTGCCAAAAAGGACTTACGTGGTTTAGGCCCAGCCGGCAGCTGAGCGCCACGCGGCCGCTCACTCACTCCTTCCCCAGCGGGACAGGGAGGAGAACAGGAAAAAACAATGGCAAAGCCTCGAGGGTTGGGATAAGGGCAGTTTACTGGGACAAGAAGGGAGAGGGAAAAAACCAATCAACAACAGTGCTGATAACAAGTATTAACAATGGGTGATAATAGAGAACAATTTACCAAACCCACGACCGACCGACCCACCGACCAGACACTCAGCCCATCCTGGAACCTCGCCGAAACTGCACCGCCCCTCCCCTACCGGACTAGTCCCCTTTTATGGTGAGCATGACGTCACATGGTATGGAGTAGCTCCCGGCCAGCTTGGCTCACCTCTCCTGGCTCCTTGTGAAATTAACTCTATCCTTGCCAGAACCAGGACATTATCCACCCCTTATTCCACACCATCTACGTCATGCCCAGATTATTTCACTGACACCATTCTCTGACTCCATGGGCCATCGCTCTATAAAGTCTCCATTGAGTTCATTTAGGCCATGGCTTTGGGTTCCATCTGCCATTACAGTCTCTCAGGGCAGGAACAATGGTGCGTACTGCTGGATTGTTGCGCGCTGCATCGGGAGTATTTTTTCATGGCTGGTGTATCTGGTATGGTCCATGCTCGCAGTCTGGACGTCACAGATGTAATTTTCGATGAAGTTCCTGGGCACCAGTTGAAGGCAGTTCCAAAGTCCATCCTTCATTAGTTTTGGGTGATTCTTATGGTTATACCATTGATACAGTGTATAGCTATTAATATCATACAATTTAATTTATTGGCTATTTTCACACAAAATCAGATCCCCTTGAGGTACACTCCGGATTTCCCCATCCTTTCTCATCACCCACCAAGTGCACCCTGGTCCCTGAGCAAAAGCAATCCCACACATGGCCTTGCCTTCGCCTAGAGCAGGGATAACCCAAACTGTTTTACCCAACATATTCTTCATGCGCACTACAGGAACTTTATCTCCTTCTCCTGGGTGTGGAAATTTTGATGGGGCCGGGCCAGCTCGATTGGCAGATCCTCTAGTGTTAACTAACCAGGTGGCCTTTGCTAAATGTGTCCCCCAGTGTTTGAGGGCCCCACCACCCATTGCTCTCAGGGTAGTTTTTAGCAGTCCATTGGACCTTTCAACTTTCCCAGAGGCTGGTGCATGATAGGGGATGTGGTACACCCACTCAATACCATGCTCTTTGGCCCAGGTGTCTATGAGGGTGTTCCGAAAATGAGTCCCATTGTCTGATTCGATTCTCTCTGGGGTGCCATGTCGCCACAGGACTTGCTTTTCAAGACCCAGAAGAGTGTTCCGGGCAGTGGCACGGGGCACAGGATATGTTTCCAGCCACCCAGTGGTTGCTTCCACCATTGTAAGAACATAACGCTTGCCTTGGCGGCTTCGCAGGAGCGTGATGTAGTCGATTTGCCATGCTTCCCCATATTTACATTTCAACCACCGTCCTCCATACCACAGAGGCTTTACCCGCTTGGCTTGCTTGATTATGGCGCATCTTTCACATTGATGGATGACCTGTGAGATGGCGTCCATGCTCAAGTCCACCCCTCGATCACGGGCCCATCTATATGTCACATCTCTTCCTTGATGGCCTGAGGTGTCATTCATGGGCCCACCGAGCTATAAAGAATTCACCCTTACGCTGCCACTCCAAATCCACCTGAGCCACTTCAATCTTGGCAGCCTGATCTACCTGCTGGTTGTTCTCATGTTCCTCAGTGGCCCGACTCTTGGGTACGTGGACATCTACATGACGTACCTTTACAACCAGCTTCTCT